>NC_141990.1:56518395-57118395 GCF_049901715.1 Pseudonaja textilis | reverse complement strand
CCCAAAAGGGAAACCAGTGGAGAATGGCACCTGTGATAATTAGGCGTGAACTTGAGCCAGCCATTAAAAAGCAGATTCTCCATTGCTAATGTCTGAGCCGTCTAATGAGCTGCTGCTGCTGAGGCTCTAACTTGCGAGTTAAATGCTCCTGTCAGACAAAACGGCAAGGCGAAGTGAGCCGTGGCTGCAAGCGCTCCGCTACGATCACAGAGAAGATGATTGGAAAGTTAAATAAGGTAATTGCCTGGGGCGGTAGCCACAAGCTGCCTGCAGAGTGGCAGGCTCCTCTATTTACAAAGAAACTGTTTGTTTTTTGAACTAATCGAGGTAGCCTAATAGAGGGACCAGCCTGAAAAAGCCAAATTAAATGGAGAAGATTTTTAAAAGCTAAAATAACCCCAGAGCAAACCTGAATCAGAAACAGTTCCAGTCAGGGAATGCACAACCTCTTACCATGAAGGCTGAGTTAAAAACTGGGGGACGCTGAGGAGGTGTCCCGTGGAGGAGGAGGAGCATCCCGGAGTTTTAAGCCCAGCCTTTCCAGAAGAGACTGAAGCACCTCCCACTTCTGGATGCTCTTCACAGCTCATGGGAGAAGAGCGAGCTGCTCAGATAATTTAAAAAATTTTGGTATTGCCAAAACAAAATTCTTCTCTGCTCAGATTTCTTCACCTTCATCCCTTTCCCCACAACATCCCTTTCCTTCATAGTTTGCAGCTATGCTGTCTTCTTTCCCCATCTTTATTTTATCTTTTTGTGGGGGAGGGGGGAAGAAGTGTTTTTCTCCCATTCCTCCTCCTTTCCTTCTGTCTTAATATTTGGATCAACTTCCTTTCATGGAAATATGTCGATTAGTAATTAATTGGACTTAAAAGTTCATTTGAAAGAAAAATCCAAACAATATGAAGGGGGTTTGTGCTGCAGACGAAGCACCTTTAAGCATTTCAAGGGAAATGTGATGGGCATCAGACCTCTGAGGAATAGAAACTTGTCCTTACATCTCAATTATGCCTAAAGCAACATTCAAAGTGACATTGCAATGAGTTGCTCAGATTAAACAGCAGGCACAATTTCAGAGGTAATTGAAGAGAACTTTGATAAGGAACCATGGAATGTTAAATCCCAACTTTCTTAAAAACTTTTTGGAGTGCATACTTCCAGTATTTTAGAGAACTCAGGGTATATATACAACCTTAGTATCTGCCACCTCCACTTTCTCTGATCCCTCCCAGGATCCAGAAACTTACTAGTGGTGTGATTAAAAAAAGGGGGAAGGAGGGAGGGAGGGGATATATATATATATATATATATATATATATATATAAAATTCAGCTTTGTTCGGGTATTTTCCCACGTCATTATAGTTGTGCTTTTAAAGTTGTACCAACGTTTCGGCAGAATCTCATCTGCCAATACAGAAGCCTGATGATGGCAGATGAGATTCTGCCAAAACGTTGCTACAACTTTAAAAGCACAACTATAAGTGATGTGGGAAAATACCAGAACAAAGCTGAATACTACACACACACACACACACACACACACACACACACACACACATAAAACTTACACGCTTCTAATAAATTCTCAATTTCCAAATAGTCTCCTATATTAATTATTTCCACTGGAATCAAGCACTCACAATATTTCTAGTTTTAATATAATTAGCTGTCTAAAGCATTAGGTCAGTCTTGTTGAACCAGTTACACATTTTCATGCTCCAACCTACCTTCACCTTTCAAGTCCTATGCTCCCTTTTCTGTAAACAATCTCTGCTTTACATCTTTAAAAAAAAAGCAAGCAGAAAATATATTATTTTGGCTTGGTTGTCAATGCCTAAATGTACTGAGAGTGTTCTGACCCACACCTGGTTCCAAGAGAGCAAACACAAGACAAAGGCAGCAGTATAATCTGTTTAAGTTTCAGCTAAGAATCCTGTTTCTTCACAGATAAAAGGCTGCTTCCAACTAATTAGCTCTGACAAGAAAGAGCCTTGCCAAGTTTTTTTCAAGTCTGACAAAAAACAACAGATAAGAAATAATTTACAAGAGACTTCAAATACCAACTGTAATGTCCACGAGGCTGAATTCAAAACTTCTTTGCCTTTTGCAAAGAAGGTTAATTTCACAGCTGGCTTTTATCTTCTTGAAGGAAGGGCCATTACCTTGCAGCCTTAATTCCGAGTCGCTCATGCTGTTGTAACTGTTCTTTCCTCTGAGCAATGCTTTGTGCACACGCCCTGTGCACAGGCTCCTCAGGAATCTCCTCATCACTGCTGCCAGCCCCCACAATCTCTGAAGGCAGCAGTCCACCCGCTAATGGTCCTGGCCCCTCATCGGAGTCCTAGCTCTCCTCAGCTGTCTGCACCTGCTGCTGGCTAACCACAACAGGGAGTTAAGCAGCATTCTTGCTTACCAAGAGAAGACGCTCATTCAAGACTAGCTCCAGGATAGGGACCCTCTGCATTTATATTACATACATTATATACAAACAGCCGCATTTATACTTATTACCAGTAGTTTACCTAAAAAGAAGTAGAGGATGGGTTGGTGGTTTGGCTCTGCATCAAAATACTGTTCATCCAAGCGAATTTTCCTAGGTAGACATTTTCATCTGTTTCTTTATATAAACATTTACGTAACTGCTTCAAAAGATTTTGTTAAACTTCTCTGTAGACATTTATCTCTGGCCATGACCTCTTGGCTGTACTGCAATTTCAAATTCTGGAGTGCTTTCCTTTAATTTTCTTTTCACTATTCCTTATACTTTTATGCAGGGGTTACAACTTATGGCTGCATTTCTTTTGATGTAGTGGGGTCTTTATGCTGAAATAAATAAACCTGTCCTTTTGTTAATATGCCCTGAAGTTTTGTTACTAGTTAATGGGCTTCCCAGAGACTTAAAAGAGCTTCTTCAGAAGATCTAAAAGGAGAAGATGGCCTATGATCCAATTCATCTTACAAAGCTGCTTTACAAAGAAATGAACAATTTGTAACATATATACTCTCCTTGTAGATGTGGTACCAGTCAGAAATAGAAAGAACTTAGAAAGATACTGCAATTTAGTAGGGATATACCAAAAGACACAAACAAGCAAGGCATGAAATATACTTGCAGGAACATGTGGAACACAAAAGTTAAGTGTTAAAATCTTCCTGCTTTGCATCCAGCATCAGTCTAAATTTGTAAATTTATTTTCTTTCTTCATTAGCATTCTTACTGAACCCAAATCAGAAGCCAAGGAGAGGCAGAAAAGTAATAATGAATAGTCAAAACATATCTGACCAGAAGTTGTGTAACTTATGGTCAAAGACTTCAAGAGAAATATGAATGCTGTGATTTTCTGAGAAAAGTTGTCTAATTATGGAAAATATGGAAAAAAACTAGAGAAGGATATTTTTCCCAAGTTCATAGTAGTGGAATCTAGAGGGGGTAGAGGTGTGAGGTTCCAGACAGATAAAATACAGCATGAATTCAAACAGTTAATATCTAGGATTTCAGCATAAGATATATCCAAGGCTGCCAGATTTAAACAGCTTTAAAATGGTTCTAAGCCAATGTATGAAGTACTTAGTATCCATGGTATCACCATTAGTGGCAAGCCAGAAGTCCTATAACAACCTTTTCAATTATTCTATGAATATTTGGCTATTTTTGATTTGTTAGAAGAAAATCTGGTCCATTCTTACTAGGACAAGAAAAAGAATGCAGAACAGGGATGTCAAACTCACGTTGTCACAGTGTCATCACATGACATATCGTGACTTTTCCCCCGTTCACTAAACCAGACATGGACATGGCCAGTGCATGATGCATCTGGCCCATAGGTCATGAGTTTGGCAGCCCTTATGTAGAACATAGGCAGTTGCTTGAAACAGAGGTGAAATTTATTTCCAAGGCAGAACATCATGTTAGCTATCAGAGGAGGCCACCTCTTCCACATACAGACAGAGCACCATGTTAGCTATCAGAGGAGGCCAACCTGAACCATCTTCAGAAGCCCTGGGGAAAACCTTGCCTTTATTATCTGAAGGTTGGCAGAAAGAGCTCACCCTTGAAATCCTTAGAAAGGGCAATTGAGCTATTCCCCCTGAAAGGGGGCACTCTAGGGTCAGATACCCTATTGAATTTTTCCACTTATGTCCTGCTTAATTAGCATTATAGATAGAAGTGGCAGTCTCCTGGAAGAAAGGCTAATTAGTAGATAGAATCAATAAAGGAGAATATTTGTAGCTCAGGGTTGAAATGAGGGGTCCTTGGTGCTCTCTGAGCTTCCTTTTTTTCCGGCAAGGATGATGTTACCTGGTTTGGGTAATGAAACATCTGCAAGAAAACAAGCAAACTCAGAGAGCACCAAGGACCCCTGAGTAGGTGGAATCTCTGTCATCCTGAAAGAAATGTTTAATGAATGGGTTAACACATTTGGCCAATTCCAATCTCTTTATAAATTAGTTACTTTTTGAATGTAATTTCTGATCTGTTGCCCTGGAAGTGGCTGTGAGGATAGGAAGAACAAGACAAGACTGAATTGGAAAGAAAGGTTTGATTTCCTTCCCACAGTGCAAAGAGGCTGGAGGGCAAGAAAATCCTTTAGTTTCATCCAGCATAATTTTTACATTTACCCTTTTGTTCTTTAACATCACCAGGGCCTTTTGCATTTTTCTCTTATGTCACCACATAATATTAAAAAAAAATAAAAAACTGGTTAATTTTTCTTCTTCTTGGCCTGGTTTCTTATTACAGTTGAAATGATCAAATGTCACAAATGAAAGGGCTTTGATGAATATTTGGTTTGATATTCATTCTTCTTTCTACACGATTCAAAATGGCTTTAAACTGCCTCATTCCATTGTCACTGCACTTCATTATACTTTATGCATTTCATTTAGTTTACTTCCCCCCAACCTGTTGTTGTTGTTGTTGTTGTTGTTGTGATGGTTTTATTGCTGCAGATGTGCAAAAGAAACTGAAAACAAAAGGACTAAACTTTGTTAAAAAGCATTGTGTGTTATATCATGTCTTGATGCATGAGTGAAATATACATCTTGGCTACACACTGCATACCACCAAATTACCATACTGAAAAGTTTATTTAGTGTACATTTGTGATATATGACTGCAATCTTTCCTTTACTCACCTGAAAGTAAGTCTCAAGAGTGTGGAAAACATTGCAATGATCCGTCATGTACATTCACAGATCACATGTTTGAAGTGGATTATTTGGTGATCTATAACATTCAGCTGGTTGTAAATCTGTCAACCATGCTCCATCATGAAACAAGCACTAATGCATTTAAGGACTCATCTATTTGTTCATGAATAAGCTGACTATTTTTGTGCCCTGGGGTTTCTATTACAATGACAAAGAGCCTTGCTAGGGATTGGCTTGGGAAATGTGCTGTGCTTTCCTTAGCTTTATTATTATGCTTTTAATTAATTTTAATTGCATTTTAATTACATCATTAATTTTGGTTATTTTTGAATGCCAGAAATAAATAAACAAGTAGACTTCGTGATTTTGGATTTAGGACATTTGATGCAATTTCCTTGGTGAATCTAGGCTGGATTCATCTGGATTTTTAAAAATACAGGATTAAATTAAATGTAGGATGGGTAGTGAGAACTATTCCACATAAAAGGCCAAATTTAGTAAGAATTTTCACATGACAAACAAAGCACATTGCAGATTGTTCCTGAAGTGGCATTTCCTAGTCAAAACAATTATTCATTAGAAGAGTCAAACTGTCAAAGGTATACTAGACAGCTCCTAAACATGTTAGATTAAATAGTCGAAACCTTACAACCTCCCCACCCCAATTATCTACCTACCTTTCCTTTCCTTCCTTCCTTCCTTCCTTCCTTCCTTCCTTCCTTCCTCACTTGGATGTGACTCAGTATAGGCAATTAAAACACAGACTAACACCCAATATACTTCAACCATTAAAACCAATTAAAACAATTAAAAAATAATCCTAACAAAAAGATGGGGTGTCTTTATAGTGAACTCTAAACTTTTGCAGACATTTCATGGGCTACAAGGGTCCAATGCATCCCTGGTCAGAGAGTAAACCAAGGTTTGAGGTCCTTCTGGAAAATCCTTCCTTTCTTCCTTCCTCTTTTATGAATGGCTGGCAACCTTCTCAGGCAGCAGACACAAAGCAACAGTGTCAGAATTTCCACTATTCCTCTGCCAGTATTTTATTCTCGTTGTGGTCAACTTGCTAAAAACACCAACCAACCAACCAACCAACCAACCAACCAACGAACCAACCAATCTGTATGGTGAAAAAGTATAAATCGTTTTGGAAGTACAAATAGTCCTTGACTTACAATCGTTCATTTACTAATTTCCTTAAGCACTGAAAAAAATGACTTATGATTGTTTTTCACCATTGCAGCATCCCTTTGGTCACATGACCAAAATTCAGATATTGGCAACTGACTCATATTTATGATGGTTGTGATGTCCTGGGGTCATGGGATCTCCTTTTGCGACCTTTTGACAAGCAAAGTCAATGGGGAAGCCAGATTCACTTAGTAACCATCAGGTTACTAACTTAACCACGGCTGTGATTCACTTAACAACTGTGGCAAGAAAAGTCATAAAATGGGGCAAAACTCACTTAACAGAAATGTTGGGGTCAATTGTGATCATCTGTTGAGGACTACCAGTAGGATGCATTGATTTATATTATTATTTATTTTTATCTTTGGCAAACTAAAGAGACTTACCGAAGTTTAAGTGAGCACTTCTAGGGCATCTGAATTTCAAAATGATACAAGTTTCCCAGTCATCTCTTTTTCTTGGAAGCTCAGCTGTGTGCACTACAGTCTGCACTCTTCAAACTAGACCAGTATTTCTCAACTGTGGCAGCTTTAAGACATGTAGACTTCAACTCCCAGAATTCTCCAGCCTGCATAGGTAGCTGGCTATGGGCATAGGACTAGTCACTAGACTATTCCCCCCCAGGAGTGGCACCATTAGTCTGAATAGGTGAAATTAACTGTGACCCCATTTGTATTTTGCCTTCTGCAAGTGTATTTTGGTGGGTTATGCTACTTTACGACTCACAATAAGACAGAAAGTAGATATTTGAACAAAACAAGGCAATACCTTTGCTAGTACCAACTGAAGAATGTGTGAGATTTTTAATTTCCATGAGCTCTTCTTTAATTGAATTGTAAATAAAAGAAAGAGAACTGAATATAATATTGCACAGAAATATTAACACAATTAGTTTATACAAAGCTCCTCTGCCTAATATCACTCAAGTATGTTGAAAGTAGCCTTTAGTCATTCAACTTACAGGAACTTCTGGATCAAAGAAACAGTAGTGCCAACTTTTGAAAAATATATTGAAAAATATAACATTTAATAAGCTCCAACATTGATCCAACAAAAATTTAGAGAATTTTGTATTAAAGTCATACAGTGTATTGATAAACAGTGATGAAAACTAATTTTATATGCCAGAAAACAAAACTGAAAGTTCCTACCATCCAGACAAAGAGCCTCAAATGCTTATATCTTGAAAAGCTGACCTTGAAATGTTGTATATTCAACCCTGTTTATAGGCTTAATTGAGCGCTGCAATATTTTTCTAGTGGATTGCTCCCCTTTAAAAGACACTTAACAAGCAATGCAATTTATCCTTTTTCCTTGCTGTAAAAGTCATTTATGACATTTGACAGAAACAGACTGAATTAGGCTGATATAACATAGATGGTTAAAACATAATGTAATCTCATAATGTGAGGTTACCAATGAGTTTGGACCTTCTCATCTAACTGCTTTATTTCTTACGATCTGGTGGTTAACTTTCTCTCTGGTGTTCTACATAGTAAAAGGGGCAGTCCTTGCAAGAGATCCAGTAGATTACATTAGAAGCATCTCCTACCTTCAAGAAATCTTTGCAATGCAATTATCTAATGTCCAAATCAGGGAATTATCATGGCATTAGATAATTGTCAAATGTATCTAATGCCCCTGCAACTATGTAGGGCAGACGATGGAGGGAAGCTAGATTACAAGAACACAAGCGAGTTGTCAGACAAGGAGATCCAAACTCAATGGTAGCCTCACATTGCAATGAACAAGGACAAAGTGTCAGAGGTGGGATTCAAATTTCTTAACAACTGGTTCTATGGGCGTGGCCTAATTTGTGGGTGTGGCTTGGTGGGCATGTGACTGGCTGGGCATGGCTTGCTGACTGGCATGGCTAAGTGGTCATGTGATGGGGTGGGCATGGCCAGGTGGTCATATGACTGGGGTGGGCATAGCTAGGTTACTGGCAAACCAAATATAAGTGATCCTCGCTTTACGGCCAATTGCTTAGCAAGTGTTCTAATTTGTGACTGACCTCTCCAGAGCTACTTGATCTGTTTTTGGTGTTTTGACAGCCATACACACACACACACACACACACACACACACACACACATTCTTATGACCAGTTAAAACATCCCACACAATCTTGTGACTGAGGTTTTCTAAGTTTTTTGCCAGTTTCCAACAATTCCTTCTAGTTTCTGGTTAAAAATGCCCATTGGGGAAAATGGACTTGTTTAACAACCAGTGTTTGCTTAATGACTACAAGGTTCACTTAATGATCATGGTGTTTGCCTAACCCAGGGGTCTGCAGCCTTAAATACCCAAAGAGCCATTTTTCTATTTTCTTTTAAAAAAGTATCTCTGTCTCTGTCTGTCTTTCTTTCTCCCTCTTTCTTATCTCTATCTTTTTCTCCCTCTCTGTTTTTCATTTCTTTCTCTCTCTCTCATCTATAACTGCTAAGATTGGAAGCTGTATTTTTATAATCCTATTTCTTTGCAGTTTTTTTTCACACATATTTGTGTATATGTATCCAATACTACCTTCCTTTCCGCTATGTATTCAAAATGGGCAATGATTTTGTGTGTGTGTGTAGCATGTATATATGTGTGTTATGTATGTGTATGGACATGTATATATATTTCACTTTTAATGTGTGCCAGTGTACTTACAGTAAAAAAATGACAATAAAAGTTATCTTATCCTATCTTCCTTCCTTCCTTCTTTCCTTCCCAACCCCATTCCTCCCCACACCCCATTTTGTGTTGGCTTCCCAGCCAAGTACTTACCAGCTCTGATCCTGTTTTGCTTTCTAAAATCAGCCTACTGAAATAAATACCAGACTAAACTGCCCAATAATTTATCTACCATCACTATCTTGCATGTAAACAGCCAATCTGTAGTATTACTAAATTTTGCTAGGCATGTTATGCTCTCTTCCTTGATAATCTAGTCGAGAGGTCACCAAACTTGGGAATTTGAAGACTTGTGGACTTCAACTCCAAGAATTCTACAGCCAGCTATGTCTACATGTCTTAAAGTTGTCAAGCTTGGAGACCCCTGACGTAGATCAACCACATGTACATGAAGTACATACAAAGCACTTCCATACCACACAAATGGGTTACAAAGACAAAATGATGAAAAATGGGAGACACTGATTAAGAGCACAGACAAAAAAAAAAACATATATAATTATTGGGGTAGGGGATGATAGCAAAAAAGTAACAGAAACCACTCATGGTTAGATCTTGTTTGCTTGAGTCCCAGCACTTTAGGATTGTGCAGTCTATCGGCAGCCCTGCAAAGCCATCCAGTCCCTTAGAATTATCCATTCACTCTAGACACACATACACACATTCCCCTTATCCTTGCATGAAGGCGTTGAGCTCCGAGGGAAGTTCACCTGTTCGTGCCCCAGGTAAATTGAAAGCCTTGCAGGGGGTGGGGGATGCAGCAGCAGTGAGGCGGCGATGGCAATTCCGGTGGTGTAGGGGCTTCCGGGATCATTTCCCACCCCCAACCATCCATGCGGCTGCACACGTGGTGCATCAAGACTTCCAGGCTCTTCTCCCCCCCCCCCTACAGCTGCTGCCAGCTGTCCTGGAGTTGATTGAGGGGCACCTTGCTGACACAAGCCTCTGGCCGGGGAGAGGAGAAAACATTCTCTTCTCTTTTCTCCTCTCGCAGCTCCAGCCCTGCAGCGGCTTTTCCGTGGCTAGCAGGGGAAGAGAACACTCTCTCCTCTCCATGGCAAACACAGCCCCAGCCAGGGCAAGCCTGGGGATGGGGTGGGGTGTTTGGAGACAGCACAGCAACCTAGGCTGGCCCAGGTTGGGTGTCGACTCAACTGGAACTTGCTTGTAGGCTCACTCACCCAGGGAGATCAGGGCCGCGGTGGAAAGCAGGTAGCAATGGCCGGCAAGATGAGGAAAAACTGGGCGGGGTGGGGAGTGGGTGGGCAGGAAGGGGCGGGGCCAACCAGGGCGCGATTTACCGGTTCTCCTAATTGCTCAGACTCATAACATCTGGTTCTATAGAACCGGTCTGAACTGGTAGAAACCCACCCCAGCAAATTGTGCATTTAATTTTGCAGCTACTAAGATTGTTGATTGAGCAGGGACAAAAATAACCAGGGAAATTAGCCCCTCATCAGTCAAAGGAGGGTTGGTTTATCATCAGCTTTTCAAGTTCTTAGGAACTGGGGGCTTGGCAGCACAAGGAAACAACAGTTAATGACTTCATAGCTGGCCATCAACACCCCAATCAACAAAAAGCCACCCACAACCAGGTACAATATAGGTACAACATAGAATAGCTCAAAGCAGACATTCTGTTAGAGAGAAGTTCCCTAAGGATGGGCTTCAGCATGAAAGTTCAATACATTAAACCTCCGATCCTGGTGACTGATCCAGATTAGATCCTGCAAACATTATCCTGGACATGTATATTTTCCTTCATTTGTAATAAATAATATTAAAACAGCGCTTATTCAAGACAAATGATGAATATGCCTAGGGAATCAAGTCAGAACAAGAATATTTTACAATATTCACCAAACTCTTCTTTTTGTAGGTTTATTCCTGGAGAATAAATTCCTGATGCCCTGATAGTAAGATTATCTTTCATACTTCCAGTTTTCCTGAGAACGACTGGCAGAAACATTTCCAAATTACTTCATTTTATACTCATTTATGTGGCTCATAGGACTCCAAGGCTTAAAATCATGTAGCAAGAACTGAGAATAGAAACATTTTTATGACTTGTGAAGATCATAAGCCTGGCCTCCCCTCAATTCTAGATAGGTGGGGTTAGTTTAAACTTGCACAGAAAAAAGAAACCTTACTGTTTGTTGCAATTGTACACGTTTTTCTCCTGATTCATTCATCATAGGAATTCTGTGCCAATCCTTGCAGTGAAAAATAAGGAAGGTTTGAGAATGGGAATAATGATGTCCTAGTTTACAATTAATATATGAATGTAAACTAGTTGCAGTTCTAGGCTATAAATAGGTTTTCGTCATAATCTGAGCACAGCTGTGATCTAACACAATATCAACTACAAACTCTGAGAATTGCAGTTCTATAAATCTGAAGAGTATCAACCTAGAAAAAGGCTAGAGAAACATTTTCCTCTTCAAATAGTAGACAGAATAGCATATGTTAACAGTAACATATTTTATTTGGAGAGAATCAGGAAAAGTTTTTCATAACATCCATGCATAAACAAATACTAATCAATTTTTTCTAACTTGAGATATGTAAAATTAGGCAGAGTGCTGAACAGAGTAAGACAGAGTAAGTCACAGAATACTAATGGCATGTGGTAAGAAAAAGAAAAGAAAATATGGCTGAAACTAATTTGCACCAACATCATTCACTATGCCTCTCTTTTGTCTTTGTGGCCTTACAAATAATCTGTGCTTCTTTGATGTCTAGTCACTTCTTCATATTTTGTCTTCTGTTTTCTAAAACTTTTCTTTTCCCCACAGAATCTTACCAACTCTATCCAGCCATGATTTTCTCTCTCTCTCTCTCTCTCTCTTCATATATTTATGAAGGAAACAGACCACATACTGCTTTTTACCCTTTGACTGGCATTTGTGCATCTTAAAATTCATCCATTCATTTCCCCATCTTTAGAGTGAATATTTAGACTAGGCACAGAAATGTATCTACTGCTCTACATTTTTGCCATTTATATATAATTTGGAATGGTTCATTCTATATCCCTGTAAAAGACAGCAACATTTATCCTTGATACATTTCATGTTTAATCCTCATTGTATCATACAACCAACAGAGCATTTGCTGCAAGTAATTTGGGTTCTCAATCAAAGAAACAGCAATGCCTGAAAATTTACATTCATGTTCTCAGCCAGAAAAATCTCTGTCATCATCACAAGAATTCATTATGCATTTGCCCATTAAATGCTCAAGGGGCTATCATTTAGTTTTGTCTTATTTCTTGATCAACATTGAACTATCCCTAAGCATTTCAATTATTTCCGTGTGTGATTGGCTTGAAAATAAACAGCTTGGGGAAATAGAAGGACTATTTGTGGGAAAAAGATTACTTGTGAGTAAACCAAAAACAGGCAGTTCTTGACTTACAACAGTTCCTTTAGTGATCATTCAAAGTTAGAACAGCACTGGAAAAAGTGACTTATGACCTTTTTTCACAGTTACAACCTTTGCAGCATCCCCATGATCATGTGATCAAAATTCAGATGCTTGGCAAATGGTTATGGTTGCAATGCCCTGGGGTCATGTGATTCCCCTTTTGTGACCTTCAGACAAGCAAAGTCAATGGGGAAACCAGATTCACTTAACAATTGGGTTACTAACTTCTCAACTGCAGTGGTTCCTTTAACCAATGAAGCAAGAAAGTTCATAAAATGGGGCAAAACTCACTTAACAAATGTCTCACTTAACAACAGAAATTTTGGGCTCAATTGTGGCCATAAGTTGAGGACTACCTGCAGCAATTTGCTAGGATTTCATTTCTGCAGCTATCAGGAAAGAGGGGAAGCTTGGGGGGCAGGCAGGAAGTGCAAAGGATTCAGAAGTATTTGTAGCTTGGCCAACAGAAAGAGAATAAGGTTGAGAGTATCATCCAAGGAAATCATCTGCCAGAGAACATGCCAAGGGAGCATCGAGGCTTGATACTCCATGCAAGAAAAATTAGACTAGATTCAGATAAGGAAAGTTAGATGAGAACTGGTCCAAGAGTGAGTTCAAACATCCAGGAAGGGAATAAGAGAAGTGAGATGTTTGTGGTAACAACTGTTGCTATGGGCATTTGGCAAGGGAGAAGAAATAATTTCCTCTTCTCTGCTCTTCACTCCTCCCCCAAATGATTGATTTATACACAGAGACACACAGACACAGACACTGTGGCTTTGAAATGTGCTGTGCTTTTAGCAAAACTGCTCAGATTGTTGTATATAAACTACTAGCTCTGAGCCAGCCTCTCTGCATGATGCAGGGAGATTCACCCCACTGAGTTCAATAGCTTGAGTGCTGTTTAAACTTATTGTATCTGTCTAAGTAGCTGCAGGGTTATGGTTCTTCTAATGCAAATGGTAAAGTTGTTCTTTCTGTTCATCATTAGAGATTGGATATTTTTCCTGTTCAATGCTCAGGAGTGGGAGAGTTACCCCTTAGAGGCCCCTTTACTGGTTGCACGTTTCTCTTTTTAAAGAGAATTGCAAAAAACTTGGATGGGATTCTGCAGGAAGATCCCATGGGGAGTCAACTCTCAAACATCCACTATTCCAGATGCTATTTGATTTCAACCTTTAGCATTCCAGTTGACTATCTTGTCTTTTTTATGTTGTTTCAACAAGGCAAGTCATCACAGAACTGTTCAACTTTGGCTTCCTGTGCATTTGTGCATCCTCTGTTGTTTTGCATGTATACTGAGAGCTTCTCCACTGAAGACAAATTCTTTGTGTGTCTAATCACACTTGGCCAAATAAAGTATTGTATTTCTGTATTTCTATTCTGTTCTGTTCTATATTTCTATTATATTCTACCCCATTCCATTCTATTCCATTTCATTCACTGTGATATTAATTGGCTTGCCTCAGTCTCAATTGTAAGATGAAATTCCTGCATTTTTTCTTTATTCACTCACATATCTATTATTACCTTACCTATGTGGATGTTTTTACAAATTTGTTTCAATTTTCCTCTGAGATTTGATGTCAAAATTTTGCCCACAGAACAAGGGGATATAACTATCCTATAGGTCACAAGAATTTAAGCAGTCCCTCATTGGATTGAATCCCTGGCCTATCTAATCTAGCAGTCTGTTCTCATAGTTGTCAACCAATTAGAACATAGAACAACAGAGTTGGAAGGGACCTTGGAAGTCATCTAGTCCAACCTCCTGCTCGAGCAAGAGAGTCTATTCCAAATATTGGCCTCTACCTATGATCGAACTCACAGCCTCCTGATTGTGAGGCAAGAGCACCACCTCTAGGCCACCGCTATCACCGTAATAATTGCCCAAGGAAGCCAAGAAGTTTCCTAGTGAAAACTGCACAAGGTAGCTCAGTAAGTCTCCTATTTAATATTTTAAGATCATTTGAGACCCTTGGATAATGTCCTGTGTAGAGAGGTTTCTGAATCAAACACAGACTGGAATTTATGGAACAGCAGCACAGACATGTTTGGTGAGACTTGGCAATGTCTGTCATAAATATCTCTGCCTTTCAGCTCTTGACTGTAACCCAGGATATGTCTACTCCCAGCTGTTTCTATCCAGAATGTTAAATAAATTTGATTATTTGTATATTGAAAAATAAGAATAGATCTGGAAAACAATGAAATATACTTGGCTGAGGCTGAAGCCAGTAGGGGTAGATTTTTCCACATGAAAGAGGACTCAATTTATATTTATTGGAAGGACTGTAACCAGAATAGCTTTGTGTTACAATATATTATTATGAACTTGGTAATAGAATGTTAGGCATATGTGATTTCCCTGATTGCAAAGAACTTTGCTATAAAGGACATTGCTTCGAAAATAAATGACATGCAAATTGCTGACAAGCATTTGACAGAGCCTGCTGTGCTAATAAATGCAGTAGGCAGCATAATTGGGAGAGTTGTTGAATTATCTTAATCAAAAATGTTAAAGAAGCAGAGATAACCCCCCCTCTCCATTACGAATGGTGTAATTAAGTAAGCATTATTAATTACAAGCTACAGGAGAGGGATAATGTAATTATTCCTGTCTTCTATTTAATTGGGCGGGTGAGTGAATTCACAGCCTGAGCCAAAGAGCGTCATTTACGTAAATGTACAATGAACGCAAGAACCTGTTATCTTAATACAAAGCTTGCTATAGGGTAGAGTCTATAGTCTTGGCATCATAATACTTTCTGACTCTTCTGTGAATGAAAAGCAACTTTGGGAATCCAATGTCGGCAGTATTCTGCTTGAGTTTGTGTCTCACTAAGCAGAATTTGGATTTTTGTGAAATTTTAAGTCACAAGAAATCTTTCTGAGGAAATCTGTTTTTTTCATCTCTTCCTCAACATTCATTGCTAACCAATCTGATTTAAGTTGGAAATGGTGACCCAGAATTAAATTCAAAAGCTCATTTTAAACTCTTTGAAGACTGAATCTTTGTTAGTGTTCCATGTCTTCCGGGGTCAAGCTCTGGACTCAATGGGGCACTGGAAAAAAAGGTATCAGGTACAATGAAAGAAATCTATCTTTCTCTCAGAGATGAACTAGAAAATCAAATGTTACTCAGCAAGCAGTTGTTCAATAGCATGCTCTCCTGCAGTCTCCCAGCTGGCAGCCCTATTAATTCCGAGCATTTCTCTTTCACCTCAGTCAGATTTTACAACCCCAACTGGAATTCATCTTGACTCTGATTTCCTCTGACTATTTCTGTGTTCAGATCAAGAGTCCTTAAATGCCTCATAACGCAAATGAAAACATCTCACTTCAGTGATTGGTGTATCATAACTTCTCCAAAAATATATAAATTGTTCAATTGACACTCAAGGCTGTAACTACAAAAAAAAAAAAAAAAAAAGGTCATGGTTTACTCTGCTTATTTTTTATTTCTCAAAATCGTTATCTTAAAAAAAAAATGTAGCCTTTGTTATGTATCTTCTAAGATCTTTTTAAAAAGAGTCTATTTAAGACACAAAAGCCAGTTTGGTGTGGTAGTTAAGGCATTAAGATAGAAACCGAGCAACCAGGAGTTCTAGTTCTGCATTATGCAGAAATCCAGCTAGATGATTCTGAGCCAGCCATCTTTTCTCAGTGCTAGGAACTGGACACTGGCAAATCATTTCTGAAAAATCTTGCGAAGAAAACTACAGGGACATATCTGTGAATAGGAAAAAATATTAAGGTGACTATGGACAATGTGCTGCCTGACTGTAATCAACATGCCCACCATTAAGTCTGAAGTGATCTCTTTGATTAAATTTGCCTAATTTGCTGTGATTTTCCTGGAGCAAAACAGAGGATGGGGAGTTATGCCCACTCCAAGGATCTCTCTTGATTCTGACCACATGATATTTTTACAGACACAACTGAGTTGTCATCTATCCACCATTCTGGTAGGGTAACTGGGGAAATATATAGATAAGAACAAGATATATGGAGAGAATCATGCCATTTAAACCTCCATTCTTGAGGACTTCCGGTTTTAGCTTCTTCAGCGACAGACTGAAACCTCGTCTCTGTGAGGCTTTGATGCGTGCTCGCCTCTGGAGCACCCCGAGCCAGCTGGTTTCAGGGCTAAGCCACCCCAAAGGAGTAGTGAAGGGGGGGGACTGCCTGCAGGGTTGAGGAGAGCCGCATCTCTGCTCCCCAGCTGGCCATTACTCCCTTTCCCGAAGGCGGTTGCAGCGGTGGTCAGAAATGGCCACCACAAAGAAGAACTCAACTGGAAAAGAATGTGCAGGAGGAAGATAAGAGGAGAAAGTTTTGGTTGACCAGGTCAAACAGCAAAAGCAACAAATAAGGCACCCTGGAATTGAAACTGTTAAAAAACAATAACATTGTTCCCTAAAAAGATTTTTAAGCTGCAAAGGAGGGAGAAAAGGGAAAAGATTTGGTTTTTTTTCCTCCTTTTCCTATACTGACAGCTAAGAGACTTAAGCAAGAAATTGGGAAAAAAAATCACTTTGACATTAATAGGCATTTAATGCTGAAAATAAAAAGTCAAAGGGATAAATAATAAAGATTTCTGGATAATTAAAAGCTTTTGAAAACAGGAAAGGAGAGAAAAAGAATAAAAGGGCAGGATCTGGAAGGGAGAAGACTGCCTGGAATTAAAAAGAACTTACAGCAAAATCTCAACAAGATTTCCAAAAGATACATTTTAACTGAAACATCACAACAAAAACCCCAGGAAGAGAAAGTCGAAAAAGAAATAAGAAGAAACAGCTTGGGACTATTTGGATTACTTGATGTTCTCTGGATTTTTGGTTATTGTATTTGAATGACTAAAGCCAATCGGGTGGTTGTTTAAAACTGTTTAAAATGGCTCCACATTTAGAAGAACTGAAAATGGAACTTAAAAAGTACAAAGAAGATGCACAAGAAGGGAGAGGTTCTTTTGGCTTCGTATTTCAGTTTTTAGAAATGGAGATTTGAAATTATGAGAAACAACAAGAAATGCCCGCAGAACAAGAAGATTGCAACAAAGAAGAAGCCATCTTTTAATGAACAAGTAATCTTAGATGGGGGGGGGGAAAGTAAGGGGGAAAAGAGAATGGAAAGTTTAAGATTGGGAAAAACAACTCCCCCAAAAAAAATAGAGTGAAAAATAAGTATAAAATCAGAAAACAACAGAAGAGGGAAATGCAGAAGAGAGAATTAGAAGTAGAGAGACAAGGGGGTAAAAAGGGGAGGGAGAAGATGAGAGGGAAGAAAGAAAGGAAAAGAAGTCATAAAGGACAGAAACAAAATATAGAGAAACAGGGCCTATTTAGAGATAATGGGTGAAAATTTAATGGAAAAAGGGATTCTGCAAAGGTACATAAGATAGTATGGTTATATTAGAAACAGAAATAATTTTAGAAAATATGAAACAATGTATGATTAAAATGTCTGATAAAATAGCTATCGTAATTCAGTGGAATGCTTGTTAATAAAAAATGTAATAAAAGGTATATTTAATGATTTATAAAACATATGTGAAGAGAAATAAGGGAAAAATTAATTATGGAGATTATATGTGTTTTAAGGAAGTATGATACTTAATTGAAAAGAAGCATTAAAGATGTTAAGATTTTAATGATTATTAATGATAGAACTGAACTGGAATGGAATGAGGATTTATAATTACATATATTTACAATCTTTATTTTTTTATTTTTTAAATATAATGTGTATTATAAGAATGTACCAAGCAGAATTCGATTGGAAGCTATGTATTATGTATTATATTGAAGGTCATAACCTTAAGGTATATACTGAAGTTTAAATAAGAGTTGAATGGATGTAATTAAAAGATATAAAGGTGTCATGCTCCAATTAGTAACTACAGGAGAAAATTTGTTTGATGAGAAAAGATAATATGAAATTGAAACAGGACAGACAAAAGTATAAATATAATGATTTGAATTGAGATGAGATAATCCAAATAAAGTTGAGAAAATTAAAAGAGGGGAAAAACTATATAGAAAATATAGAATAGTATAAGATATGGAATAGAATACAAAAAGAAGCATGAAATTGAGTTTTGTGTCTGTATAAAGAAGTTCAACCCGGGAACCTGCTATTTTCAAAAAAGATGTTTTACTTGTATTTTGTATGTGCGAAAACCCAAATAAAATTTTATTAAAAAAATAAAATAAACCTCCATTCTTGTGCACCTCCATATCTACAGTATCAACAGCTTCATCATGTTGTGGACTTCACAGGGAAGCAAGTTGTTTACTACTGATTTAAGGATAGAATTAAACTCATTGCAAATTTACCTTTGCACTAAAAAGGTTCAAAATTGGTAACAAAATCTGTGCCATGTACCAGTGCATATTGCAAATAGATGTTTATTTAAAACCAAGCTGCCATATAATTACATAATCCAAAATGTTTTCCAAAATGTCCTATTCTGCATTGTTAGGAAATGGGGCAGGAAAGAATTAGAAGTCCATTAAATAAGGAGCCATTTATTTTCCAGTGCAAGAGGAAGATTTTGGTGTCTTTAAACAAAAAGAATCAGGAAATTTTGGGGCTGACATTTGCTCAAACTTTTAATATGGTATTGAAAGAGTTTTGCTGTCCATTCATTGACTATCAGCTTGCATTCCAACAAGAGAATCCATATTCTAAGTTAAAAAATGAACCTTGTCTTTAATATAAATCTTGGTGATTAATTTCATAGTCCCATACACTAGAAGTTGGCAAAGTGTCTGTAAATAGTATGGCTTCCTTTAGTGCCTAAAAAAGAAAGACATGTGGCCTTCCAAAGGGGCTAATTCTGGCTGCACAAGACCAAGTCTTAAGAACAAATGCATATAAAACCAGAATTGAGAAGATACAGACAAGCATCTGGCACAACAGCCCAGATTTAACAATAGTCAATAAAAAGGATAAAAATGTTTGGAGAGTGGAAAAAAAATCACAAAACATAAAGACTTGCAACTAGAACTAAAATGATTATGGCAAAAGAAAGTAAAAAATAATATCAATAATAATAGGCATCCTGGGTGCAATTCCAAAAGATCTGGAGCACCATTTGAACACCACTGGCATTGACAAAATCATCACCAGTCAGTTGCAGAAGGCAGCTTTGCCTGAAACAACTTGTATCCTATCAATGAGGGTCTATGACAATTCGCCATGGACAACTCGCCATGGCCAATTTGCCACAGAACAACTATCTGCAGGACAAGAGTAGAATTAGATAGAATTGTTAAATTGTCCTGCAGTGATTTGTCCCCTGGTGAATTGGCTGTGTCAAGTTTTCCAATTGTAGGTTGGCCATGGTAAATTGGCTGTGGTGAATTGGCCATGGCAAGTGGGCTGTAGTGAGTTGGCTGTGGGAAGTTGTCCCATTTTGCCACAAAATGATACCTTTGCTATGATTAAACAACACCACCTGTCTATCTCAGGTCCCTGAGGAGCCCTTTATGGGTGGACAAAAATGCCAGATCTAATCTAAAAATCTGGCTGATTATGCGACCAACCATAATAATTTAACTGAATCTATTCTAGGATGTAATAAGAATCTAAGGGAACAAGGAAGTATGTGTGTGTGTGTGTGTGTGTGTGTGTGTGTATGTATGTATGTGTGTGTGTGTGTGTGTATATATATATATATATATATATATATATATATATGTATGTATATATATGTATATATATATAAAAGTGAATAATTTAAACTCTTACCCATAATTAATGGAATTTAGAAGGCATCCTTCTAATCATAGCTCCAAATGTGCTAATTAGAGTCCCTTGGTGCACATCAGATAGTGCAGGTGTTGAGCAGGAGATCCTCTTCTTAACAAGAGATACTGCTGTCACTGGATTCCCCCTCCCCATTTCGCTTCACAGTTAGCAAACATTCTTCCAGCTAAACTAGATTTGACTGTCAAACATAGTTTATTGTCATTCCTTTAATTATATTTCTTATAATTATTACCTTATTAAGAAAGCTTTTATCGTGAATTTAAGGAAGTCAATGGTTACAGAGAGCGAGGAGAGATTGCTTGATTATATGCAGAAAGCATTACAATTATAAGGGCTAAAAAGAGTATATTTATTAAACAATAATGAGGGGACGCTTTTCCTTGATGAAGGGAATAATGAAAAGGAGATAACCAGAGTACTGTAATACAATATCTTTCTTCAAAACTAAACTAGAGGTATTTTCCTTTCTGAAAGGGCCATTAATTTTCATGTGTTAAAAAGACCAGGCACTTTTGTTTGTTTGACTCCCCTGGTCCCAGAGGTTTTTCATCTTTAATCCTTAATGGGGTTGTACTTTTTCATGCGAGACTAGTGTGCAATTTGGAGGACTCACAGCTTGTATACAAATTATTACCTACAACGGCATCACATCTCGTCCTCCCTCAAAGGGAAAGCAGTATGAAGCTGGTTTGCAATTTTTATAAATCTAGTTAGCTGACATAATTATATATTAGAGTGGCTATAAGACTTCTTGATTTGGAAAAATCACCAAGGGTTGCAAGAAGAGAAAGATACTGGCCTTTAGGTCTCACAGAAATCAATGTGCAGAATTAGTCTTGATTAATGTAAGCTGTATGCACATCAGTGGGACCTACTTGTGATAGATTTTTTTTTTTGGCCAAATATATGTAGTTGGTAGACCCACTGTAGAGGAAGGTTAGGAACTACATCTCAAATTAGATTGCAGATGCAGAGCTGAATATATTGCATTTGTTGAAAAATAGGAATTTGGCAATGGTCTTTCCTGGAAAGAGTTGGCTGGTTTATTCTACCACTTGTTTAGAATTCTGGGCTTATGTTCAGGGTCATTCAAAAGAGCCTAGATAAATGAACCTCTTTTTAAATTATCCTGCCTGTTACTCATCTTGCCAAACATTCTTGTTTTGTAGCAATGCAATGCTTTTACAGTTCTAGGAATGAAGAATCACAGGGAAATTAAAAAAAGGATAATTTGGCTAATATCATGATTTCTACATCTGTTAATACAATTTTGAGTTTAATTTTTTTTAAAAAAGCCTAATATTAGAACATTGGACAGCAAATACTGTTTCATACACATCTTTTTATCAATTCCCTTTTTTCATAGAAATGTTATTTAAGCTATTCCATTAGTATTTTAGGTTTAAATTTTTATTTGCGATTCCACAGATCCGACAGCCTTCGCTTATTAAGATCACATACTGCCTTAGCACAAGCTCCAAATCCAGAGTGGATTTACATATTAACTATGAGCTCTGGAGGAAAAGCAGGACTTAAATATACCATAGTTTATAGGAGAAAAAAAAATCACACATATTGGAACAGCAATGGAGAGCATATGAATAGGACAGGAAGCAGAGGTGTCTTGCATTTTTGATACTCACAAATAAGATGACTATAGACTCTAGAAAAATAAATAGTAATTAAACTCATCCGCTATGAAAAAAAATATAGTTGTGAGTATGCCTGAATCCTAGCCTGCTAGCCATTGATATTTAAAAATTCTGAAGTCTCACTGGCATCAAATATTAGTTCCAGTCTTTGACTAAAGTGATTTAATTGTCCACAATTCAATTTGAATTGAAAGTATCCCCCAAATGACTATTTATAAAGTCTTTTGGAGACCGAAGTCAATATCTATGGTCCTTCCAAGAAGTAACTATTGATTACCTGCCAGAGCCAATGAGCATTAAAATCCAAGGAGATTCAGGAGTACATCTCATTATGAGAAAACCTCCTACTAATAAAATTGGAATGCATTGACTAGCTGTGGAAAAGCTCAAAGAATTAATAAAACGTATTGCATCCTCTGGTGGAGACTGAATGGAAGTTTCTTCATTTTGCAGAAACAATCTCATGTTGCATGCTCTTCTGCCCTGATCTGCTTTTTATAAGTGTGGGTGGTTGCCTCTGTAAATATCAGTCATTACAAAGTCATTGGCCTGGCTGTTCAGTAACTTTGCTCTAATCCTCACACCACTGATGGGATTAAAAAATGTTTATTACCAGTTCTGTGGGTGTGGCTTGGTGGGCGTGGTGTGGCTTGGTGGGAGTGGCCTGGTGGGCATGGCAAGGGAAAGTTACTGCAAAATCCCCATTCCCTCCCCACCCCACTAACTGGTTTTCCAGCTCCGTTCTCCTGTGCAGAGTAGCAAAAGAAGACCCAGCCAACCAGCCGGAACTCAGGAGGCAGAGAATAGATGGGGGTGAAGCCAGTCAGAGGTGGTATTTGCCAGTTCTCTGACCTACTCAAAATTTCCACTACCGATTCAGAACCTGCTGAATACCACCTCTGCCTCATACAGATTTTTTACTTCTTCCTAAATATCTAGAGGCTTAAGGCAAACTAAACATAACAGCCTCCACACACACAAAAATAACTCTTTTGATGGATCCTCTCAAGTACAGTCACTTCAGGTGGCAGTTTTATTTCACTCACAGAAGAATTAGCCATTGAAGCAGCACAAACCACTTGCCTTGGGAAAGCTAGAAAGAGGCCTTTCTGACCAAAATAGCAGAAAAATATGAAATGCAGCTTTTTGGTTTTTTTATTTTTTTATTTTTTTAGAAATGGACTCTGGTAGATGAAAGGAGGAAAATCCTGATAACTCCCTACTACCACTAATTTTGCACATCTACCTTTGAATGGTGATTCTTGTTAAGTTGGGCTGCCTCATAGTTTAAAAAGAAAGGGTTAATTTGGGCTGAAATGAAATGGCAGCAGAGGATGTATGAACATCTTTCTTTTGGTCAGAATAACCTCATCTCTATGCTGGGATTCTTACACCCATTTGCATAAAACGGGGTGTGTTTGTCAAACCTGTGTCATCATGTTGTCATCACAACTCCCCCCCTTCACTAAACTGTGGGGGGCTGGGGGTGGCCAGTGTGTGATGCATCTGACCCATGGGCTGTGTGTTTGCCACCCCTGACATAAAAGAATATAAATAAAAAATTAAAAGAAATAAAAGAGTCATAGTGGCACAGTGGTTAGAATGCAGTACTGCAGGCTACTTCTGCTGATTGCTGACTGACTGCAGTTTGGCAGTTCGAATCTTACTGGCTCAAGGTTGACTCAGCTTTCTATCCTTCCTAGGTCTGTAAAATGAGGACATAGACTGTAGGGGGCAATAGGCTGACTCTATAAACCACTTAGAGAGGGCTATAAAGCACTGTGAAGCAGAATATAAGTTTATGTGCTATTGCTATTGCTAAATATGGTACCCCATAATAGAATCATGGCAATTTTTTTCATCCCAGTTCAGTCAAATTTACTTTACTAATTAGGACAGACTGCAAACAAGAATTAATGCAATGCTAAAATCTCCCTTACAACTTGTTTTTCTACCTTATTAGGTTGCTTGAGGAACTATTTCAAATACATTCTAGTGAAATTTGTCTTACCAATGGTGGTGGAGTTGCTGGTGTAATTCTTATCTGTCATATATCTTTCCATCACTCTGAGGTTTCCCTGGCTGCCTATTTTTTCAAGTCTAGAAATAGAAGTGTCCTCAAGTCTTCCCTCTGTTTTTTGTTTGAAGCCTGGGAGATTGAACAAATGGTTGTGGAGTGAAGGACAGGATATTCCCAATCCTGCTGCTTTACCACTTTTCAGGTAAGTGCCTCTTAATCAGTGAGAACTTCTCAAAATCTTTCTGATATTTTGAAAGAAATTTTATAACCCGCAAGCATCTGCAAGACTATCTCTCCCAGACACTTCAACAAGCAGAGATCAAGGTAAAATGAGAATGTGACCTGCATCAGGAGGTTTTTCTGTTTTTAGTTTTATCATGGTTGGTTTTAAGTAGTTTTTTAATAGGCTACCCAGAGTTGGTTTTAAGATTAATGGCTATTCTGTCCAAAAGTTTTAAATAAATAATTAAAATAATTTCTGTTGGAAGAAATATCCTTCTGGGTTCAGTTTCAAGTGGGGAAAAAGACACTGGATTCATGGGAGTTGCTTGGAAAGAAGATTTATTGATGAACAGGACCACATGGTTTGGAGATCCTGTGCGAAGAGGGAAGAAATGCTGAGAGTGCCTAGCTTTGATGCCCTCTCTAGGCTTTGAACTTCCTGGGGCACAGGAAGTGTATTCTAATTGGTTGCTATCAGAGGTCATAGCTAGCTTTGTAGGTTGTCTCTGTGTTAAGTTTGCTTGAAAGTTGGTGAGTGAAGGAAGGACAATTAAATGGCTCCGCCTGAAGGAGGTAGATCTTTGTTATGTAGACTGGCCTGGGCCTTAATGGCCCATTATCAAAAGTGGGGAGGCTGAGTTTCTGCCTCCCTTTTAAGGGAAATATTCTGCCCTTTTAATATTTCTTAGAATGTTTCATTTTTCTAGGAGAGGGGTGGGTGCTAACTTCCTACATTTCCTTTATACCAAATGAGAAATGACAAGAAAAAAAACTGCAATCTAATTTGTCCTTATGACACTAAATTGGACCTTGTGTTAACATGAATGACCTTCCTCATCCACATCTGTCTGTGATTAATCAGAATTATATCCCAGTAGAAATAGATTGGAATGCAGAAGTGATGGGCAATGAAGCCATCAGCCTGGTATGGCAATATGGAAGGAGGATGGTTGCCCAGACAATGAGGCAGAATTCTCTCTCTTCTATTTCCATAAAATATGCAGTATAATACTTGGATAGGTTAAAAAAAGGGTTATAGAAGAGGCAGAATTATGAAAGCCATTATCAATGAGTATTATAAAAGTGGGTTACTACAGAGTAATTGTTTTATTTACAACACACTCATATGATCTCTCCTACTGTAAGTCCAAATGTTTTCAATGGAGCTTTCTTCCAAGCACATGGATTCAAAAGTGTATCATCATGTTTACTAATTAGGTTTATTAAGGAGGGGCAGTATTGCTTGAATGTGTATCCAGGCATCAGGATAAAATGTATTTATAATTACACAAATGTTTGTTTTGTAAAAGCAATGCTGGTTGGGGGATGTTATGTCCCTGGAACTTAAAGAAGTTCCCACCCAGGTCCGTTCGTGATACGGGGGTGGTTGCCCTCTCTCTCATTGGTTGGTTCTCCCCAGCAGCCAGCTATAAAAGCAGGCTGCGGGGTCCAACCAGTTGCTGATCGCTGCGAGCCAGTTCCAGGCTTGGCAAGCACGTTCAGTCCTTTATTATTCTAATAAAGTATTTGTTGCATCCATGCCCTGGTTCAGCCTCTCATTTCCCAAACATAACACTGGCGACGAAGGTGGGATGGCTACCAGAGGCACAATGCAACCGCTGAATCACTAGCCGCTGATCCGTAGCCAGAGAGAGCGGTCAGCAGGCAACGAGAGCGAACGCTGATCCGCAGCCAGAGAAAGCGGTCAGCAAGCAGCGAGAGTGAGAAGCGTCTGTAGCCGCTAGTTAGCCAAGCTACAGGGAAAGTGAAGCGCTGCGAGCCGCAGCCGCTCGTTTCTTTAGGCGCGAAATTCAAACGGCTGTCATTTGAATTTCTGCCCTAGAAGTACAGCGCGGTGCTGTATTACAAAGTCACTGACGCCCACGCAGGCGCGAATTTCAAAACGCTGCCAACGACCATTGCAGCCTAACCTCGTGTTAACCCAGAGAGAGAGAGAGAGTTGTGAAAAGCCTCTCCAGAGCTGAAGTCACTTGCCTGCCACAGGCACAAAAACCTCCCTGCTGCTGCCCCAGAGAGATTTTCTCAACAGATTATTCCAACCTGATTTTTTTTTTCATCATGAACTCCAACCCAGTTTTCCCAGCGTTCAAGCCGGATGAGGAGAAGTGGGAGTCATACAAGAATCGCTTTAACCATTACATCAACGCAATCAGGTTGGCTGATGCAGGGGAGCACCGGAAAAAATCATATTTCCTGATCTACTGTGGAGCCATCATCTTCGATACTGCCACAGCACTCGTGGCTCCACGTGAGTTAAAAAACGTTCCCTGGACAGAACTGTTAGAAATCCTTACTAACCACTATTCTCCTAGACCCTCACAGATTGCCAGGCGGTTCACTTTCCGAATGAGGAAGCAATCAGACAAAGAGACCATCAACCAGTACATGGCTGCCCTCAGAACTGCAGCTCTCCATTGTGGGTTTGGGACCTACCTGGAGGACATGCTCCTCGACCAGCTAGTCTGCGGAGTCAAGGACCTTCACCTCCAAAGGCGCCTACTCGCTAAGAAGGACCTCAACCTCGCGCAAGCCGTCGAGGAAGCCCTGGCAGCAGAGCTGGCAGCACACTCAGCCACCGAAATCCAAGGTCCTGCTTCCAAGCAAAGTGCAGTTTCAGTCCACTCTGAAGAGGTGGTCATCGAAGAGGACCCCAGCGATGCAGCCGACATCCACCGCCTAGCCCACGCCAGACCCCCGCAGGTAGGAGCCAAGCAAGAAAGCATCAGTCCACCCAAGCACATCACCCTGTGCCTATCCTGTGGTGGATCTCACCTGAGGACCACCTGCAAATTCAAGGGAGCCACTTGCAACATTCGCCACAAAAAGGGGCACATCGCTAGAGTCTGCCAGGCCGCTCACAACTCGGCACAAAGGCACCCCTCCTTTTCACATTCTGGACCCCAAAGGCAAGTATTGAACTGTCGCACTCGCCACCATGCTAAGCACGCTTGCCATGCCATTAGTAAAATTTCTCTCTCCGTTTTGTTAGAAGGTAGACCTTGTCGCATGGAGGTTGACACGGGGTCAGCGCTCTCAATTATCTCTTGGAGCACCATCAAGAGACTACAGCCCAATCTATCCAGAACCCGGCTCCAGAAGTGCCAGTTTAGCCCGAAGGACTACCAGGGGAAGGACATTCCTGTAATTGGCAGAGGCAAGTTTCTTGTCAATTTTAAAACTTTCAAAGGCCACCTACCTCTAGTGGTAGTTAACGGCAACCTCCCCACACTCTTGGGGCTTGATTGGTTCCCCCATCTCGGCCTAGGGTTAACAGGAGTCCATGCTGTCTCAACCTCAGACACTGACTCCTTATTCGCTGACTACTCAGACGTATTCAGCAATGAACTGGGGTGTTATAACAGCACCCCTATCTCATTCTCAGTCGACCCCCAAGCAGTCCCAATCAGGCTAAAACCTCATAGAGTCCCATTCGCTATTCGGCCTAAATTAGATGCGGAACTGGATAAATTATTAAAACAAGGGGTCATTGAGCCAACAGATTTCGCCAAATGGGAGACGCCCATTGTCACACCCCTCAAAAAAGATGGTAGCCTGAGAATTTGCTCGGACTACAAAACCACAATTAATAAATTTTTACAAGTTAGCGCTTACCCAGTGCCCGTCATTCAGCACTTATTACACACTTTTGAACCTGGCAGCATTTTTGCCAAATTGGACATGTCTCAAGCGTATCAACAGTTCCCTGTTGACAACCAAACAGCGGAACTCCAGACCATCGTCACCCACAGGGGTGCTTTCCGGTGCAAGCGTCTCCAATTTGGCGTAAGTGTTGCCCCAGGCATTTTTCAATCCCTCATGGAGTGGCCTCCCTGGTGTAGTACCCTACTTCGACGACATCTTAGTCTCGGCCAGGGACAGACCCCAACTCTTCCAGAGAGTTCGAGCAGTGTTAGAGAGGTTCAGACAGCATGGCCTCAAATTAAAAAAATAAAAATGTGCCATTGCCACTAGACAGGTGGACTTTCTGGGTTATAAAATTGACGCCTCAGGCATTCACCCCCTGGAGTCCAAGGTTAAGGCAATTCACGAGGCACCCACTCCAACCTCCAAAGCGGAACTACAGGCCTTCTTGGGGCTCTTGAATTTTTACGCATCGTTCCTGCCCCATAAAGCATCTGTGGCGGAACCCCTGCACAGACTTTTGGATAAAAAATCGGCTTGGCATTGGGGTCACAAGGAAGACTCTGCTTTTCGCGCAGTCAAATCACTACTCACGTCGGAGGCGGTCCTAATTCAGTTTGACCCCAACATTCCATTAGTGCTAGCAGCGGACGCATCCCCTTTTGGAATTGGGGCAGTGTTAAGCCACAGGCTCCCCAATGGCTCCGAGGCCCCCATCGCTTTTTTTTCCAGGACGCTCTCTGCAACAGAGCGCAACTATAGTCAAATCGATAAGGAAGCTTTAGCAGCTGTCGCAGCTGTGAAGAAATTCCATGAATTTCTTTTTGGCCACTTTTTCGAGCTGGTCACGGATCATAAGCCTCTCCTCGGCCTACTAGCAGGTGACAAACAGACCCCTCAAGTCCTGTCTCCTAGAATGACGAGGTGGACTCTTTTCCTAGCAGCATACTCGTATAGACTCATACACCGTCCAGGTAAAACATTGTCTCACGCAGACGCCCTCAGCCGCTGCCCCCTACCTGCTCCAGCTGAGGACCCGGCCCCGGTCCACGCTATCTTTGAGGTCACCCAAATGGACCTCCCCATCACTGCCCTTGACATTGCAGCCAAATCCAAGGCAGACAAAACGATCGCCCAGGTACTGGACTGGGTGAGGAGGGGGTGGCCGGGCAGTGATGTTGAAACCAAATTCACGCCTTTTAAGACCCGCCTACAGGA
This sequence comes from Pseudonaja textilis, assembly GCF_049901715.1. NCBI lineage: Eukaryota > Metazoa > Chordata > Lepidosauria > Squamata > Elapidae > Pseudonaja > Pseudonaja textilis. Next base: position 57,089,392 of record NC_141990.1, on the reverse strand, counting down.
GTTATCCAGTTTGCAGGGCTGTTTGCTGTGGGGCACATGAGTGGTCATCCCGACCTCACTGCGTACCCGAGTTTTGGAGGCGTTGTACGAGGGCCACCCTGGCATCGTCAGAATGAAGGCATTAGCACGCAGCTACGTATGGTGGCCCGGCCTCGACGATGACATCAGCAGATGGGTAAGCTCCTGCCATCCCTGCCAGGAATCCCGTCCATCCCCTCCAATTGCCACCCCCACCAAGTGGGAAAGCACCAGCGCACCCTGGTCCAGGATTCACATCGACCTAGCGGGCCCGACACACGGCAAAATGTTCCTGGTGGTCGTGGACTCTTACTCTAAATGGATTGACGTGGCACAACTGTCCACAACCACCACGCAAGCGGTCACCAAGGTATTAACTCGCCTATTCGTAACGCACGGGCTACCTGACTCAATTGTTTCCGACAACGGCCCCCAGTTCGCATCGGCTGAGTTCAGTCGCTTCGCTGCCAATCTGGGCATCCGCCACATCTTCACAGCTCCCTTTCATCCTGCCAGTAACGGGTTGGCAGAAAGAGCCGTTAGGACCACTAAAGAGGCTCTGGCTAGGTTCAGCAAGGATGACTGGCACCACAAGCTCTCCCGTTTCTTGCTGAGCCAGCACTCAACCCCGTGCACAGTCACTAATAAGTCCCCGGCTGAACTCCTGATGGGTAGACGCCTGTGGACTGTATTGGACAGGCTGCACCCACATTACTGCCCTGATGCTCCCCTCGCTTCCACATCGGGGGTTAGGCATTTTGTCTTACAGGAACCTGTGTTCGCGAGGAACTTCGCTGGAGACCCTCTGTGGATCCCGGGCGAGGTCGTGGCCATCACCGGACCCAGGTCGTATAGAGTCAGACTGGAGGATGGCCGGATCTGGAGAAGGCACCTGGATCAGCTGCGGAAGCACCAAGACACTCACGTTAGCAGTGACTCATGGTTGCAGACCGGTGCAGGGCTACAGCATCAACCCCACATCAGCACCTATTCCAGAGACTAGCCCACGCCTGCAGCCGAGTCGGGGACCCCGAATACGACCCGTTACCACCTGATGGCTGACCAGTCCGAACCAGCCAACGGAAACACTTCCTCAACGACCAGCCCTACAAGCCCCGATCCGGCACTGACCGAGGAACGCGTTAGTGACACCCCACCGGTCCAACCTTCAGTTGCAGACTCCGATCTACCAGACCATCCCCCAGAGTTGCGCCGTTCTGGGCGCCAGCACAAGCCTCCCGCGTACCTTAAAGACTATGCGTGTTCGCATCTGGGGGGAAGGAGTGTTATGTCCCTGGAACTTAAAGAAGTTCCCACCCAGGTCCGTTCGTGATACGGGGGCGGTTGCCCTCTCTCTCATTGGTTGGTTCTCCCCAGCAGCCAGCTATAAAAGCAGGCTGCGGGGTCCAACCAGTTGCTGATCACTGCGAGCCAGTTCCAGGCTTGGCAAGCACGTTCAGTCCTTTATTATTCTAATAAAGTATTTGTTGCATCCATGCCCTGGTTCAGCCTCTCATTTCCCAAACATAACAGGGGATTATGGAAATTAGTTCATATTTGGAAGGCATAGATAGAATAAGAGAAGGCTGACTGAAAACTGAAAAGTTGAAAACAACTTTTATGTATTCTTTTTATGTGTTCTTATTTCATTCCAGTTCATCATTTAAAGCCAACCCAGAAGAAAAATCCATTTCTCAATGGCATTTTGCCTATAGGGTTAGGAAATATAGTTGTTTTTAATTGATTAAAATTTCAGGGCTTGCCATATATATCACACACTGTCCTGATTTGCTTGGAGATGGGCAATTTTTAAAACAAAAACTTTTCAAAAGTAATATTTAAAGACACCACCCAAACTGTTTATATTACTATTCATTTAAAATTCACCATTGATGGAAACCAATTAGAAATATCAAAACAGCAATTGTGTTTCTTATCCTTAACAGAGGATTATTGTGCTATTTCTTGGATGTTTTGATATGATTTCTTCATATTTCTTTGAGAGTCCATTGGAGAAAAATATTTTGTGATTATGTCTTGGTGTGTCAACACTTTGCTGTACTACCAGAGATATGTACATAAGCTGCTGGATATAGATGCCATTAATAGGAACTGATGTGTACCAGTTGTGCATCAATCAAAATTGTCTACTTTGTGATGCAAATTTCAGCTGAACTGAATTGACCAGTGCATCCCTGGGTACCAAGGGAAGATAGCATCTGCACCTGGAATTACTAGTCATTCCCAACAACTATTTCTGTTATTAGCACTGGATTGAAGCCCAAAGATAACAGCAGTAAAGGCTTTTTTTAAATCACTTTCACAGAAACATTAGCTATGTTGGCAACCAAAAGAGTTTATAGAAAATGTGCCAACCGCTTTTCATGTTTTATGCAGCTGATAGTTTTTTAATGATAGAGACATTCAGCAATTAGCAAATAGATTTGGAAGTATTACTTTTTAAAAAAAAAAATGCTTTTCAAGTGTTCCTGGGCATATTAGAACTTAGTTTTGGGAAATAGGGGAGACACTTTAAATAGTTTCATATTCATAACAAGATTATGAACAAAAACATTATCTTGTGTGAGTAGAATCTTGACACAGAGAAAGTCCAATTCTTCAAGGAAGCTGAAAAAAAAAACCCTGGTTACAGCTGTCCTGAATAAAAACCATGTGGTATCCATTAGTACAGAAAGCTGATAAGTCTTCCAAAATCACTTGCCAATTTCTGCCAACTTCTACAATTTCATCACTATTTCATTTTGGACTTAATTGCTAATCTGAACTTGGCTAGTAAGTATGCAAAGTGAGTTTGAACCTTAAGCAAATATTTACGTATTGCCAATAAAACTCCCCACATGGCCATAGTCCTACATTATAGAATAAGGGTCTTCAAACTTGGCAAGTTTAAGACTTGTGGACTTCAACTCCCAGAATTCCTGAGCTAACATGACTGGAGGAGGAATTCTGAGAGTTGAAGTCCACAAGTCTTAAAACTGTCAAGTTTGAAGACCCCTGTTATAGAAGATTGTCACCTTAACTGAAAAGCTGTCAGTCTGAGTTCATTTTAAAGCTAAGCAATCATCAGATAAGAAAGCAGCCCACCAAAGAGTGCTATCTAAACAGCAGGCTAAGCAGGCCTAGAGATCACCTAAGTTTCCTTTCTACAATGAAAATCACAATAGTTAACTCTAAACCACAGGAAATGATTTCTAAATTTCCACCAGTGAATTTTATGCAAATCTGTTTCATTTTCTGTTATGATGCCTAAATGGCCATCTTTTTCACAGCCCTGCTGTCCTTAAATGGTAAACAATTTGTAATTGCAATGGTGGTACTATTAGCAGTAGTTAGGAGCAATACATAAAATTCCTACAGGAGGATTTGCATCCAAATGTCTTTCTAAATTTGTTTCAGAATCCATCTGAAAGTTAGATGGGGCCATGAAGACTATTCCATCTTATTCTTTATTCATTGTAGGAAACCAGAGAAATGTCGGTTCAAGCTTCACTTAAACTTTCTACTTCTGTAATTGTCTTTGCAAGGCTAGTGCTTAAATACAAAAGGGTAGAAATTATATAACTCTCAGAGCTTTTCTCCCCCCCCCTTTTTTTTTTTAAAGCAGGAGTTTCAGCCACTGGATTTTCACCGACCATATTTGTTAGAGTAGATAATGTTTCTTAGAACAAGAAAGCTATGCAGCCCCCTAGTGTAGCGAGAAGGGCTCTTCATCTCTTATGTATTTTTTTTTTAAATCACCATTGATATTTCACCCAGGTTTTGCTTGCAAGATCCATGCCTGGCCTGTGATTTTTCAAGGGATAATGTAAGATTAGAGTGAAGGTAGAAAGGGAGAGCTCATCATTCAAAATATTACATGGTACAAATTATAACAGCAGCACCGCCAGCATAATTTCTCTAAAACAATAAAAACATTGCTGTTTGAGAGAGGTCACCCTTTCCTGCATTTAATTTTCTGGACAAATACCATATTCTTTGCAAAATCTCAGCCTATCTCTCATATAAGCTCCTATTCTGTTTTCTAAGCACCTGCCTTTTCCACCTATCTTACTGTTAAAAATCCATTTCCTAATGGATCAGAACAGACAAAAAAAGGCATAAAGGTGGAAAAACACCTTACTTTTTTTTTTATAAAAAGCACTTTCCTTTCATTATTATATTTGTTTCTTAACCTTCTTTAGTTTTGGCTTTATTTCCAAAAGCATGAAGTGAAGGTAACATTTCTGACAATGAAAAACAAACACTTTACACATTTCTTTCCTGAGTAAGTTTTAAAGTGTTTTCAAATAAAGATATAAGAGGAACTGTTATTAGTTAGAATCATGGGCAGCCTCATGGGAGAGCAAAGGGAGAAAATGATATCACAAAGAAGAAAAGAAGGTATGCAAAAAGGACTAATCAGATACCACATAATTTACATGAATAAAAAGCCGAAAAGGAAATAAAGCATAGACAGATTTTCAAGACTGATGTCAGTCCTATTATGTACACCAATACTTTTCAAATTTGGCAATTTTAAGATGTGTAGAGTCAGCTCCCAGAATTCTCCAGCCAGCATTGATGTAAATCAAATCAAGAAATCAATTCTATTCCACCTGAATCCTTCATGCATGCCTTCTACTTAGTCTATGTCCCCCCTCTGTTGCTTTGGTAACAGAAATCCGGCCAATTTCTTTCATCTGCTTTATTCTCTACAAGCTACATTCATCTCAGGGGTTCCAAAGTTGTACACAACTAAGATCTATGTAAGCAGGCCTACTGTCAGGACTGAATAAGATATGGTTACAATCCCCTTTGAAAAGGGCCCAGGAGCCAAATCTGGCCTGCAGGCAAGGTGCTTAGATCTGGCCCAGGGGGCTGCTCTGAAAACAGCAAAGGATCAGCCAGCAGTACCTCTGTCAGTGGAAACAGAGGTCAGGAGGGCCAGAGATGGCCCTCCTGAGCTCCATTTTTGCTGGCCGAAGGATGCAGGAGGCTATCACAGACAAAAACGGAGCTTGGGGGCTAAACTGGCAGAGTATTTGGGCCACTCCAGACACAAGTTATGTTGAGCTGGCCATGCCCACCCTGGCCATGCCCACCCCAGCCCCTTGAGGCCAAACACAATGCTGCAGCCCTCCATGAAATTGAGTTTGATACCCCTGCCTTAGAGGAAGAGTAATATCCAAGGCTGGAGAGGGAAGTGGGCAGAGGCATTCCATCTTTTGCAGTAAATCAAATGTGGCTCAGTTTCCATTTCAGAATTCTTTGAACTTGATGGACATCATTTCTCCAGGATGGTCTCTCAGTAACTGCTTCTTTGTGTTACTTGTAACTTACAGCAACCTTGTCTTCTGTTGTCAACTTTTTTTTATCGGCTTGGATTTATCCTAGCACCAGAGTCTTTTCCAGTGACTTTTGCTTTTTCATAATGTATCTAAACTATTTAAAGCCTACCTTTGGGGTGGGGGTTTTGTGCCTCCATTGCTTTTACTTCAACTAGTACTGAATGATATGTAATTGTAATCCAATATATTCTCAATAGCCTTTTTCAGTATCACAATTCAAAGGGATCAATACTTCTTTGTTAAACCTTTATGATGACCCAGATTTCACAGCTGTATATTACAACAGTGAAAATAATGGATTTGACAAAATATACCTTTGTTGTCAGTGTGATGTCTCTGCTCTTTAATGTTTAGTTTGGACTTGTCATAGATTTTCTCCCAAATAGCAGATGTCTCTTTATTTCATGGCTATAGTCTCCATCCCTATGAATTCTTTTATCCTAGAAAGATAAAATGATCTTGTTTTTCAAAAATGAAGAGCAGAACAACCTTTGCACTCCATTCTTTCAGGTTCCACAAGAGAGTCCTTCCAAATTCCAGCCAGTAAGGTTGTATCATGAGCATTTTTTGAGGCTGTTAATATTTCACCCAACAACTTTAATCCTAATTTCTATTTCTTTAAGTGCTGATTTCTCATGCTATATTCTGCATATAGATAAACATGGTGACTTTCCTTGGCATGCTCATTTCCTAAATTTGAATGATTTATTAGTCCATATTCCAGTCAAATTGGTCCTTATATACATTCTTCAGCAGATAAATGACGTAGTCTAATTAGTCCTGATATTAGCACCTTCTGATATAAACAATGTCCTTTATTGTCCCCATATAGCAATAGCACTTAGATGTATATATCGCCCATAGTGCTTTACAGGACTCTCTGGTTCTAAATGATATCTGGAGTTTGTTGTAGTCTGTATACTACAAGGTTTAATATAACAATAGAACAAAAATAAGCATTATTTTGGACCACTCTAACCTTTTCCATTAGCCATCAAGTGATATGAGTAATATGATTTTGGGTTCCCCTTCCAGATCCATATTGTGGATCTGAAAGCTCTTATTCCAATTCTCATTCAAGTCTCTGTTGTAAAATATTGACCTTTAACTTGTGAAATATAGATAATCCTCAACTTACAACCACAACTGATACTGCAATTTTGGCCAAAAGTCATTAGTCGAGCCACCACATGACCAGATTCCACTTTATGACCATTTAATGATGGTCGTAAAACAAGTCACTGATGTTAAGTCAGAACTGAGTTTATCCATAAAGCAGCAAAAACATCACAAAATGCTGCAACTTGTTACAAATGAAAGCTGGTTGCCAAGCTCCACAAATGTGATCACTTTACTGAGGCAGTGGTGCAATAGTCATAACTTTGAGGACAGTTGATAAGTAACCTTGTCTGAGACCATTATCACTTTGTACAGTCATTAAGTGAGTGGCTGGAGTTGAGTATCTGTAAATGTAACTCTTTCATAGTCTAAGCATTTTTAGTACTGCTCTTTATTGGTAGTTGTAGATAGATCAATATTTTCCACTTCCTTGGCCACTGGTGTGCTTAACATGCCTGCTTACAAATCACACAGTACTTTGCTTTAATTAACACCTTGAAATATTTAATACAATTCTGATATTATTTCATCAACTTATCAACAGCATCAAGTTAACATTTTCTGGGAAGTTTTATTCTAATTCAGTGTTCTGTCTGGGGATTTCTTTTTTCTTTTTTTAGAAAAAAGAATCTGTTTAAAAGAAATCTGGGGATTTTAAACAATTCTTCCATATATCATCATCATCTCTTCTTTATATTTCATTTCTTCTCCAGATTTTTATCTTGCTTCATTTCATGAATATAGCCTCTTTTGCATTTTTTTCTTTATTTAAGAAATTTTATGGTATCCAACTCAAATATGACCTTTACATCAGGAATATAGAATCTGATAGCAATTATAAAATGACCTTACTGTGTGCTGACCTAGTGCTTCTATATTCTGCTCTTCCAAATAGACTCCAAGCTTGCCCTTTTTAGTGATGCTAGCACCTTCGGACATAAACAATGTGCTTTATTGTCTCCATATATAGCAATAGCAATAACGCTTAGACTTACATACCAATTCATAGTGCTTTTACAGTGATGTCTGACTGGCTTACAATGTCAGCATGTTGCCTCCAACAATCTGGGTCTCATTTTACTGACCTAGGAAGGATAGAAGGCTGAGTCGACTTTGAGCTGGCCAGGATCGAATTTCTGGTAGTGGGCAGAGTTTGCCTGCAATACTGTATTCTAACCACTGCGCTATCATGGCTCCCTTCATATCAAGGGAAAGATAACAATCTTGTTTTTGTTATCTGTTTCTTCTTCCAGAGTCACCAGATAGCCTGAGCTTGCCTATACTACCTAATAAGCAGTTCAGCATCATTTTACATAAGTAGAATATTATTTCTCACAGAAGTATGTATGTATGTGGCTTCCGGTGGCACTTCCATCAAAGACAGACTGAAGACCATGATTGTGCACAGCTACGATCTGTGTTTATCCTGTTGGAGGGTCCAAACAGGACCAGATCCATCTCGGACCCACCTCAGACCCACCAGGGGAAGAGGGGGAGACTGCCAGCCAGGTCGAGGGGAGCCCTGGCTAGGTATACTCCCCTTGAAGACAAGAGGTAGCGGCAGTTTTAATGACTGCCCTGAAGATGGGAAGCTTCCAAGATGTAAGTGTGTGCTGGAACGGTGAAGTGGTGAGCGGCGTGTAACCAGACAAAAGAACTTGGATTTTTTTTTTTTTGACAACCCCAAGAAACAGAAACAGAAAGAAAGACCTCTCATTTAAGAGTATGACAGCAGTGAATGGAAAATAAGAGGAAAGTATAAGGTAAATAAAAAACTGGATTATAAAAGGACTACAGCAGAATTAGAGACTAAATTTGGAATAAAATACAGAAACTGGCTTTAATTAAGCATTGGATAGAATGCTGGACTTGCTCAGAATTGACTATATTTAAAAGAGCTAATGGTTGAAAATTAGCGTTAATACAATTGAAAAGAGAAAAAAGAACTGTGAAAAGTGGAAAGTGATGTAGAGCACCATCCAATGGTTAAAGATACTTTTTTTCTTATGATTTCATGGAAAATTACTGGTCTTATAAATGTGTGAATGAGAAATGAAATAAAAGACTATATTACAACAAGAACCCCGTAAGCACTAAAAAGGGCGGGACTGCAGCAAAAGGACAAACAAAGATAATACCTTGGGACTGTTCGGTGTTGATTGTGACAAGGAGACAGAAGGATTAATAAGAGGAATTGAGACAAATGGATATTTTAGGCAAGGACGAAAATAAAAGACTCTGACTTTTAATAAAATAAAGAAAACTCAACTGATTAGAAAAGGACCAAACAGGCAAAGAATTCAAGTCGGAAATGCAAACTGTGAGAGGAATGTTAAAAGAAAGAATGGAATTATTGGACACACTGCAGAAAAAATAATGGCAATGCAGTTTGCAGAAGAACAAAGAAAATTCAAGGAGGAGGAGTTAACGGAAGAGAAAAGCAGCTTAGAAGAACACAGAGAACAAGGGACATTGCCAAAAGACATAAAAGGAATCAAAACTAAGACATTGATGATACATGTAATAAATAAAAGGGAAAATACTCCCAAGGTTAAACAGAAGAAGAAAAAGCTGTACAAGAAGAAATTTAAAGGAGAGAATAAGAAAGGGTTGAGGGAAAATAAGTGATTAGCAGATGAAAATAAAAATAATGCTAGAGGAAAAAAGAGGAGGAAAGAGGAAAGACCGGTAAAACTTAGAAAAGGGAAAGCTGGCTAAAATTACAAGAAATGATAAGGCCAAGAGATTTAGAGATAAGAGTTACAGATAATATAAAGGGGGGATACCACATGGAAATGTATTTTGGTATTTTTTATTAGAAATAGAGATTGGGGAGATTTGAAGCTTAAAACTTACTGTGAATTACATTAAGATTATTACATAATTATATATGAGAAAAATGAAGATAGAGTGAGAGAAATTAAGAGGGCTTTATTATCAAATCCTTTTCTTTTCTATGTGTGTGTGTGTGTGTGTGTGTGTGTGTGTGTGTGTGTGTGTGTACCTGATAAAAGAAACTCTTGAAATCATCAAAAATAAATACCAACTAGCTAAACACCTCATGGAACTAACAGAACACTGCTGAACCAACACATACTTCATATACAAAGGACAAAGATACAAGCAAATTGAAGGAGTCCCTATGGGATCACCACTGTCACCCACCATTGCAAACCTGTTCATGGAAGAATTTGAATCCAGAGCCCTGGCTAATGCCACCCACAAACCCAAACTATGGTTAAGATACATCGATGACACATTTGTTATTTGGCCCCATGGAAAAGAAAACCTAAAAAATTTCCTAACACACCTAAACAGCACACACACCAAAAGCAAGTTCACCATGGAAACAGAAACAAACAACTACCATTCCTAGATGTACTAATCTACAAAAAAAAAAAAAAAAAAAAAACAGACCGCACAGTAGAACACACCATATACCAGAAGAAAACACACACCAACTGCTAACTCAACGCCCAATCCCACCACCCCCCAGCATAGATAAACTCCGTGGCCAAAACACTAATTGCTAGAACCAAACGCCTGGCAGACAAGACACACATAAAGACTGAACTATGCACCCTGACTAAAGTACTGACAGCCAATGGCTTCCACAAAAGCAGAAACACAGACCTGATCCACAAAAACACACTGAGACATAATGGAGACCTAGAAGATGAACAAACTATGGAACAGCTGTCCTGCCCTATATAAGAGGTACTACAGACAAAATCAGTAAAAATACTACACAGGCATCACATCAAGACTGCCTTCAAAACAGACAGAAAAATAGCAGCCATCCTTAGCAACCCCAAAGATAAAACTGACCTGGAAAACCAAGGCATATATGAAGTCCCCTGTGCATCATGCCCGGCCACATACATTGGACAGACCAATAGAAGAATAAGTACCCACCTGGATGAACACAAAAATGCAGTCAAAAAGCTGGAACACACTTCCTCACTAGTCCAACTCATGGAAGCAACAGGTCATAGCATTGACTTCAATGGCACCAAAACCCTAGCCACTATAGAAAACCCCAGCCACAGAATTATTAGAGAAGCCATAGAGATTGAAAAAAGACCTGAAAGCATGAATAGAAGAGATGATTTCACCAGACTGTCAATCATTTGGAAGCCTGCACCCACAAACAAAAAAATCTCCACACCACTAGCCAGGCAAATACCTGGGCACAAACAGATCCCCCCTGATACCTCCAGCTCAAACACACCCCAACCAGGCACCCAGATGAAACCTTGCTTCCTAACTAATGATAGCCGTCCATTTACTCGGAGCCAAGCTGCACTAAAAGCCTCCAATATAGGAACACAATGTTGCCAGCCAATCAAGACACAAAAAAACCACAAAACAGACAGAAGATATTAGAAACACCAATCAAGCAGAACACAGCAAACTCCAAGACCAATAAACACAGACCAAGACTCCCAGCCAGTCAGGATGAAGAAAAAACCATTCCGGCACAGCAGTAGGCTAGCCCCAAATTTAAAAGTGAAACAACTATAAAAGTCTGACTCACAGACGAACGCAATACAGAAGCCTGATGATGGCAGATGAGATTCTGCTGAAACATTGCTACAACTTTAAAAGCATAGCTATAATGACGTGGGAAAATACCGAACAAAGCTGAATACCATATATATATGATATATATATATATATATATATATATATATATATATATATATATATATATATATATATATATATGTAATTGATTATCCAAATGATATTAGGAAAACAGAGAATATGGTAAACTGGAAAAATTATGCTATTAGGACCACAAAGTGTGATGAAAATTAAATAAAACTTTATAAGTTAAACTTGGCTAAATGAAAGCAAAAAGGAAACTTAATTTTCCCTTTTTTCTTTTTCTTTAGTGTATACATATTATATTAGACATGAAATAGAAAATGTAATTGATTATATAAAGGATATGAGAAAATAGAGAATATGATAAATCAGAAAGGATTATATTGGAATGTAAAGTATTTGTATTGAGAGTATTATACTATGATTAAAAAGGAGAGGAATGAAAATTTAGTAACATTTTATAGGTAAACTTTGGCTAAGTGGAAACAAAGAAAAAATATGAAATGGTTATATGAATATCTCTGGAATAAATATAAGATTTATTGTAAACTGGGGGATATACCACATGGATCCTGAATATATTAGCTTTATTTTATTTTTACTCTTTTTTTGACTGCTTATTATATATCAGCTTTGAGAAAGTTAATGAAGATAATAATGAATAATGTAAAATAAAATAGGTGGTAAGATGAAAATGAAAATATAGGGGATAAAGAATTAAAAATATATGTGAGGATGAAATGTTTTGATATTGAATTAATGAATTAAAATATGAAGTGAGGACTTATTTAAAAATCAGTGGAATAGATAATGATTTGATATGAACTTAGATAAGAAAGTTGGAAATGCAATTATGACTATGTATAAATGTTGTAACCTGGAATACGTTGCTCAGTTGAAGAGATGTGTAAAAAAAAATATTAAAAAAGTATGTATGTGTGTGTGTGTTTGTGTGTGTATGAATCTATCTATCTATCTATCTATCTATCTATCTATCTATCTATCTATCTATCTATCTATCTATCTACATTTTATATATATATACAGTATATGTATATGTGTGTGTGTATAAATTTATATTCCACTTTTTTGCTTATACCAACACTCAAGGCAGCCTGTAACTATAGAAACAATACAGTGCATAAAAAAGACTGGTATGCAGGAAAAATACCAAAGTCTAAGCTCATGATTTTATACCATTTTGATTGGCCTTAATAAAAGAGCTGATTTGGTAAGTTATAAAAAACCTTTAAAAGATGGATGGTTCATAGATTAGATTTAACATATGCTTTACTTGCAAAGGCTTGACTTCAGATCATCTGGAGATTGCTATCTTATTCTGAATCTGCCCTGGTCTTAAGGTTCACAGGAGATGCCCTCTAGAATTGAGAATGATCTTTGTTCTTTCTGCTTTCAAATATACTGCCAAAACTGGTTGTATAGAAGAAAATTATTCCAAATTTATTTAGAAATAGATGGTGAGGGAGATACCTTCTAGACGACTCTGCAGTTAGTTCAAGGTTAATGACCACTCATTCAAGATTCTTCAAAGTTATGATGGTACTGAATGAATGGTGGTTATGATTGGTCCTCAAAGTTCTCATCATCCCATTTGATTGTGATCTGGCACCTGGCTTGCATGATTGTGATTTGCAACCTTCTCTGCCAGCATCACACAAACAAAATGAATAGGGAAGCTGGAAGGGAAGACCACAGCTTGCTTAAGTTAAGCCTCCCATATTTGTGAGACCCTCCCCAAGCCTCATGCATGTGCAGTGCACCTCCCCACTCACTTCCCACCCACACCATCTCCCACTGGATAGCAGCCCTTCAAGCACCACTATGATCGCACTGCACCACCCCATCACTCATGCCCACTTACACAGACTCTTACCCGCCACAACAACTACTTGACTGCCTGCTGGCCTGCTTGCAAGATGCCTGGGATTTGTTACTGCCTGCTGGCTTCTTCTTTGATTTTGGTTGTGACAGCTGTGCAGAGATTTATGGTGGAAGGGATGAAAGTTTCCTGCTGTTTATATTTCATACAATAACCTCATTCTATAACAATAGATTCTGCACAGTCTCTTCCCATGGCTCAAGAATCAGACTTGCAAATGCTTCTTGGAGGGCCTCATAAAAAAAAAGAGTCTCTGAAATTTTGCCCAGACCCAGCAAACTCTCCTTTCTCCAATTGACTGAAATCTCTATTTTCCAGGTACGATAGCACTGGTGTTCATTAGACTTTATGTGAATTGCAAGTTTGAGAAGGAAGCTTTATTCATTTGATCCTATTCTGTTCTATAGCATTTGTGTTATTTCTGCAGGGAAGTTTTAAAGCAGCAGAAAGGGCTAGGTGAAATATAGCACAGAAAATCCTGTTTATTTTGTAAAGGTCAGTGTAATAACAATTTTAAATATGCAAAAATACAGGTATGGAAGGGTCTCTTTTACCAACATAATTGTCTTCTCTATTGAGACAAGAGACTCTGATCCAAATGCTTTGCAATTTGAAGCATTTTCTCATTGGCTTTGGTGAAATTTCCCTCTTAGAGCTTTCATCCATTTACTTTGTCTATCTCCTTAGTGACTGCTCTATTTGTCTGAGGAGCAGAGCTATGCTAAAATCAAGGATTTAATTGTTGCATTACAATTCTGTGTGGCATGAAAGTGTACATAATGTAACAAGCAGTTCTCATAGCCCGCAAATATTTACCTTCCAAAAGAATATTCCCCAATCTGTGGCCAAATGACATGTAAGTGTTTAATCCACTCTATATATTGGACCTTACAGAAAATTTATCTCATGGTTTAAGTATCAAGAACTGGGAGACAATTCAATTTGCACAATATGTCCATACCAATATGGACAAACGTGGATACATGGAAATTTGTGGTGGATCTGTGACACGGTTTCTAATAAGGCACGGTTTCTAATAAGGTACCATTTAGGAGAAAGAGTACACAGCATGACATGAACCACAAAAGTCACATTATATTAAATGGAATTGTTTATACAAAAATAATGATGCCCATGCAACTCTCTCCAAAGCTATATATTTAGGTGGATGGGGTTGCATAATATATATATATCCTTAGAAAAATACAGTGAAAAATATGAATATTTAAAATGAACTTAAAGACCTTAATATTGGAATAAATTTAATGTTAAAACATAAGAAAGAGAATCAGTCTTACCCCATTTATTGCTTCCCCTCAATCACAGTAGTGGTGACATCAAACTCATGATATCTGCATGTTCTAGTCACTAAAGAGTTTTAGTTGGAGTTTTCTGAAGTTTTACATCCAAATTTCATAGATTAAGAGGGGAAATGGGAATCAATTTCTCTCCCCCCCCCATATTTTTCAATATTAATTTTCACTTTGGAAATCATTTACATGAAAACCACAGCAAAATACCAATATGGGCTTAATTTCTTCGGTAAGTTAGGTAGCTTGTTCTAAGATAGTCAATTCAGCCTCTTCTCTCTTGCAAGCAAGCTTTTTATTTGCCTGATTTTTTTCACTCCCTTTCTATTTCTCAAGAAATTGAAAGTGACTTACAGGTTAAAACTAGTTGTACACAGAAAATATTGTAATAAACATGAAATTTTTAAAAAGTCAACCAAACCATGAATAATGTAACCACTCACCATTTCTTAGACAGCCGTTTGTCAGGAAAACTTGGCATTAACCACATAATTAGAAAACTTCTTCCAACTCAAGAATTCCAAGAAAAACCCAGGAAAAGAAATGCCTTCCCTGAATTCCTAAAAAAAGACAGTTTGTGGTCCAAATTGATTTAACAGATAATCAGAGTTGGAAGGGACCTTGTAGGTCATCTAGTCCAACCCCCCACCCGAGTGGGAGACCCTACACCATTTCTGACAAATGGCTGTCCAATCTCTTCTTGAAAATCTCAAGTGATGGCACTCCCACAACTTCCTAGGGCAAGGCATAGATCTTCCTTTGATAGGTTGATTGATTCCTTTGATTGATTGATTGTTCTCACTGTCAGAAAGTTTCTCCTTATTTCCAGGTTAAATCTCTCTTTGTTCAGTTTCCATTCATTATTCCTTGTCTGGCCTACAGGTGCTTTAAAAAATAGCTTGACCTCTTCCTCTCTGTGGCAGCTCCTCAAATATTGAAAGACTGCTATCATGTCTCCCCTGGTCCTTCCCTTTACTAGACTAGCCATGCCCAGTTCCTGTAACCATTCTTCATATGCCTTAGTCTCCAGCCCCCTTATCATCCTGGTTGCTCTTCTCTGTACTTTTTCTAGAGTCTCAACATCTTTTTATAATGTGGTGAACAAAACTGGATGCAGTATTCTAGGTGTGGTCTTAATAAGGCTTTATAGATTGGTATTAGTATCTCCCTTGATCGTGATTGTATCCCTCTGTTAATACAATTTAGGATTGCATTAGCTTTTTTGGCTGCTGCTGCACAGTGCTGGCTCATATTTAGCTGGTTGTCCACTAAGACTCCAAGATCCCTCTCACAGTTACTGCTATTGAGCCTGGTTTCACCAAGTCTGTATGTGTACTTTTGGTTTTTCTTGCCTCAGTGTAAGACTTTACTTTTCTCTACATTGAATTTCATCTTGTTAGATACGGCCCAGTGTTCTAGTCTGTCAAGATCCATCTGGATCTTGAGCCTATCTTCTTGGGTGTTAGCGATTCCTGCCAGCTTAGTATCATCTGCAAATTTGGTAAGTTCCCCTTCTATTTCCTCATCTAAGTCGTTAATGAAAATATTGAAGAGTACTGGGCCTAAGACGGAACCTTGTGGCACCCCACTGCTTACTTCCCTCCATGTAGACTTAGACCCATTAAGGACTACTCGTTGAGTATGGTTTGTCATCCAGTTGTGAGTCCATCTACTGGTGGTGCTATCTATTCCACTTTTTTCTAGCTTACTAAGAAGTAGGTTGTGGTCTACTTTGTTGAATACCTTGCTGAAATCTAAATATATTATGTCCACAGTATTTTGCTGGTCTACTAACTTAGTCACTATGTTGAAGAATGAAATAAGATTGGTTTGGCATAATCTGTTCTTAACAAACCTGTGCTGACTGCTAGTTATTTTACTTGTTTCTAGATGTTGGCAGATCTGTTTTTTTATTATCTTTTCCAGTATTTTCCTGGGTATTGATGTCAGGCTGATTGGTCTACAGTTTCCTGGGTCTGTTTTTTTTTTTCTCCTTTTTTGAAGATGGGAACCATATCAGCTCTTTTCCAGTCCTCTGGTAGTTCCCTAGTGCTCCAGGATTTTTGAAAGATATGGTGCAGTGGTTCTGAAACGACCTCTGCCACCTCCTTTAAAACTCTGGGATGTAATCCATCAGGCCTCGGTGATTTCTTGAGGGTGTGCTTTTATACTCCAAAGACAACTCTGCTTTTTCCTACACAGGACATATTTAATATGTAAGGACCCGAAGTTAAAGCATTTGACATTCTATTATGAATAGGTAGTTTGTTTGCTTTGATGAGGCACCTTCAATCATAATGGCATAAATTGTCAAGGTTAGAAGCCAAGTGTAAAGTCTTCTCAATCTTATTTGGCACTGACAGTAGCTAAAAATGGCTTCCACACATAGATCTTCCTTTGATAGTTACAAACTAGGGTGCTGGTTAGGCCAATCTGAAAAACACATTACAATTCTGTTTCTATGTAGTGGGAAGAAGTACTGATGACAAAGTTGAAATTCTTGTTTCTTTAATTTATGATGCTGATCCATGCAGGACTGAAATCCATCACATCTAGAGGGCATTAGGCTTGTGAAAGCTGGTTTGTTTCTTTTACCATAGCCATGACCATGGATACTGAAGGGTTGCAGCAAACAAAGCAGAAACCTGGCACAAAAAAAGCAGGATGAAGAGTCATTGCTTGACCACCAAGCTTTAAGGAACAGCCAGAATATTTAGGTAAAACAGAACATTCTGGATTTCATTCCCTAGTATTTTTAGAGGGAGGGAGGGAAGAAATCTGCCTAATCCCCTGAAGAATTTCTGCTAGCAAGTCCTTGGTATAATGCATTAGTTGTATCCTCATGTTTAGGATCAAATTAAGCTAGTTAATATCATAAATTAGATCTGTACATTTCTTTATATAATTGGGAAAGATTATTCTATTTAAAATATTTTTCAATGAGCCAGATCATGGTGGTATAATTTTAAGGAGTGAATCAGTCTACTAATTTTCTATCAAGGAATAGCACATGTGATTCAAATGTGCCTAAAATTTCTTTTTTTAAAAAAAAAAATTTTTTATTGGTTTTTAAAACAAACATAAACAAACAAAACATAAAAACATCAAATCATCTTCCATATATGTACATACAGTGTATCAGTTGGTTTACAAATTGTTTTGTGCTTCCATTTCATAGTGTTCAATTATAATTACATTGTATATAATCTTGTATTTTCAATCAATATATTAAATACATTAACATCATTATTAAACAATCATTTGACTATACTTTTATTCATTCATATTTTCCAAAATGATCATATTTTATTTAATTTGTTTTATGACAATTCGTATTATCATCCCAGATCTATCCTAGAATCATTTTGTAGATATAATAAGAAAAGAATACATCTTTATATATTTATTATTTTCTAAAAGTTTATCTATTTCATTACTATATTTTATTGTCTAACCATTGATAGAATAGATCCCAAATTTTATAAAATTGTTTATCATCTTGTTCTCTAATTTCAAATGTCAATCTACTCATTTCAGCATATTCCAATATTTTCTTAATGATTTCCTCCTGTGATGGTATTTTCTCATTTTTCCAGTTTTTAGCAAATACAATCCTAGCCACTGTTAATACATTTACAATCAGGTATTTCAAGTCTTTACTATATATTTCAGGTAAAATTCCCAATAGAAATATTTCTGGTTTCAAATCTTATATGCTTTTTTGTCATTTTTTCCAACCACGTGTGGATTTTAGTCCAGTATTTTTTAGCATCTGCACAAGTCTACCACATATGGTAATATGAGCCAGGTATCTGATGACATTTCCAACATTTTTCGAATTTATTCTTGAACATTCTTGCTATTCTTGTCGGGGGGAAATGCCACCTGTAAAACAGCTTATACAAATTTTCTTTATATGCTGTTGACATTGTCAGTTTATAATTTTGAGACCACAATTTTTGCCATTTCTCTAGATCAATCCCATATCCAAAATTCTTCCCCCAAGCAATCATAGTTTCTTTAACTTGTTCTTCTTTTAGTTTAATTTCTAATAAATATCCATACAATTTTTTAAAACACTTTTTATCAGTACCTGTCAAAATCTTATCTAAGTCAGTCAGTTTATCATAGAAACCTTCCATTTTAGACTCTTTATCATACCTTGAATGTATTTGCGCATATGAAAACCAATTCATTTTTATACCTTGTTCCTCTAGTTTTTGTATAGATTTAAGTTCACCCTTTTTATTCAATATTTCACCATATCTAACTGTTTGTTCCTTTTTGTATATTATAGGATACAAAAATGCTTCAATAGTCGATAACCAGACTGGAATTTTCAAATAACATTGTCTTTTAATCTTCTCCCAATTTAACCACAGAGACTCCCATATAAAATGTCTTCTAAAGTACCCCTGTGTTTTAGTTCCTTTATACCATAAAAAAGCATGCCACCCCAACAATAGGTCATGTCCTTCTAATGTCAACAATCTAGTATCTCTTAATGTTATCCATTCCTTAACCCACATCAAATTTGTAGCTTGGTAATACAACTCCCAATTAGGCAAACCAAATCCTCCTCTAATTCTAGCATCTTGCAAAAGTTTTAACTTTATTCTTGCTTTCTTACCTTGCCATATATATTTCAACACAATTTTATTTAAATCTTCAAAGTAATCTTTTCCAAGCCTAATTGGAATTGTTTGAAACAAATATAAAATTCTGGGTAATATATTCATCTTGATTGTTGATATTCTCCCTATTAATGACAGTTGTAAATTTTCCCATTTCGTCAAATCTAGCACTATCTGCTGTTTAAGTTTGAAAAAGTTATTCTCTTTTAGTGTACTGCATCTTGCTGTCAAGTATATCCCCAAGTACTTGATCTTATTCGTGACTTGAATTTTCAGTAGGTCTGTCAATTCTTCCTTTTGTCTTGATAGCATATTCTTTGTCAAGATCTTTGTCTTATTTTTATTTATTTTCAAGCCAGCCACCTTTCCATATGTCTCTATCTTTTCTATCAATTTTGATGCTGTTTCTAGAGGGTCTTCTAAGATGAAAACCAGATCATCCGCAAATGCTTGCAGCTTAAATTCTTCCTTTTTGATTTTCATCCCTTTTAAATTCTTTTCATATCTAATATTTCTGTTTAGCACTTCCAAAGTTAACACAAACAACAAAGGTATTAGTGGGCACCCTTGTCTTGTTCCTTTTCTTATATTGATAGATTCTGTCAGTTCTCCCTCTATCATTACCTTTGCCATTTGCTTATATGATGAATCACCAATTCACATTATCAAATGCCTTCTGTGCATCTAGAAATATCAAAGCCATTTGTTTTTCGGGATGTGCCTCGTAGTATTCCAAAGTGTCCAAGATTACTCTCATATTGTCTTTGATTTGTCTCTTTGGCAGAAATCCATTTTGGTCAGGATGGATAAAATTATTTAAATATGTTTTTAAGTCTTTCTGCCAATATTGAAGAAAAGATTTTGTAATCAGTGTTTAGTAGGGAGATAGGTCTATAGTTCTTGATTTGTAATAGATCAGTCTCCTCTTTTGGAACAAGTGTGATATAAGCTTCTGACCATGATTTAGGTATCCTCTTCTTTAACATAACTTCATTCATAACTTCTATCAATGGAAAATTCAATGATTCTTGTAATGTTTTGTAAAATTCTGCTGGAAGTCCATCTGGGCCTGGTGCCTCTCCATTATTTTGTTTCTTAAGTGCTTCATTTAACTCCATCATTCTTATATTGTTTTCTAACATTGTTTCAATCTCTTTAGGTATCTGGGGTAAATTAGCATTCTGTAAGTACTGTTTAACTCTTTCCTCATCAATATTCTCTTGTGTGTATAGTTTCCCATAAAAATCTCGAATAATTTCCTTCTTCTCTTTACTATCATAGCAAACTTGGCCTTGGTCATCTATTAATTGCAATATTTTCCTTGGTTCTTTCTCCTTTCTCAATTTATATGCTAACAATCTACCTGGTTTATCTGCATCTTTAAAATAGTTCTGTTTGGCACCTCTAATTTTTTGTGCTAATTCTTTTTCTATTAGACCCATTTTATTTTTGGTTATATTCATTTTTAACTTAATGTCCTTTCTCTGTGGCATTTTCTGTAGCTCTTTTTCAAGTCCTTTATACTCATCTTCTTATGTTTTAGAGGCTAATTTTTTCATGGTATTTCTTTTCCTTGTATAGTTTATTATCAATCCTCTGGCATATGCCTTCATTGTATCCCATACATTCTGGATTGATGTATCTTCTTTTTTGTTTTCTCCAAAGAAAAAGGCCAATTCTTTCTCCATCCACTGTGTGAAGTCTTTTCCCTTTAAAATAGTATTATTTAACGTCCATCTAGATCTTCTTCTTTGTCCTTTCCATTTAATTGTCATTGGATTGGGATCTGCCCAAGTACTTGTTTCAATATTTATTTCTTGAATATTAGTTAACAATTCTGTTGACATCCATATCATATCTATTCTGGACCATGATAAGTGTCTATCTGAGTAGAAGGTGTATTGTTTAGTTTTAGCATTTCTTTCTCTCCATGTATCTTTTAAGTTTATTTCATCTGCCATTTTAAAAAAACATTTAGGGAGAGTCTTTCTATTTTGCTTTATTGTTTTCTGTGTTGTGTAGTCCAGTTTATTGTCTACAATTCCATTAAAATCTCCCATCATAACTATATTAACATAGTCCAGTTCAACTATTTCATATGTAATTTTTTATAGAATTCTTCTTGATTGTCATTCGGGGCATAAATTGTAATCAGGAGTGTTTTCGTATTATTTTCCATTATTTCCACCATTAATATTCTTCCGTCGTCATCAGTATAAATCAATTTCGCTGAGATGGTCTCTTTAATATATAAAACCACTCCTCTTTTCTTACATTCTGTCAAGGAAGTGAATATTTTCCCTAATTTTGGCTGTATCAACAATTGTTCATATTGTTTTTTAATATGTACTTCTTGTAGGCAGATTATATCAAATTTTAATTTCTCTAATTTATGAAAGATTTTCCTTCTTTTAACAGCTGAGTTAAGTCCATTTATATTAATTGTAATCAATTTTTTCTCTTCCATGGTTATATTTTGTAATTAGGTTTGACACCTCTCATGGATCTTGGTTCACATTGTTCTTGGGAAGGCGGAGCTGGCATCACGACAATACGGCATGTGATCTTGGAGATCTGAGATCACAGCCAATATCTTTGCTCCTGGATGGTCCAAGTGGATCTAAACCATCCCAAAGAGACAGTGAATATAAAGTGTGCATCCTGTTGATCCCAGGGACATCGCAAAGTCCCTGGTAAATCCAGGAGAAGCTCTTTTTGCCAGTGGCAAAGAGGCAGCCATTAAAGTTGCTGAAGTTGGGACAGCTCCGAAACGAAAGAGAATGGAAAGAGAGAGCGTTCCGGTTTGGTGAGAATTTTTTCTTTATTTTAAGATTTGAAAGGACAACCTAAGGGAATGAGAGAATCTGTAAAAGTTTTGACAGAAGTGATTAAGCGGTGATTTCAAACAGGAATGTCAAAGTAATTTTTTTTTCTCATTGCTGAATTTTCTACACATGATCTTATATTTTGAAACTGGACTGGGTTTTATTTTTCTTCTTTTTATATATTCTTCTCTCCTTTTTGATTTTATAATATTCTAAGCCAGAGACTCCCTTTTAGTTATTTTTTAAATATCTTTTTCTTTAAAAAAAATTAATTCTTATTATATTTTGCTTGGAAAAGGAGGGGGAAAGTGAAAGCTAAAGAAACTTTGTAACACTGCCAACTAGAGGCTTGGAAATATTCTATTTTTCTTTTGACCAGACAAAGCTGAGAAAGAACTGAGATTTTGTTTCAATGACATTGCCTGTTTGATAAGATAGAGGGAAGAGCATGGGAGAGTATTATTACAGGTGCTCTTCTGGGTTTCTATCAACAGCTGGAGTCTGGTGTTGAAGCTTAGGAAAAGAAAAGTTGATAAGTTTTTAGAGAAGAGAGTTATAACAAGAGCCTTGGATAATCAAACAAAGTGCAGTGTGCCTTTTTTATTCTTTCTAAGCTGTGCTACCCCTCCTCATCAGTTTACTTTTTTTTTGCAATAGCTATTTGGATTTTTGGCTCTCTGGAATTTGTCTTTGTTTTTTTTCTTGTCTTTGGAAGTTAAATTTCTATGTCTGCTTTTTATTTTAAAGGAAAAGCTTTAGTATTAATGCTTCCCTTCCTTTTCTTTTTAAGGGAGTAGCCTTTTTCTTCTCTTTCCCTTCTTTGTATTTTTGTCTTTCCACCTACCTTCCATATTGTTTTTTTTCCCTTTGGTTTATTTTTATGCATACTTTTATATTTGAGACTTCTTAATTGGATTAAGGTGTTGAACAACCTGAAGAAGTTTTCCTTTCTTTTTTAGCCTTTTTCTTCCCTTTTTCGCCTTTTTTAGGATTTTACAACTTTTTCTTTTTTGTGTGTGTTCATGGTGTGTTTATGGTGTGTCTTTTCCATCTTTTTTGAATTTTTACTGTCATCTAACCAATCTATTGGATTAAGGTCTAGAAGAACCTGAAGATCTTGAACTCCTCAAAATGAGTAGGAAATTAACAGCTCCTGGTCCTTCAACTTCTACTTCTTTCTCTCCACCATCTGGAGGACAACGTTCAATACAGACAATGTTAAGGCAAGAAAAAGAACAAGAAAAAGTGACCCTGCAGATGATTATGCAAGCAATTCAAAATATTCAAACAAGATCAGAGAATATTGAAAAGAGAATAGAGAACATTGAACAAAGAACAGAGAACATTGAACAAAGAACAGGGAAAACTGATAAAAAAAAGTGGAGAACATCCAACAAATGATGATGAAGTATGATGAGAGACTCCAAAAAATTGAAGAAGAAGATAAACAAAGAGACAAGAAGATTGGAGACATTGACAACAGATTAACGGTGGTTGAACAAGATAAAAGTGGTATGCTCAGATGGGAGATGGACAGATCAGAATTTTATCTTAGATTCCAAAACATAGAGGAAGAAAAAGGACAAAATCTAGTTGATATAAAGATAGAAATATTGGCTGAAGTTTTGGAAATAACTGAAGAGAAGATGATGGATGGAATAGATGAGGTTTATCGAGTCTTCACAAGATATGTGATGAGAAATAGCTTACCAAGAGAAGTTCACATCAGATTTACAAAGAAAGCCATTAAAACACAAATATTGCAAGTGGCAAGAGAGAAAATATTGAAATATAAAGATAAGGAGATTGTGGTCTTGAAACAAGTACCCAGAAGAGTGAGAGAGTTGAGAAGAGAATACCGATTCTTGACCAAATTGTTACTTTAAAAAGAGGTGAATTATAGATGGCTGATTCCAGAAGGTTTAATGTTTACATGGCAAGAACAGGGATATAGAATTGACTCAATTGAGAAAGCTGAAATCATTTTACACAGAATTTTTCAGAGGGGAGGAAGAGGCAGAAAAAGATATTTCACTAATTGAATTCCAAGAGGATTCCCAAATGAAATGTGCCTGAAATTTCTAATAGTTCATATGACCCAGTACAGACCAGCCATGTAATGTTACTGAACTCCATAAAAGAGTAAGTTTTATTTTTGACAACCATACATTAAAATAGTGGCCTGTGTGATATTAGTATTCTCCTGAGTCTATCCCCTTAGGAGAAGAAGAAATCCCTTTGTAATTTCCATCTTCAAAGAAGATAGAATCCACTTTGGAAATTTCAAGTCAATTTACCAGAACAAACCAAACCCTTGAAGTCATACAATTTATAGATCAAAGAGATTATTCTAGTTCTTGGAAATCACCTTTTGAAAGGTTCAGTTCAATAACCGAAGAACAATTTGTCAGATCTGCAGCATTAGTCCATTGCAATTCAATATACTATAAGTATCAGATGGGGTTTGCGGATATTTAAATAAAGCTGACTAGCTGAATGGGATTACTGATTCAATTCAGTTCACACTGTCAAACTGGATGCACCTGCTGATTTAATTTGAATCAATTTACCAAAATTTTGTTCCATACACTTTTATAATTTGAATTAATTCAGAACCAGGTCAAGTCAGATATATCCTAATATTTAATATCTATACTTGACATTTGGTGACTGGTGTTTGATGGCACTAGAAATCATTTTAGAACTATGCAAAAATAATTGTTTGCTAAAGATGAATTATTAAAAGAAAGATCATGGGAAAAAACAGGATAACTTTTGCTCAGGATGCTTTAATTTTTTTGTCAATTTTTTCTTTAATTTTTAAACCTTATTTCATTGTGAGAAGGAACTGCTGGAGGGCACTGATATTATTTTATTTTTCTTTGTTCCACATCTCTCCAGCATGCTATAGGTTTTTGGGTTTTTTTTGCTGACCCAGCTTTCAAAGTCCATTAAAAAACAGAAGATGGCTATGACTATGAAAATCTCGTTATGGTGTTATTCTTTGGAAATCTTAGGAAGCCAGGAAGGCTACAGGGCATTCAAGAAAAATCCAGGACAAACACATACATCTCTGTTCTTTTGTTAAATACAAGCATCCTGCATTGTTTCCATGAGAATTTAATCAATCTTTTTCCTACCTCCTGCATATTTATTTATTTGCTTGCTTAACAGATTTATATGGCCATTTATTTGCCAGGACTACTCTAGGCAACTAATAAGACATTACAAATAACAATAATAAAACCATGATAATAAAAATAGAAGCAGATACAGGATGTAGCTGTCCAACCACATCACACCATCTTCCAAAAGGGGCACATCTGAATTCCTAGCCCTGTTTTAATGCCATACAAAAAGCTAACACAATCTTGAAGATGAGAGATAATTCCAGAAGGTGATCACTGCAACATCAAAACCATGACTGCTAGGCTCAGCTACCTGACATTACAGTGGAGAAGAGAACTAGAGCATGCCCATCATGGAAGAGGGGATGAGATGGGATGGAATAATATAACCAGAGATAAGCAATCCCACAAGCAACTCAATTCTGTGCCATATAGAGCTTCGTCATCACCTTGAATTGCACAATAATTGCATAATCCCAAATAATTGTATTGTGTGGGTGTATCATGATATAACTACAGCTATCAGCACTGCAGTATTCTGGACCACTTGCACTTTCAAATAATATTCAAGGGTAGCCACCATGTGCTACATTTGTATTTTCTATCAAACTAAAGGAAAATAATAAGAAAATGATTTGATGCTGACATTTTCACAGTGATCAAAATACTCCTGACTTTAAGTTCCCACACATTTTTTCAGAAGCATTCAAAAAAGAAATATTTAAATGTTCCTAATTGTTTCCCATCTAGTCAGAAGAAATTCTCTTTGGTTTCGGGAAGATGGCTTGAAATTATGCATCTTCACATCAAAGCACAGTCCTTTTTCTCCATTTTAAAATACACTTAAAATGGCCACTGAATAGAAATAGGCAAAGAAGCATAACTTGAAAGCTGGCTACAACACACCATCTCTGCATTAAACATGAGATTATTGTTGACTCAGCTGCCTTGTTTGGGGCTGATCCAGTCAAGCTCAGGCTGCATAAATGTATCTTTTCTCTCTAATTTTTCTAGCTCTACAATGAAAATCTCTGTGTGACCAAAGTAAATATCTGTAATAATTTGGGACTTTCTGAATATTTGCCATTTTCTTTCCTTCAACCATTTCCTTCCCATTGAATCATGCTTAATGTATTCATCGGCACATTTCACACATGGTATCCTCTCCCTCCCCTTCTGCGGATATGACTTTTACTATATGTGGCCGGGAATTGATTTCCCTTTGATGTACTGAATGTGAGATGTTTTGCCCTCTTAATACTATCACTTTTCACATGAGATTTCGACACGTTTCATTGATTTCTGCACCATGAATGCTGCCCATTTCTTCCTAATTTAATTTAGGGCCTTGTTTTTCTTGCTCCAATTACCTTTAATAACTCTATTTTTAGGATTGTGCTTCATTTGTTCATTTTATGGAAGTGCTTTATGGCTTTCAACATACTGTTTGGTCTCCCATGTACAATTTTACAGCTGTGCACAGTTAGTTTGTACACAGATAATATAAGGATTATGGAAGCCATTCCAACAAAGGAGCAAAAGCTTTAATGCATGTACGATGTGTGAAATCAGCTGACTTGAAAAAAAGAAAGCTGCTCTAATGGAAGGGGAAAAAATGTCTGTGGATAGAAATGAAAAGTTGTTCCGTGCATGAAATTTTTTGTTAGCTTTAGTTTTCTGAAGTCACAGTGGAAGTATAAATATAGGAGTAGTAAATATAAATAGATTTTGATTTCATTATCTTTTACTTGTAAATCTTTAGGGTCCAGTCAGATTTATAGTTAATTAGTTAAAGTTCCTGATTTATGGAAAAATATTATTTTGATTTTAAAATTATTATGCAGTATTTTATGTATTCCATGCATATAGCATGGCTGTTGCTACAGAATTCAGCATTCCTGAGAATATAAACATTTATTTCCTATTTTTATTTTTCTTATAATTCTGGGGGTGCAGAGAGAAACTTGGACAATTGTCAATGTAGCTTGTAAGCTTGTTCAGATTGCCAGTACTTGGGGACTGGGACTAAATATGTAACTCCTGATGACCATTCAAAGCAAAAAGAATCATGTAAAATAAAAGAAATCTAAAACCACAGGAGTTTTCTCAGTGCAAGATTTTGACCACTGAATATTAAGAGAGGTAAATGATATAGTCTAAAAGTCTTAAAATGGGATTCAATCAAATCATTTGACCTCTGTCTTTTTCACACACAACTCCCACTATTCAAATACTGTACTCCACCAGCAATCAATCAGAATAGAGATGGAAAGGACCTTGGAGGTCTCCTAGTCCAACCCTCTGCTCAAGCAGGAGACCTTATACCACTTCAGACAGGTGGCTCTCCAGCCTTTTCTTAAAAACTACCAGTGTTGAAGTATCCACAACTTATGAAAGTAAGCTGTTCCACTGGTTAATTGACCTCGGTGTTAGGAAGTTTGTCCTTAATTCCATAAGTCCATTGTTTCTTGTCCTGCCCTCTGGTGCTTTGTAAAATAAGTCAACCCACTCTTTGTGGCAACCTCTCAAATACTGGAAAACTTCTATCTTGTACCCCTTGTCCTTCTTTTCTCTAGACTAGCCAAACCCAAATCTTATGTTTTAGTCTCCAGGTCTTTAATCATCTTAGTTATTCTTTGCATTTTTTCCAAAGCCTCAACTTCTTTTTTGTAATGTGGTGACCAAAACTGGATGCAAATTCCTGTTGTTGATAGTTCTACAACTAGATATTCTAGATGACTCAGATAAATACCATTTTCTCCTCCTGCAAACAAACAAAGTAACCATCCTATGTTGAATTATGAGAAAACAGAAAAATGTGAGGAAAGTGTTTCTGAACAAGAGAAGCTCTTATTGCAGCCTGAAGAAAATAACCATATGATTTGTCAGTCTGAACTCCCTGATCTAAAATAAATAATAAATATACTAGAAACATAAAATGCAACTGTAGAACTAGTACATGAAATCAAATTGAATTTAAAAGTATAAACCAGACAAGAATGCTTCACCAATTCTTCTTGGGGAAACTGTTGTGATTCTAAGCAATCCAAAATTCCATGATGCTTTTCAAGTTTTCTGAATAACTTAGAAAGTTTTAATAAAATCAGAAAATAGATAAGCAAGTGATATAGACAGGTAATGGTTTGCTGCCCAGGTCTGCAATTGGAAGAAGTTTGATATAGAAGTGCTAAAGTAGTGAGGAGAAAATATATTCATGGAATGAGCATTACTTAAGGGCCTTCTTGGAAAATATCATGGTTTTATGCAAAAAAAAAAAAAAATCAAATCAAAATTACAATCCTGCTGAGAGATTCCCTGGGGAGTTAGCTTCTCAGATCTAGTTCTATATTCAATTGTGTTACAAGTGGAATAATCTAAATGGGTACTAATATCATTTGCATCTATAATTTAATATACCAAATGGATTAATAATAACAACAAAAATTAGCCAAACAATGGTAAGGAATAGGCAAAAACATAAACCTGATGTTGTTATTAGTCGCAAAGTCATGTTGGACCCCTCATGACCTAATTGACAATGTTACTCCAGGCCTTCCTAAACCTAATAGGATAACATGAAATGCTCCTTACAATTCAAATAGCCCCAAAAGATGACTGGGTGCAATTTTAATGGTGGCCAGTTGTTTGTCACAAAGGCAGTAAGGTTTAATGGTTAAGCACCAGGCTAGAAATTAGAAGACTGCGAGTTCCACTCTTGCCTTAGGCACAAACTGAGCTGAATAACTTTGAGGCCATCAATCCCTCTCAACCCTAGAAGGCAGGTAATTACAAACCATTTCTGAAAAACCTTGCCAAGAAAAATGTAGGGACTTGTCCTGGCAGTGACAGGAGTCAAAATTGAAGTTACCCATCACTCCCAATTGTCCCCTTTCCCATCCAGCAACCTGTCACAGACAATAGTTCCATGGTTTGCATGCATAAAAAATAAGTACAAAAATCCTCCTTATGGAATTGGAAATAGAGATGACTATGTGCTGTCCATGATGGATGTAAAAGTGTGATGATGAGGAGATTCTCAGAAATAAAAACTGGCATTCCTAATTTAGCATTTAGAATTAGATTGAACCTCTTTATATTCAGTCTAGCCTTGCGGGGCCTAATCTACTGCCTTTCTCCTCCACCTTTTGATCTAAAGGTCTTTGGATCAATGTGGAAGAAATTCACTCATTTTGGTAATTTCATATAAAACAAAAAACAAAAAGAATTCCTTACCTGACCTTATATTGTAGAATATTGTACAGGTATTACATTTGTGTGTGTATATGTGTGTGTTTGGTTTTTGGGGGAAAGAGAAGAGAGAGATGGGGGGAGAGAGAGAGAGAGAGAGAGAGAGAGATTACTGGGATTGGGCAATCATCAATTAAACTGTGACATTTTTATGCTTAAAAACTACAATTAAAGGCTTCTTTGCATGTGTTCAGGTGGTGTGAATCTGTTTCAAAGTACGACCCTTTTTGCATGGCTGTAGTGTAAAACTTTTAAACAAAAAAATGTGCATTTCATAGTTCCACTTCCAACATTCATTTTTAAGAGGTACCCAGAGATACAGATGGTCTTTTTTCCTCCCTTTTCCTTTTCTTTTGCTTATGTAGTATCCATACAATGTTGATGCTATCTTAATTAACAATGGAAAGTGTAAAGCATCTGATATTTTCTGTACAGCATAGCTATTTTTCCCCCTGCAGAAATATATATTGCCAAGTCATTCAGTAGACATATAGTATATCATATTGTAACAGTAGGGCTTTGGGGCTTATTTTAGGAGGCATCTTTTTGGCATAAATGCTACTGTTTCCTTTAAAGTGCCACTGTCTTGTGAAGCATAATAAATGCTCCTTGTTTGAGTACTAGTTCAGCTGTATCTCATTACTGAAATGTGTTCACTTAAAAGGCTGATTTCCAATATTCCAGAAGGCTTGAAACCAGCCCAGGAACATGAATCTCAGAAAGATATGCAACTATGCTACACATCATTTCATTTTTATTTTATTTTAAAAGAACTTTTCAATCTTCTGTTCAAACTGAATGGGTTGAAAGAAAGAGAATGCAGTGGAAGGAACAATAAAATGTAAACAAATTATTGATTGTTTTTGGCTTTATGATTCCTTAAGTATTTTGGATATGGTTGAAAGGCAAAAATAGTTATCTACAAATCAATGGCCAATGGGAAGTTCTGTCTCAACTTTTCTCTCATTAGGAATTTAGCCAGATTAGTGGTGGATGTTTTGCCTCTATTTACATCTTTGGTATTTCAAAAGCTGTGACCACAGTGAAAGCTGAGAAAAATAGGAAGAGATTCTTCTTGCAACACAGAATAAAAAAATACACCCCATAAAACTTCTTTCAAGTATTGGCTGTTCTACTATTTTTCAATCTATTATTCTATTATTTCAGTCTCTTACATCAGAGCATCTTTCTCAAGAGAAGAAGGAACTCTGGAGTAATAACAGAAGGTGTATTCATCAAATGGACTTGGAAACTATAACTAAATCCACATATACACAGTATGAGGTGGTAAGATTTTCGTCTTACCTAAAACAGAAAGAGTCATTTCTTCATTGGAAAAGAAGGAACAGAGCAGCTGTGACAGCTGCTCAAGGAAATAATATTTATTTATAGAACCTTTCCTCCATGGAGTTCAAGGCAGTGAACCTATACCTCTCATTTTGTATTTGCAAAAATTCTGTAAAGTAGCTAGACTGAGAGAGTATGTCTGGCTCAAGGTATCTCCAATGAGATGATAGGATTTGAAACCAGGGCCCCTCAAGCTTTAATATAACTACTATGTGGTCAGATCACCTCTAATATA
This sequence comes from Pseudonaja textilis, assembly GCF_049901715.1. Lineage (NCBI taxonomy): Eukaryota > Metazoa > Chordata > Lepidosauria > Squamata > Elapidae > Pseudonaja > Pseudonaja textilis. The sequence continues at coordinate 57,058,669 of NC_141990.1, read as the reverse complement.
ATGGGAATGTGGTAAACTTACTGGAAATCTGAGGAATCTATGGTAAAAGCTGTAGAACCCAATGATAAAACCTGTGGAATATATCTGTGTTATATATTGTTGAAAGAAATATGAATAATTTCCCATAATTATTGCATCAAACTTGCCTTATTCCATTGGATATTTTAAATATATACTGTATAAAAGACTGTGAATATGTATTGGAGATTTTAAAGCAGCTACATATTTTGCCCAGATCCAATAAAAATATTGGTACAAGTACAAACAAGTGCCTGAAGATAGTGCTCAACTGAACTGATATTGTACAAGCATGTCTGATGCTCATGGTTTTATTTGGCTCACAGCCAGCCATACATCTACTGATTCTGGAGGAAAGTTATGCTGCTGTTTAACTCCATCTCTCCTTTGAATCAAATCCCCCAAAATTTAGAGAGGACTCTAAAATTGTGCTCTAATTGCCAGCTATCACTAATTACTGCAGCTGCAGTAATTGGGTCCTCATTTTATCCACCTTGGAAGGATGGAAGGCTGAGTCAACCTTGAGCCTGGTGAGATTCAATCTGCCAAATTGCAGGCAGCTGGCTGCAGTAGAAGTAGCTTGCAGTACTGCACTTTAACCACTGTGCCACCGAAGCTCTTTTATTCCACACTCATAGTCCTATAAAAGCATATTAAGCAGATACTGACTAGACCCATCTTTAAAAGAGCAACAAAGATAATTAGGAGACTAAAACATATAAAGAATAGTTCCTGGAATTGGGTATGTCTAGGTCAGTGAAAATAAGGACTAGGGGTGATATTACAGAGTGTTCCAATATATAAGGGGTTGCTATAAAGAAGAAGGAATCAACCTATTCTTCAAAGCACCTGAAGGCAGGACAAGAATCAATGATGAAAATAATCAAGGAGAGAAGCTACTTAGAACTAAGAAGACATTTCCTTACAGTGAGATCAATTAATCATTGAACAACTTACTTCCAGAAGTTGTGAATACTCCAACACTGGAAATTTTGAAGAAGAGATTGGACAACCATTTGTCTGAAATGGTATAGGAAGACCTCCAAGGTCCCTTCTAACTCTGTTATTCTGTGGTTAAGTGAAAGAAAACCTATGGAAGGCATTGGAGAAGGTTCATTTGTAAAATTCAGTTGCATCGCTGACAGATTCTACCTTAATGGTAGGAGGGTCTACTTGTTCAAAACTCAAGGGCCATCAACTATTAGAGGAAAAAAGAGCAGAATTGGAGTTGCCATAATAATGGATGATTCAGGATGGGAGAATAAATGGAACTTAACATTGGTAATGATGAAATATATACAACAGGGTGTCAAACTCATGTTGTCACAGCAGCGTCACGTGATGTATCAGGACTTCCCCACCCTTTTACTAAACCGGGTGTGGGCATGGCCAGCATGTGATGCATCCAGCCAAGTTAGGAGATTGGCAGGGCTGGGAGTTTGACAGTCCTGATATACAGAATAAGTATGAGCTATCTACAAAACATGAATGTTCTAATATTACTGTCTAGAAAATCAATTTACAATGCAAAGACTGCATATACAACATATTGAATTAATTGTTGAAATAATTTATCACCTCTTTGCTTACTCCATTGTTGCTTATATAGACTTTTCTTTCATACATATGCTTATTTTTGAAAATAAAGAATGCACCTTACTTTCTGTGATTACATTGCCAAATTTCAATGGCACAGTTGCTGATATGGTTTCCTAACATTCCAATGGATTTTTTATTCTTGAAAACTAATGCCTACTTTAAAAAAGAAAAACCTGATTCGCCACCTAACAGCAGACATGCCCCCTAAAATTTCAGCCTCAGCCTTCTGCATGTTCTCATTTTGCATCACCATTCACAGTGGTTCATTATCCTCTCTTAGGGCTCAGCAAAATATTATATTTGGTCAAACAGTAATTAGATCATGCAGTAGCATAATAAAAAATCTTTTCCATAGTTGAAATTAATAAGGTGTATTATCAATGGAAAAATATCAGATCCAGTTGGAGGTGATTGGTTCCAAAACATTTAGAATAACAAGAAACAAGGTCAACTGTTTCAACTGTTTCAACTGTTGATTAAAGCAGACATGTCAATATTCAAGGTTCCTAGAGCTAATCAGATGTGGTAGCCTTGATTGATTATGTGCCATCAAGTTGTTTTCAACTCCCAGAGGTCACCTATGTTTTCTCTGACAGTCTGTCCCTAATCAGGTTTTTCTGTTTTTCACCAATGACTCTTCACCAAGCCTGTTTTCAAGTGAACAGTATCACCATCCTCCAAGTTCTAGACTCAATTTAAAAAATATATTAAGTTTAAATTGTGTGTGTGTCTTCTGAGTCAATGTTGACTCCTGGCAGCTGCCTAGACAAGTCTTCGTAATTTTCTTGGCAAGATTTCAGAAGTGGACTGCCATTGCCTGTTTCCTAGGGTTGAGAGGAAGTGACTGGTCCAAATTCACTGAACTAGTTTCTGCCTAAGGCAAGAATAGAAGTCACCTGGTATGCTGATTTCTAGCCTGGTACCATTACACCAAACTGGCTTTCCAATGTGTGTGTGTGTGTGTGTGTGTGTGAATATAATCCATAGAATCTAGTAAACACACATACACGTGTATATGTGTGTTTTTAAGAACACACTATTACTTTTTCATTTTCAGAACTAAAGACTGAAAACAGCTGTATTTTACCCCTTACTCTAACCATTTACAGCTACAGCTACAGCTACCCAGATAAAAGAACAGCTTCACACCACATCATATACTGAATTCAGTGGGAATGGATCCCTCTCCCCAATCCTGATATATTTTCTTGGAGAAAATGCTCTTGGTCTCTAATCCAACAGCAAGACAATCTCATGTTATAACTCAGATCTTTTAAGCACCATCATATTCAAATAAGTCAACAATCTCAGTTCTCTTGCAGAAGTCTCTTAGAGCAGTTTTCACTCTCCTCCCCTTGTTGCTAGATTCTTCTTGCACCTTCCCCTTCTCACCAGCTTTGATCCAAAATTCAGGTGGCTCTTCCGTGATTCCTTCTTATAGCTGTCCCACACAGGGCATGATCCACTCTCTTGGCCTTAGACATTCCAACTGGCACATCAAATTGATTCCCTTCAAAGGTAAAATTTGTCTGCAGATTCACTTGCCTTGAACTAAGTTGCAGCTGGCACAGCAGAGAGAAAGCCTTGTGTGTTACTTGTCTCTTATCTCTTTCTTATTAAGCTGACTGACTCATGAGTAATCTTTCTATTTCTTTAAAACTTTCCCTCCTTTTTGTCTGACTCTTAAGTAGTTTTGGTTGCTTAAATCTCTTATTTTGTCCAGTTGCTTCCCCAATTTAATTATTTTCTTTTTCCTTATAATTTCTTCTAGGCTTGCTCTTGTTCAGGGTCAAATCTTGTTTTCTTGAAGAAGAGTCATGCAGATCAGCTTTCAAACGTCTATGATGTCTCTACCCCAGAATTTCATACCTTTTCATATTTTTTTCCAAATTTCAAGTTTTTTTCTTTCTCTATGGGTGATATTACCCTCTCATCAGAGGTGTCCAATTTAGATTTCATTACAGGCTCCCTAATATTTGATGACAACCATTTCACTCCATTCCAGGCTCATTTTTCTCTTGTTTACCTGTACTACTTCTTTCCATTATTCGGCCTCCAGATAATTAAACATTCTGAGCCTCCAGTTATCTTTATTTCTCTTCAGGACCACCATCCACAGGGAAAGAACAAAAAACATCAACATGACAAAACTATAAAATCCTGCCCCCTTTTAATATGTGTTGCCTAAAAATCACATGCATCTTAAAGGGGTGGGACTGTAATTACCTAATCTTGCCCACTATCTGCCCACCTAGTAGTTTGAAAGCATGTAAATGTGAGTAGATAGAGGCACCACTTCGATGGTAAGGTAACAGCGTTCTGTGCGGTTAGAATGCAGGCCAACTCACTACTCACTCCAGGAATTCAATTCTGAGCAGCTCAAAATTGACTCAGCCTTCCATTCTTCTGAGGTCAGTAAAATGAGGACCCAGATTGTTGGCGGCAATATGGTTCTGTAAACCATTTAAACTGGCTGTGAAGCACTGTGAAATGGTATATAAATCTAAGTGCTATTGCTATTGCTATAGCTATATTGCTATTGCTATATTCCTTTACATTTACATTGACACTGTTGACTCCCTGTGCTCCAGATGTTTCTGCTTCTCTGGGCAAGTCTTTACAAGTTTGAATAAACTTCACTTATTTTCCCAACTTTGGGTAACCTTTGGGTTATGTGCACATGGATCAACTTGATATAATCAACAAAGTTTGCTTTTCCAGTTGTAGCTATATGTACATCAAATTATTAGTTATAACATATGGGTAAATCATTACTGGAATTTGGGCCTTAGTTCTATTCATCAGCTATAAGACATCAAGATGGTTGATGAAGTAATCTGAAACGTCTACATCTAACAAGATAGATCTGAACATCATGGTGAACAGAGAATGGATGATCTTCTAAGGACCAGTCTTTCTCATTTTATTTTTGAAATTTCAAAAGTTTGTTTTATTCAAACATTTTCTAAATATTAATTCCTCTCCCTGCTCCCCATTAAAGCCTTTAAAGCACTTAAAGGACCAAGATCTGCAAAAGCATTTTTAGAACCTTTTCTCTCTCTAGGTGCTAACATTCTAATCAATGGCAGCTTCTTGACAACTGTGCTTGAGAAAAAAAAAGTCAAATAAGCATCCAGTCATTTAAAGGCAAATTTTATACAGTGAGAGTTATTGTATCATCTCCCAGATATTGAATTTAGCCACGAAGTGAGTGAAATCAGTTGCATAAAGAATTGGATCAAAGGATAAAATTGCCAGCATTCTGTCATCTCCTATTATCTGCCTTGTTCTTCTCAGTATAATACCAGCTACTTGCTGTGCCTCACTCTATCTTTTCTGCTGCAAAGTTGTGTTTGTGTGTTCTTTAAACAATTTATTCTTGTCTAAGTTTTAAATGTGATTCCCATACTGCAAAACTTTAGGAATTGTGAGAGCTATGACAGAAATCTTTGTCGGCTAGTTCCCATTTTTTTTAAAAAAAATGTATTGTTGTTAAGGGTACCTTAGCTCTCCAAAAAAATCTATCATCCATTTACATGGCAGTCAAGAGTTTTGTACCTCTCCTTTCTGCCTTCAAGTGGCTACCTGGTTTATTGCAGCCCAGGTATAGGAGCCCCAGGACTCATTCTCAGGTTACAGTATGGAATGAAGATATCTCACTAATCATTTTTAAATGGCATATCTTCATTTTATCATCTTCCTGTCATCCTCAGCTAACTTGGAGGCAGAGTGATTTCAAATCTAGCTTTATGTTTTTCCTCTTCTTCTGCTATAAATCTCCCCATATAAACAAGCTGTGATGTTTCATGGTGATGCAGCCACTAAGGCTATTAGGATTCAGCATCTCCAAGCATTCATTAGCTATTATCAGTTCCTACAGGTATCTTTTCTCTCCTCCACTTGCTGAGCTCTGACTTCCATAACCATTTTACCTGTGCTGCCAAAGAGATAAGAGACAACCATCTTATGTGACAGCCTTTGTCCATAATGATTGAGTGTGTGTGTTCTCTCCCTCTTTCTCTTTGTCAATCCCTTCAACCATTCCACCTGAAGGCTGACTAACTTTTTATCTTCTTTTCCAATTAGGCTGCTACAAGTTGGAGAATTGCCTCTCTCTTCCTCATGTTCATACATATATAGCAGATTAATGCAGCCACCCATTTTAGCCAAATAACTCTGGGTGACTAACATAACACGTGGATAAAATAATACAAAATTAAAGTGATAAAACATCACATTTTTTAAAAATAGACTCCTTGCCATGCCATTTTACAACACAGAATAGATATCTTACTAACACATCCCCTCCCCCTTCACTATAGACATGTAATCTGCATTCATTACTGACAAAATTCTCACCTCTCCTCAAAAAATAAAAAAACAACCCCTCTGCCCCAAAAGACATATGAAGTTCTTAAAGTTTTTACAGCAAGCTGAATTGATCTTGAGTGGTGAAGGTAAGAAGACTCAGTCAACAACTAGTGGCCTAGAAAACCAAATTGTGTTTGGGTTGTATTTACTGACAATGTCTCACAAGTATTGTGGCTAGATGCTGACCTAGTAGTAGGAATAAATAATAGGGTCACAGTTATGGATTTATCTAAAATAGTCCAATGTCAAATACTAATTTCCACTCTTTTTGCCTTTTTCTTTGCTTAGCCTTTATCTTTCTTTGCCATGGGCTGAAGGTATATAAGCATTAATTCTGCTTATATTCATGGCCTCCCAACAAAGTATCAGAGTTTTGCTGGAGTACCAGATATACTATATTATTATCTGTGTGTATGCAAATAAAATGATGTATCTTCAAATTTATTTGGTTACTTTAGCTGAGGCAGGTTTTGGTCATAACACTAGCTAAAAAATTGACAAGAGATTCTGAAAGAAGGGGATTTCCTTTTTATGATAGGATCCAACTTAACTTTTTTGCTTATAGTTGCTGTTTGGCTGCAGAGTTTCTAAGAAATCTGTAAGGTCACATGAAAATGTCAACATCTGCATGCTTGTCTGGAGATTGCAGAGCCTTGGTCATGAAGCACATCTGATAGAATAGCAATAGTAATAGCATTTATATACCATTTCACAGTGCTTTACAGCACTCTCTAAGGGGTTTACAGAGTCAGCAACTCCAACAATCTCATTTCCAGACTTGAGAAGGATGGAAGTCTGAGTAATCTTGAGCCAGTGAGAATCAAACAGCCAGACTGCTGACAGCTGGCAGTCAGCAGAAGTAGCCTGCAGTACTGCATTCTAACTAATGCGCCACTACACAGAATAGAGTAGTGTAGCATAGAGTAGAGTAGTGTACAATTGAGTAGAGTAGAAAAATATTGTGAAATCAAAAGTCCAAAAGTTCTTGAACTATCTATAAATATTTATAACTATTATATTTAATTTTTTGCATTTTCTCCCAGACCTTAAGGCAGCTTACAAGGGAATCAAACTTCATTTTATCCCCAATGAAATAAGTTGAGGGTGGAGGACAAAAAAGATCGTTCATGACTGAAGGTTTATTTTAATCTGGTCTTCTTAATCCCTAGTCCAAATGTGCCTTAACTCTGTGCCAGATTGCCTCTTAATAAAAAATATAAATGAAAGAACCTTAATGGATTCCATTTCCTTTCTCCTTCTCTCCCTGAAAACGGAATCGCTAGTATTATTCACTAAAGAAGACAATAAAACTGAGTAGATTTCTACTGATTCATACACTCATGAGCATCACGACTGCATTAACTTTAATGGTTTATTCTGGGGGGTTGAGCAGTGGGTCTCTCCTTTATTCTGCTTTGCAAGTAAGCCCAAGAAGCCAGATTTAAATCTACAGAAAGATGCAGCTCAAATACGTAAACAGCAAATTGGCAGCATCTTTGTCTATGGTCTGTATATATGCATGTGTTCATATATCTGTGTATATGAAAGGAAAGGGAGTCACTATAAAAATAAAAGCCATATTTAGCTGAATGTTTAATTTCTGGTGTACTTCAGGGTCAGCAAGGGGTAAATCCTGGAGAGACCACCATTTCTTAACCTCTGTAATTTATGTGTAAAATGAAAAGAAGGTGTCTTTATCAGACGTCTTTAGACATGTGCCTTATATCACATTTAGACAGCTACATGGTAAAGTTAGTAGCTCTATTAATAACTCAGAAATACCTGTGGTATGAAGGTCTTCTGTAGTATCTCCCCAGGGCTGAGTTCTATCTGATCGAATGTTTGCTGCAAATGTTCAGAAGACAGTGTGGTGGGGGGTTGTTGTTGTTGTTGTTGTTGTTTTGAATGGTTTGATTTCTCTTAATGGCATCACATTGGGAAAGTTAATTGATTGGAAAAACATGATTCCCTGTCTTTCACTTGTTATATTAAAGGTGAGATCTGTATGCATTTTTCTTAGATGATTCCAATCAACATTTTCAAAATTGCACATTACAATTAGATTAGATTAACAGAGTTGGAAGGGACCTTGTTGGTCATCTAGTCCAACCCCCCTGCCCAAGCAGGAAACCCTACACCATTTATGACAAATGGCAGTCCAATTTCTTCTTGAAAATCTAAAGCGATGACCCTCCCACAACTTCCGAGGGCAAGGTGTTCCATTGGTTGATTGTTCTCACTGTCAGAAACTTTCTTCTTATTTCCATGTTAAATCTCTCCTTGTTCAGTTTCCATTCATTATTTCTTGTCTGGCCTTTGGGTGCTTTAGAAAATAGCTTGACCCCTTCGTCTCTGTGGCAGCCCCTCAAATATTGGAACACTGCTATCATGTCTCCCCTGGTCCTTCTCTTCACTAGATTAGCCATGCCCAGTTCCTGCAATTATTTTTGTTCTTTCCCTCCATTTATTAAACTGCATTTTTTCATTCTTTGGAATAGTCCAATTTGCTTTATATCTGTTTTCATGGAGATCTAGATGGTATGTGATTTTTTATATATAAAAATATTTAATCTTTCAAAATGTATAGCAAAAACATGAAAGATAAGTGGACCTGAAAGGCAATTCATGGCCAATAGATTAGGGAATTTGAAGCCCGCTTTAGCAAAGAAAAAGAAAATGTATGTGATGTCTGGGAAATCCTTTTTTTAAAGGAATTTGTTTTCTGTAAATTGCCTCTTTATATATCATTCTAGTTGCTTAATCAAATGATGCACATTAGCTGAGCATAAATCTGATTTATATCTGCAGGAGCAATTTCAAAAAACAATAGTGTGGAACTCTCTACATTTATAAATATTTGGAAAATAAATGAAATTATCCTTTTCTTTTACTTTGATATTCTTTATTATGTAAATTTAAGTTCTGTATTATGGATAAATGGGCTAGGCTTTGACTCAGATGGGCATCTAATCTAACTTAAAAGAGTGAATTCCAGTTCAACTCTTGAATTAAATTAAAAAGGTTCCTTGGAAGAAGGCAGTGGCATGTCAATTTAACATGAGTAAGAAAAGTGTGTAGGAAGTAATTTAAGGTCAAATTAGAATCAAAGGAGCCCTTACCTTTACCATCTGTGGTGACCAAAATAAAGCAGATAAACACTTTAATCTTTTGACCTTTACAGATAGTTACTATACAAATTACAGAAATGAATGTTACCCATTTTCCTATTTATATTCCAATTTTTGACATATTATTTATTCTGAATTAAAAATCTGTTTTGCATAATGAAGCAGTATAAACAAGGGTGGGATTCTACAGGTTCTCACCTATTTGCTAGAACCGGTTATTAACATTCTAAGCAGTTTGGAGAACTGGTTGTTAGAAGAAATTACTGGCCTAATCCTGTAAGGAAGGCAGGAAGGAAACGTTCTTCTATCGCTTACAGAAACTGCCTCTCCATTAACCCTTACTACATTCTTGGAAGAACTAGACTTCCTGTCTCAGGAACATCTCTGGAGCTTTTTCCCCCTCCTTTGCTGGTACTTTGCTTGTGTAGAGTGACCATTCAAAGTTACAATGGCACTGAAAAAAGTGACTTATGACCATTTTTCACACTTGCAACTGTTGCAGCATCCCCACAGTCATGAGAGGCCAGGCAAGGAGATGTGTGCCTCGATGTGAGTGATATTGAGTTGGCCACACCCAGCCAGACACATGACCACCAAGCCATGCCCACCAATTTAGCCACACCCACAAAACCGGTTGTTAAAAATTTTGAATCCCACCCCTAAGTATAAATCATTTCAACTCTAAGTCCCCCATAAAACCACTATCCGATATTGGAGGTTATTATCAAAACTGGGTAATATATCCTTGGCTTCCAGATATGTATTCTTATCAAAACAGATGAAATTCCCTTCTTTCCACCCTCCCCTGCCTTACTCTGTAGCTCTTAGAGGATTTAAATGATGGATGGGAGACATCCATTGTCTTGCCCACCACTACCCTGTAAAACATACCATGATAGATGCCATGGATTTGCAGACATTTTCCCCCCACTTCTTTTTAAAAGAAGAAACAAGCTTGTCATTGATTCAATCCATTGCAATAGCAGCCCAGGGTCATTTCTCAATGAGAACTATTCACCAGAAATGATACTATATCAAGACATCACATGAAAAACAACAAAAATGCTACCATAAATGGACAAAGCCAAATAAATGTGAAAATATCAATTTTATACTTTGGCTAAAGGATGCCCTAGAACTGTCACTGCTGGAAAGTAGACATAGATTTTAGTAATGATTGCAAAGAAGAGCATCATTTTTACCCAAAATCCACTTCCTTTGAAGTGTCTGGTGATACATTGATAGAAATGGCTTTGACAAAAGTGCATAAGGTCAAGGAATATTTCCTTCATACATTCTCTTGTGAATGATGAAAATTTCCTTTCTGCTTAGTTTCTACATATTAGATCAGGGCAATGTGTGGTCCTTCAGGTGCTCACAAAATAATTTTTGGCAACAATTGTGGCTAGCATCTTCACAGGCAAGGAGCTATGTTATACTGACCAATTTATTCTTTGTGCTGCGTTCTGGCAGGTTAGACTGAGCAGATGAATCTTGACTGTGTCCTTGTCAGAGCAAATTTCAGATTTTCCCATTTTTGAGAACTTATTCCTGGTTTGTCCTGCTTTGGGGCAGGGTCTTGGTGTGTTGCATATTGTACTGAAGGAAAAGCTGGTGTGTGAGAAAAATGGATAGGGACTATTGCGTATGCCTGGAAGACAGGGTATACATCTGAGAAATGAGAAACATATATTAATAAACTCTAACAGAAATATGTGTAGATTTGGTGGGGCTTTTTTAGTCAGAAAGGGATTGGCAACTGGGAATACACAAGCTCTATAATACCCCTAGATGGTTATTTAATGTTTAGATCCAACATTTATGTAACAACACTTTTAATTTTCTTCTTAAATAATAGTCTCATGAGAGTTCCATTAAACATGCCAAAATGTTGCAAGTCTGTCATCTGCACCTCTATAACTATCTGGTTTGGTTCTGCAACCCAACAGGACAGACTTCAGAGGATAATTAGGATTGCAGAAAAAAACAATCGAGGACCTGTATACTGCATGAGTAAAAGAGGGCTGTGAAAATATTTACTGACCCCTCACATCCAGGACATAAACTGTTTCAACTCCTTCCCTCAAAACAATGCTATAGAGCAGTGGTCCCCAACCTTTTTTGTGCCGCAGCCTGGTACCAGCATCACAAAATCATCCGTGGCCCGGTACCAGCATCAGCACTCATGGCAAGGTGAGCCGAGCGACCGGCCAGCCAACTGTCCCCCGTTCTCCCCGCCACCTTCAACTCCTCCTTTGTACCTGTGTCAATGAGCTTTGCGACGGCTTCAGGACGGTCACTCGGCTCGCCTTGCCATGCGTGCTGAAAGAATCCTCGTGCCTTAGTTTTGTTTGAAGCTGCCCCCCCTCGATGAAACTAAGGCACGAGGATTCTTTCAGCACCCAAACGCCGCTTTCTACCCGGAAAAGCTCACCGGAAGCACTTTTTCATCAAAACAAGATGGCAGCCCGGTAGAAATTGTTCCACGGACCGGTCCCGGTCCGGGGACTGGTGGTTGGGGACCCCTGCTATAGAGCACTGCACCAGAACAACTAGACACAAGAACAGCTTTTCCCCCAAAGCCATCACTCTGCTAAACAAATAATTCCTTCAATACTGTTCAACTATTTACAAAGTGTACACTACTATTACTGTTTATCTTCTCATCGCTCCTTATCACCCATCCCCTCCCACCTGTGATTGTAGGACTGTAACTTGTTGCTTGTATCCTTACGATTTATATTGACTGTTTCCTAGTATGATTTGATTGCTGATTGTACCCTATGAGTATCATTTAGTGTTGTACGTTATGATTCCTGATTCTTAATGAATGTACCTTTTCTTTATGTATACTGAGAGTATTTACACCAAGACAAATTCCTTGTGTGTCCAATCACACTTGGCCAATAAGCTATTCTATTCTATTCTATTCTATTCTATTCTATTCTATTCTATTCTATTCTATTCTATTCTATTCTATTCTATTCCATTCCATTCCATTCCATTCCATTCCATTTGGCCATCTGGTGATACTTTGACTATTTTTTAAATGTAACAGCTTTATATTATTTAATGCACCACCATTGAATGAAATTTCACTGCAGCATTCAAAAAAGCTACTGGTCTCTATAATAACTCAAATTCAACAAGTTTAAATTTCCAATTAAATTAATATAGAATTGTTGCAAAGTCTTAAAATGTACTCTTGGATTCTGTTTTTACTCATCTCTTCCTCACCATTAAGGTAGGAGCAGATACTTCTTCACCAAAATATGCTGAGCTGCCATTATTCAGGACATTTCAGGAGGAAGCTGACATCACTTCCTCTGTTGCTCAGCAATCAAAGATACCATTGTTTATTGGTGGGAGGATGGGTCACTCTCCATCTGGCTTCCTTTGAGAAAGAATCTGTGTCCCAGAGCATGAGACTGGATTCAGATAAGTAGTTTGAAAATGTTGTTAAGGGTGATAACATTATCCGGATTATTTAAGACTCAACAGTACAGCTGGGTCACTTATCAGCAGCAGGCAGAGCTACACTTTGTATGAAGATATATTTCCATTTAGTATTCTAACTCTATAGACCATTAATTGCTACATATTCTTTTTTTTTTCTCGTTATGGTATAGCTCTGAGGAAGAAAAAGAGACAAATCTAAATAACAATTAGTCCACATGGTGTTGTTTTACAGTCTTCATTGCTGAAATAAGACCTTTTAAAAAACTTGGTACATAAGAGGCCATTAAGAGCCTCTCCACCAAAGTATCTGTGCATTTTCAATGTTTTGTTAAGCTGTGATTGACTGAAAAAGAGTGAACCTCTGTTTTTTTCTCTCTCACCCTTCCATCTCCTCCCATGTGGCTGCACAATTTGCTTCCACTTTAGTTAACAGTGTTGTAGAAAGATGACAGAATTGTGGTTAACTTTAATGATGCACTTGTACAAAAGCTACACTTTTAGCTCGTTCTAGTAAGTCATAGTTAATTTATTCATAGCTTGAAGTTGGGGTACAATGCTAGATTAAAGTGAATATAACTGGAAATGTCTGCAATCTCTTCTTCTTAGCCACAAAGCAAGAGCTAAAGCTTATCTAGGCCATTTCCTAGCATCACAACTGCTTTGTTTGGTAGGATGTTTATTATTCTTATTTACCAAGAAACCCCTTTAGGGTGTTTATTTTCCTAATAATTGCCTATAAAACAAGAAAAATTAACAAACCTTTTACCCACCCCCCACTCCTCCAACCACCCAAAGTTACAGGCTCCTTAAAAACAAATGTTTGTGTACTTCTTAAGATGAATTGAACAAGTTTGTCCCTGGACGGCTAATGCCATCCAATTCTGTTGAAGTCACAGAAGCAAATCAAATAGGCAATCAGATTGTGACTTGATTCAAACCAAACTCTACCATATTGCAAATCACAACATAGAACAAAGCCACTGCAGTTGATATAACCTACTATTCTTCACATATTGGAAATGACTTTTTAAATTCTACCACACAGGGAAAGTATGGGATTAAAAAAAAACCTAATATATGAATGACTTTGGAATGTGTTCTGCATGGCTTCTCTAAATGAAATGCACATGTTGACTCTGTTTCTGAAGAAATAGATATAGCCAATGTATGGTTATTTGTTTAACAAACAAAAAAAAAAATCACCAAAACCCTGAAGGATTCTGGGAAGTGGACAAGCAAATGAAAGCAAACAAACAAAACAACAACAACAACAAAAATGTCCAACACATAACCTAGGTTAGATGCTTAGTTCAAACAGTTGGGGCCCAAACCCTGCTGAAATAGGATAGATTTAACTATTTTCCAAAATATCAACAAATGGGGGGCAGATTTACCACTGAGGAGAGAATATTCCATAGAGTCAGAAGTATGATAGAAAAGACCTGTTCCCTTATTCACACCTTATGCACCTTGAGAACAGGCCTTCTCTAGTTGATTAAGCTGGCTGGGTGGATTCAGTTCTGACCTCAGCTCCAAAACAAGCTATAGCGTGAACCAAAAATATGAAACCAATTTTAGCAAGGGCCATACTTGGCCTTGAATTACTTCTAAAGTGTATATTCCAAAACCTGTGGGGTCTAGATAAGTAGTGGGTGGGTGAAAGCATAATTTGAATTAAATATTATTTTGTGTTTTTCTCCCTCTGCCACTGCCCAAGGATAGCTACAAGGTATAGAAATTCTGTTATGCTTTGTCAGCTATTCAGCTGGAAGGAAGCCAGGTGATTACGGAGACTTGAAGCAAAGCCTGTAAAGGCAGAACAAAGATCAGAAATGGAGGCAGAAAAAGTCCATGTTAGTAAAGTTTTCTTCTACTCAAAGCTATCAGTGGGGAAAGTCTCTTTACCATGCATAATCCCCACATTATGGATCCAATAAAAGATTGATGACATTGAATATATCTTTAACAAGCTAACTGAATTGTAGCTGAACATCCAAAGAAAATCCATCAGAAACATGTCTATTATTTGGGGGATGGAGGCGGGGGAGAGATTGTCACTAAATTTGAACACATCAAAGTGTTGGAATTTGGAGTGCTTTATCCAGATTTGCTCTAAAACTAAAAATATGCATTTCAAAGGGAGTCAACAGGGCAAATCTGAATAAAGCAGGAAACAGGTCCTGCTATTCTTGAAGATTCAGTCAATGTAAAAGAGAAAGTGATTTATCTATTGCAAATGTCTCTCTGGATCTTTCTTTTGTCTGTTTGAGATAGGTAAAGAAATAAATCAAAAAGAATGGAAGACAAACAGAAGTAAAAGAGAAATCTTTGCAAGTATCTGTTTTTCTCATCATTAGCTTGCCTTGTGCTTTATTAGTAGATTTTACCATGAGGCAAGAATCAAACTAGATGTTATTTCTAATACATGGCATAGAATCATTTCTGATTTTTTTTAAAAAAAACCTGCAAACCAACTCAGCTGATTTGTTTCCAATTGTGATCTTTAACCTCAGCCATACATGGATGCTCCTTTATACTTATTTTTTATTCTATTCCAAAATGACTGCCAGAACACTTTACAAATAGATTATTGCTATTAATGGCTTTTAATCAGGCCTCCATGAACCTCTTAATACAAACTGCAGTCGTCTATGCTATTTTCAGCTGCTATGGTTCTAAAGTTAGGGTGCTATTTGTTTTCCTGTAAGCTGTAATTTTTAAACTTTCTGTAATATGGATTTATGTTTGATTTTAATGGGAGCCCTTTTCAGCACTGTCACATCCTTGAAGGTGATGCAAAAACTTTGAAATAAATCAGTGAGCAGAGCTGGGATCACACTTCGTCTTGGAAATCCTACAGAAGTGTTTCCCAACCTCAACAATTTCAATTTGGCTGACTGGGGAATTTGGGGAATAGAAGTCCATTCATCTAGCTGTGGCTGAGAAACACTGTCCTATATGAACCAAGAACAGTTCATGTATCCTAGAACAGCTGATTGACAAAGGAATGTTCAACTTTAGTCCAAAGCTCATATTAAAGTTATTATTCAAATGAGAGAGAGAAGTTTTAAGAAAATCTTGATAAGTGTGAGTGTGGATATGGGTGTGTGTGCATGCGTATGCCTATCTCCATCCTGCTTTTTTCCTTCTAGAGTAACAAGTATTATACAAAGCATAGGAAAAAAGTATGAGGGAGCAAACCAAAGAAACTAAAGAGATAAGAGATAGAAAAAGGAAATATAGCTGAAGCTAGTTACATCCACACCATTCACTATATATGCCTTTCCATTTTTTTCCCTCTTTCCAAAGCATCCATCATGTTAATGCACAGCTTCATATAAACTGCCTTTTTCTTCTGAGATGAGTTACTCATCTTTTTTTAAGAAGCTCATCAACTCCATCCAACTATGACTTCTTCAGTTTGCCCCTTCCCCTTGACACATTCACTCGATCTTTGTATATTTGCTTTAAGATTTGATTCTATTTCATTTCCTCTTTGAGATCAAATCAACATATTTCTTTCATAGAGATCATTCATTTTGTATTCAACTCTTATTCATTCTTGTCTCAATTTCTTGTTTTACTATGCATATTTTTAAGAACTCCACTCCCAATGTATTCAACTTATTTTTTCCCCTGATGTACTGAACTCTTACTTCCAAACAACAAAGTGGGCATATGTGTGTTTTTATCCACACCTATTTTTCTTCTTTTCACAAGTATTAACTCCTGGAAATAAGCCACATACTACCCCTTCAATCAGCATTTACATCTCTCAAGATGTTTCCCCATCTTTAATAAACAATCTACCAAAGTATACAAATCCATCTACTTGCTTTCATTTTTTACCATTGATGTATAACTTGCAATCATTTACTCTATTTTAATTGCTAGCTTTTTAATACATTAATTTTCAAATCTATACTCATTGTAATATTCTACCAAAAAATGGCTGAAAATCATGTGAATTTTCAGCCCATAATATGGATACATTTTCTGTATATAAAAATACATGTTGGTTCCTGTTTCTCAACCAACATCCTTACAAGTATTCCTGATCCGTTTATCCCCAAATATACTCAGCAACCAGTGGAACATCACAATCCTTTCTTACATTCTTGATCAAAGTTGAATAATTTACTAAGCATTCAGTTTATTCTCACATTTGCTTATTTCCATCAGGAAGTAAAGAACAAAGAATATACAATAGGGGCTAGTGGCTGTGGTGATAGAATCCTGCACACTGAGAAATGTGACTATGTCAATGAAAGATACAGTTTATGGACCTCCTTATATTCTTCAATCAGAGAGGTCCTTGGTGCTAACAGATAATAGATTGTTATCTATTATCTGTTAGCACCAAGGACCTCTCTGATTGAAGAATAAGATAGACAGATAATCAGGGTTGGAAGGGGCCTTGTAGGTCATCTAGTTCAACCACCTGCCCAAGCAGGAAACCCTGCACCATTTCTGACAGATGGGAGTCCAATCTCTTCTTGAAAGTCTCAAGTAATGACCCTCCCACAACTTCCGAGGGCAAGCTGTTCCATTGGTTGATTGTTCTCACTGTCAGAAAGTTTCTCCTTATGGTTAAATCTATCCTTGTTCAGTTTCCATCCATTATTCCTTGCCTGGCCTTTGGGTGCTTTAGGAAATAGCTTGACCCCTTTGTTTCTGTGGCAGCCCCTCAAATATTGGAACACTGCTATCATGTCTCCCCTGGCCCTTCTCTTCACTAAACTAGCCATGCCCAGTTCCTGTAACTGTTCTTTATATGTTTTAGTCTCCAGTCCTCTAATCATCCTGGTTGCTCTTCTCTGTACTTTTTCTAGAGTCTCAATGTCTTTTTTATAGTGTGGTGACCAAAACTGGATGCAGTACTGTAGATGTAGTCTTACTAAGGCTTTATAGAATGGTATGAGTACCTCACTTGATCTGAACATGATTGTTTTCTTGCAGACATTTCATTATCCTAACTAGGCAACATCATCAGAGCATTAATGATGTTACCTAGTTAGGGTAATGAAATGTCTGCAAGAAAACAAGCAAGTTCAGACAGCAACAAAGACCCCTCATTTCAACCCTGCGCTACAAATGTTCCCCTTTATTGATTCTTCAATCCGAATGGTATTTGGCACTTCCTGTTTTTTTTTCCAGGTCATGGCATTTTGCAGAACAGCTTTTTCTAAAGAATCATAGTCACCCAAAATTCTGAGGTCATATGCTTAATGCAAGTTGAGTAGAGTCAAGCAAGCATAAGAATGGGCAAATCCAATCTTGAAAGCTCATTGGACCATGTCTCCCCTCTCCTATTATTCATCCTAGTCAACTTGCTGGGACATTTTCTCTGCTCTCCTCAGATTCAATCCAAATTGCCCTACTCAGTCAGGAGATGAATGATACAGAGCCCCATGTCAGTAATAAGCAGTTATCAAAAGCCATTAAGTAACAGCTGTAGCAATTAAGCTATGCAAAAGTCTCAGAATAAATGGCCATTTATATGGCCCAAGGACATTCTTACAACCAAACATTCAGTACAGGACTAGAGTAGGTAATGTCAGTTTTACTTTATGCAATTTCTATCTTTTTTAAAAAATCATTAAACAACCTCAATGTCACCCAAGTGGCTGGGCTGACATTTTGGACACATTTGTATATATTGTAAGCTAATGATAAGTTTAAGGCATTGATTTTGTTACTTAATCCTGCACTCTGTGCGAAAATCAACCTGATTTGAGAAAAGTGAGGGATGCAATAAACAGGGAACCTATTTCTTGTTGTAACTCCTTAAAGCATACTATCCTTCAACAATAACAGAAGTTCTGAATGTATTCCTTCGATATATTCTTGGGAACTTCTGGGTATTTATGCCCCCCAAACATTACTATAGGTGTTCTATTACAAATATATGAGCATCTATACTATCAGCTTAAAGTGTTTTTATATTTTTTTTAAAAAATAAAATATATGAGAAGTGGCATTTGATAGCCATGTTCTTCCTAAATGTTTCTCTTTTAAATTTCTCTGTTAGTGTTGTGATTAGCCTGCAGATGGTGCAGTTGGCTGAGGAGAGCGATGACTCTGATGAGCGGTCATAACCATCAGGGAGTGGACTGCTGCCTTCATAGATTGTGGGGGCTGGCAGCAGTGACGAGGAGGTTCCCGAGGAGCCTGTACCAAGTGCGTGTGAGCACAGGATGATTCATAGAAGAGAACATCTGGAGCAGCACAGGTGACTTGGGAGTAAGGATGCAATGTAATAGCCCCTCCCTCCAGGGTATATAAGCCTGGTTTCAAAAGGTTTTTGCTTTTGCAGAAAGCAAAAACGTTCTAAGGACTCAGCATTGTGTGTGGAGCCTCCAGCCTATCTGAAGAATTCTGTCAAGGCTTTTCTGGTTGGTTGGACTAATTGGCTGCAAGCCATCTTTTATCTACAAAAAAGTTATTTGTAGATTAATGTTGAGAAGGTTTGAGTTGCTGCGTTTGTTTGAGATTTTCTTGCTGGTAACAGGGTTGAGTCAGAACAGTTAGTGGTAATCACTATGTTTCACAGCAATTCCAGTTGCTCAGTTTCTTTCTGCTTGAGCTGAAGCCACAGTACTTTCTGACTGAGAGTAGCGTCTGGTTTTTTTAAACTGGAAATGAAGTGGGTGACCTTTGGTCTGCAGACAGCTCTTTACCAATAACCAACAAGCTTATTTCTTCTAGGTAATGCTAGACAATATGCTGTTTTAAATAAAGTCCAAACTATTTACACCTGATCAGACCACATTTCCTAGAACTGTCTACCATGGTGCATAAAGATGTCTCAAAGTCCACTGCACATAGATTTAATGGTTGGGTTTATGCATTTATTTATTTAAGTTTTATTTTATTATTTTTAAGGACTCCCTGAGTCCAAATAAACTTTTAAAGTCTTCTTGGTTCTGAAGCAACTCTGGGCAGTTTACATTTTAAAAGAAGAAAATAAAACCCAATAAAAAGAGCATAAGACCCCACCACAACATCTTAAAGCCATGGTTGCACTAAATAAGTCACTGAGGCTTGAAGCATACATGACAATTAAAAAAACCCCGCAGTTTTTCTAATCTCCTGGCCCAATTGCTTGGGGCGGGGGGGGCGGGGAAGCCTTGTTTTAACTTTTTGTGAAAAGTTAATAGGCTTAGAGTCATCTGGATTTATGGGAGATGCTGTTCATAAGGCAAATTCTGCCAAAAGGAAAGCACATAATCTATTGCATAGAAACCACAATATCTAAGCTTGTATATATTATAACAAAATCATTTATTCTACATAAACAATAGTTCTCATGTTTCCTGCCTTCCTAGATAACTTTCACAGAAATGAATCCAGGAAGTGAATATTTGACTAGGTTGAATTAATATGTGAACTCAGCCCTTACGGTTTGTGATACATTATGGTCATATAAACCACAGTTTATGCCTTTATACTAAAACTATAGCTTAGCATGATATATGAACTCAGCAAAACAATGTTTATCACCCAGATCCTGACTTAAAGACAACCGGTTGGTTTGTGACTGTGTTAGAGAGCCTTGTTTTATGATATGTCTAGCAACCCACCAGGACTCTAATAACACCTAGGCACTTGCTTTCCTATTGCTTGTCTTTAGAGGCTTGGATTGGATTTGCATCAGTGACTCTGACACAAAAGACTTCACACTTCATTACCAATGCCTTTGGTTGCCCCATCCAGCAAAATAGGCTATTATCTAAATGCATCATTTTATTTCCTTATACCTATCTGACTGAAGACACATATAACTATAACAAACTGCATCAAGCAGCACCAGGATATAGTAATATATGGCAATTTAGTGGTAATGGACCTCAGAGTTTTCCAGTGCAGAGAGATGACATGTTTCTGAATGATAAGAAATAAGGAGTAGTACAAATATTGGTGTTGTTCCAGGCCGCAGTCACCAGCTATAAATACATTTTCCAGGCTCATATTTATTGTAGGTATAGGAATTATTGGAAAATCTATGTGCTTTATATTAAGCAACATTCATACAAATAAAAGCTCTGGACTCTAAAAAGTGTTCTCCTATATCTTCTAATTTTGTTTTCTAAATCCTGGATTTGGCCAAAAATAATCAAATATTCTGGTACGTCTGTATCTACAAAACTCAGAGATATGCGTGTCATGATTCTTATTACTCTATAGAAGATAAGTTTTAAGAAGCAGGATAGAAAGAGTATTGACATTATTGAAATGTGGTGTTGCTGAAGGCTCCTGAAAATACCATGGACAGCCAAGAAAACAAACCAATGGTTCATCAAATCAATTACTTGAGGGCCAAATAACCAGGCTCAATATTCTACTTTGGACAAATTATGGTAAAGACTCTCCAAAGAATTTCTATTTCTCCCCAAAGAAATTTCTAATGCTGGGAAAGATGGAAGGAAAGAGAAAAAGAGCAGTAAGCTGGATGACTAAACTACAGTGGCAATAGATGTACCATTGGAAGAAAAATTAGATTAAAAAATCTATGCGATTAAAACAAAGGTCTCCCCTGTCCAGTCATTCCCAACTCTAAGAGGCAGCAATCATCATTTTTTAGCTGAGGGAGCCAGCATTGTCCAAAGGCACTTCTGTGGTCATGTGGCCACCTGACTATGTGCTGAGGCTCATGGAACACACTTACTTTCTTCCCACCAAAGTGGTACCATTTATCGACTCACATTTGCATACTTTCAAATTGCTAGATGGACACCAGCTGAGGCAAGAACAAGAACTCAGCCCATCATCCATCACTTGGGTCTCAAATCCAGGTTGTCAGTTTTCCAGTTACAAGCTCAATGTCTTTAACCACTGAGCCATCATTCCCCCATCTAAGTAGTTACTTAGCTGTCAAACACAATTGGATGTCACATAATCATTTTTTTAAAAAAAATCAAAAGTCCTACAGTGTCTTGAAGAGAGTATTGGGCAGTATAAGATAGTTCATCTTCATCATTCATGTCAACTAAAAATACACTTGAATTCAATATTGTATAAGGAGGGGGTGTCATCCTTCTGTCTGGAACAAAGTGCATAGCACCCATTACTTTCATACTTCTTTGCCATTTATTTTTCATAGCTCAAATCGAAATAATTGTAGAGGAATCAATATTATTCCTGCAATTACAGCATTCAAAGTGGAATTCTCCCCAAAGCCAGCTTGCACTACTTGATTACTTTATTTGCCAAAATATGATCTGAAAATTGAAGCTCAAACATGTATATCCCAACATTAAATCAGCTTTGGGAGATAACAGATAATCAGAGTTGGAAGGGGCCTTGTAGATCACCAAGTCCAACCCCCCTGCCCAAGCAGGAAACCCTACACCATTTCTGACAAATGGCAGTCCAATCTCTTCTTGAAGGTCTCAAGTGATGATGCTCCCACAACTTCTGAGGGCAAGGTGTTCCATTGGTTGATTGTTCTCACTGTCAGAAAGTTTCTCCATATTTCCAGGTTAAATCTCTCCTTGTTCAGTTTCCATCCAGACTAGTATGACCAGTTCCTGTAACCATTCTTCATATGTTTTAGTCTCCAGTCCCCTAATCATCCTGGTTGCTGTACTTTTCTCTGTACTTTTTCTAGATTCTAAACAGCATTGCAGAAGAACTTGTTTGTCCCTAATTGCAATTTCTTGCCAAGTTTTCTTGACTGCTAGAATAATAATTAAGGATCATGGGGAAGTCTCATATAAAATTCATCCAAAAATAATATATCCAGTTTGGACCTGCCAAACCATTATATCACTTAGAAAGAGCTATACTCTTTTCTTATGGTAATCAGGTTGACCAAAAAGACTTGTTTATCATCATAAAAAAATGTTTTTGAAAGATAGCATAAAGAATCGACTGCTATCATAAAGCAAAGAGGATTGAAATGTATGTGCTTGAGTCTCTCTTTACCCAACTTCCTTTCCTTTCCATCTGAAGTCCCATTCTCATTTCCCTAGAAGTGTGAATAGGTGGATGTGTATCTACAGTATATCCAGGGGTGGGATCCGATCGGCGTAACTACTGATTTGGCGATTTTACATTTTGCAGTTACATTTTGTAACTTCAAATGGTCTCTAAAAACTGTTGTAAATAAAGAACTACCTGTATTTTCATTTAAGGGGAATGAAACCCCCCCTTTGAAGCTGACACTAGTTTTAATTGTTTGACTAGAAATCTCAAATGGTAGGGGATAAACAGTAGAATACAGCACCCCAAGTGAGTACATTTTTGTTTTTTCAAATCAAAAGATATTTCTATTATTAATTGTTTTCCTTTATTTCCTCCTGGGTTTCAAATGCTCCCAAAATGAATCCTGCTATTGGTTGACTGAGTAAGACTACATCATATTTTATGTTGATTGAAGGACTGTACACTTTGCTGGTAATAAGGATTTGCTGCCCGTAGGCCTGGTTCCTGCAATATATTATGGATCTCAGAAAAGTGGTCATTACTTTGTCTTAGCTGCAAAATTACTTTTATTGACTTGCTGTTAAAATATCCTTAAAGCAGGACTTTACCTATGTCTTTGCCGTCTGGAAAAAGAATATATCTGCTTCTTGGTCCAAGCCCAAGCCCATTCAACTCTAGGTTGTGCATTCAAAAACTGAATGCAATTTTTCAGTCTGGAAAATAATCATCATTATACTGAAAGTAACTTCCTGTTGGATTTCCAATTCCCAGCATTGGCTGATATGGTCAGTGCTAACCATCCAAAGAAATCTGTTCATAACATGTGAAAGCTACAGATGACAATGATCATAACAACACTGCTCTGCCTCTGAAAAGGAATTCCCACCCTGCATTATTACCACCACATTCATCAAGGCTGCAATTGAGATTGTACAATACATAGGCTTCCCTGTTTGCACAATGTAGAGAACAATAAATTAATTATGCATCCTGAATTTGCACAACAAAACTGTCTACACTGTGTGGGCTAATCTTGAGGACATGATATCTTGCAGACACAGCAAGTATGGAAGATCATTTTATCTGTTGCCTGAAGTCTAATTCTATGTGGATGCAAGTTTTTGTGTGTGTATTTTAGGAAAAACTCTGAACTGTTTCTGAATGTAATGTTGCTTACAGAAACACTCAGAAGGAAGAGGGCAAATGACCTGCTATTATTACTGATAGGAGAGCAAACCTGGCTAAGGTCGGATGAACAATGTTAGCTTCATTTGCTATGGACCTACAAGGAAGAAACAGGTTTACAGGGCAGACTATTGACAGAAGATTCTGACATTCAGGTTTGCCCAGGGAAAGCAAAGATAGCAAGGAGGAAAAATTGGTCAAAATTATGATGCCCTCCACCCCCCCCCCAATAGCTACTTACAACCTGGTTCTGAAGTTACAGCTCCTACAGCATCCCCATGGTCATTCAAGTTTACAACCAATCACAGAGATGCTTCAGCAGTCCCTCGCCTCCTCACCTATCTTCTCCCAACCCCCTCAACAGGTTCTTTGGCCCTGTTTCCCATCCCAATGGGCCCCACACCCTTCTTCCACTTACCTTTCAAAGATTTCCAGAGCTTTGGTTAGGGAAGGAAGGCAGCCTGTTCCATTCCTGAGTCATGTGGTAGAATCCTGGAAGTAATTGCCATTTGGGGCAACTGCATTGAATTGTCATGCCACACAGCTCAGGAATGGAGTTGGCTTGCTCTACTTCCTTAACGCAAGCTTCAGATCACTGAAAACTGCTGCATAGCTTTCCAGAGCTCACATTAGAGAAGCAAAGCATGCCTCTTTGTTCATGGGCCACATGGCACAATCCCCAAAATGGCTGCTATTTTCAAGGTAACCACATTGCACTGAAAACAGAGATCTTGCCTTCTGCACTTCATTCATTCATTTGTATGAATGAATGAATGTTTTCAACATACAAGAAAACTCTAAGGAAATAACATTTAAAAAAATTAAGAAAAAAATAAAAAGAAAACTCTATGGTATTCTTAATAAATGCATATGCACTCTGTAGGGAGATGCTTAACCCATGTGTGTAAATCTCTGCATTGTATAGGTAAATGTGTAGATCCCTTGCTGCTCTGATGTTTTATAGCAACTACTTTTGGCTTGATGTATTAGACATGAGGCAGTTCCCAAATGCAAAGCATGTTATACCTCTCCAGCCTTTCTTTGCATCCCCACAGATTTTCTACATAACTGCTGCTTTTCAAGGAGATCCAGCAGGGTGAGAGATCTATAATTCTCACTGAGACATTTTGATGGCAGGCCATATTTTCCAATATTTCTGAAGCTTTTATTAAGAAATGGAGGTTTGTGTCACCTTGGTGAGAACACCATTATTGCCTGCTCCATCGCTAAAATATTCATATCTTTGAAAAGCTTTTGTAAGAGTAATTATTTTATTTTGCTGTCATTAAGCCAATAAAACTGCCTCTTTCATGAATATCGTTCAAGAGTTGAATTTAGTCTTGCTTTCACACTGTGTAACTGTGACAAAAGGGCAACACATATGTTAGGAATGTAAGTCACCTAACAGTTATTTGGGTTGGAAATATATAAGCTAGGATAGACATTTTAATACTATATCTTTAAGGAAATGCTAAAATTGTAATTGGGTGTGGTTCCTCAAATGGCCATAAGAAACCTGGGTTGTTTAGTCTCAGTGAGTCTCTGTTTCTTCTGTTGGAGAGAGTTGCCAATGATTGTTATTGATCGTTGATGTAAGTCTGTTACTGAACTGTTTTGGATACTGGACTTTGATATTTGGATTATCCCTGAACTGAACACTGACTGCTTTACTTGTGAATGACTTGAACTGCTTATCTTGGACTTTGCTTAAACGTTTATGAGAGGTAAAAACCTACATTTACTGTACAGTGTATCTGTGTGCTGTTTGTGTGTTATTTTTCACTACTCTAACAACATCTCCCTGTATGCGCTCATTCTCCTAACGGGGAATTACCTCAACACTGATTATTGGCCCAGGTCATACTAGGCTCAGATAACTGAGAGTTGGTGTGAATACACAGTACTGTATACAGACAGCTGTTTACTGTTTAATTGTGGGCTACTATCCTGGTAAAGATGGCACAAGACACTTCAACAAGTCTATCACTGATAACCTGGTTGGATGGAACAAACTATGTTTGAAGTGCAGTCTATTCTGCATAGAGAAGGATTATGGAATGTAGTTCAGAATCCACCAGATGTAAATGTTTGGGATCCAGAAAATGAGGATGATGCCAAGAAGCTTGATGACTTTAAACAAAAGAATGAATGAGCTCTTTGTAGAATTGGACTAACACTGAGTAACCAGCAGCTAGTCCATATTCGTAGAGCAGAGTCTGCTGCTATGTGTTGGGAGAATTTGAAGAGGATTTATGTTTGTGACAGTGTAGGTGCACACATACATCTTACACATAAACTGTTTAGAGCACATCTTCTGAAAGGTGGAGATATTTTAGCTCATTTGAACTTCATGAAAAGAACTTTTCAAGAGCTACATGAAAAGGAACTGATATTTTCAGAGCTGCATCAAGTTTACATCATTCTTTCCTCATTGGATGAAAGTTATGATGATTATGTATCTTCACTTGAAGTCCTGCCCAGAGATAAATTGACATTGACTGACATAACCAGAAGGTTGTTAGAAGAAGCAGGAAGATGGCTGTATAGGGACCAACTGAGAAAGGAACAATCACAAGAAGAGGATTTGTCTTCAACTGCTTATACTGTTAGGAAATATTTTAGTTGTGGGGCTAGGGGACATATAGCTAGATTCTGTAAGAAGGGAAAACAACAGAATACTGGTAATCACCAGAAGACCAAGAAGAATGTTAGTTTAGCTATGTCTAGCAATTCAACTGTAAACCATGATTTGTGGGTTGTTGATAGTGGAGCATCGCAATGCATTACTAAAGATAGAAAGAGGTTTGTAAAGATGTCCACGAGTAAGCAACAAGTATCATTGGCAAATGGATGGAAGATGAATGCTTCTGGTAAAGGTACTATATTGTTCTTGTATAAACAAACATTTAACTATGTTATATGTACCTAAACTGAAATTTAATTTGTTATCAGTAAGGGCTTTAGTTAATCTTGGTTATGTAGTAACCTTTAGGGGAGATAACTGTATAATAGAGAAAGAAGGTAAAAGTGTTACTTCTAGTTTAGAGAATGATTTATATTTTATACATGATGACCAGTTGAAGATGACTAACTCATTTTATAACAATATTAACCCACATGATGAATGCATATATTTACTGCATAGACGTCTGGGGCACATTAATTTCAAAATGTTTAAACAAACTGTCAGCTTGTCAGAGGGAGTAAAATTGAAACCCTGTGGCAAGTATTTAAACTGTAATGCTTATAGCCAAGAGAAGAGCAAGGTTACTCCTGCAAACAGACTAAATGGGTTTAAGACCAAAGAACCTTTAAAGGTTGTGTTTGCTGATATAATTGGTCCTAAGAAACCTAGTTTAGGAGGTGCCTGCTATATTTTGAGTATAATGGACCATTACTCACGGTACGGTTTCTGCTATCTCATGAAAAACAAAACAGAAACATTCTAACGTTTCTTTAACTGGCTAAGGTTTGCTGAGAGAAAAATGAGGAGTAAAGTAATTACTTTAATTATTGATAACAGGACTGAGTTTGTTAACAAAAGATTCCAAACTATGCTGAAATTGGCTGGTGTTGAGCATAAACGTTCTGCACGTTACAGACCACAACATAACTCATTTGTTGAACAAAGAGGGCAAACATTACAAGCCATGGCTGGTACTATGTTATCTGATTCAGGTTTGCCTGAAACACTGTGGGGTGAGGCCATAATATGTGGCAATCATGTGTTAAACAATGTAGTTTACACAACAACTGCTGAATTGCCATTCACTCGTTGGCATGGCAGAAAACCAAATTTAAGTTATTTACACACATTTGGAGCTCCAGCATGGGTGCATATTCCCTCACAAGTAAGACTGAAAGGGCAACGTAGAGCTAAGAAGTTATTTTTTGTAGGTGACAAAGCCAACCATGGATTGTTTAGATTCTGGGATCAAGGCACAGCTCATGTTTATTGTAGCACTAGTGCAAAATTTCTTGAGCATGTTGGGTGGGATAAACTGGAACAGGAATCCAGCAATGATAATATTATTGACACTCAAATAGTCCCTAAAGATGAAATAAGTAAGCCATGAATAGCCATTAAAGAGGAAGAACAGGCATAGGAGGAAGTAGAAGAACAGGAGCAGGTGGCACAGGAAAGTCCACCAGTTAGCCCTGTATTACCGAGACGTTCAACCCGAGTAACACAACCACCTGATAGATATCAGGCTAGTGTTGTATGCCAAGTGAATACAGTCCCAAGTAATTATAATGAGCTAAAACTGTATCCTGCTAAGGATCAGGCTGCTTGGCAGGAAGCAATGGATAAGGAACTGGAATCATTAAAAAAGTTGGAGGTATATGAAAATGTTAAGTTACCATCTGGTAAACATGCTATAGTATGTAAATGGATATATAAGCTTAAGACAGGTGTAGATGGGACTGTTACCCATAAAGCCAGGTTAGTAGCACAAGGGTTCAATCAGACAGCAAATGACTATGATGAGGTGTTTGTGCCTAGTCTGAAGGCTACTACATTATGAGCAGCATTAGTGTGGGCAGCTAAGGAGAAATACATTATAAATCAGTTGAATGTAGAGACGGCATACCTGCATGCACCATTGCAACACACTTTTTTTATTTTAAAATATAGTTTATTAATTTTACAATTAAAACCAACCGACAATACATACACAAATAAACTGAAGAAAGGAAAGGGGGAAAGGAAAGAAAAAAAAGAAAACTTTAGAGAAGAGAGAGAAAGGGAAATAGAGAGAAAAAAAACAAGAGAAAAAAAGGAAAAGAAGAAAGTTAAAAGCATTTCAAAATGTGCAGAAATGGACAAACTGACTCTGGCAACACACTATTTAAAGAAACCTTTAGGTATAAAAGATGATAATACCACTGATTTCTGGAGATTGAAAAAGAGTCTTTATTGTTTGAAGCAATCAGGATATGAGTGGAATCAATGTATAGTTAAAGAATTAACTAAGATAGGTTTTGTAGCTGGCATGGCTGATCCATGTTTGTTTAAAAAGGAAAGTGATGGTATAGTGTCATTATTGCTATTGTTTACTGATGACATAGCATTAATCACCAAAACTGAGCAAGAAGCTACTAAAATAATCTCAGTTAGAGAAGAAATTTAAGATAAAACAGTTAGGAGAAATCAAACAATATCTTGGTTTAAAGATAGATTTAGGGGAGGATACAAGATCTCACAGGCAGATAAAATTAACCAATTACTAAAAAGTTTTAAAATGGAACTTTGTAAACCGGCTAAGACACTGATGAGCCAGGAGTTTAGCCATAGTGATGTTCAAAGTCCTATTTTTGATAAGAACATTTATCAGTCCTTGATTGGTAGTTTATCTTATCACAGTAATTGATCAAGGCTAGATATAGCATACTGTGTTAATCAATTAGCGAGATTTAATGCTGAGCCAACTTAAAGGCACTGGCAAGCTGCTAAACGTGTGTTAAGATACCTGAAACAAACAATGCATTATGCATTGTATTTGGAGCCTAAAGATGAACCGAGTTTAACTGCATATGCTGATGCAAGTTTTGCTACAGACGTAAAGACACAAAAATCTACACTAGGTACTGTAGTATTATTGGGAAAGGTGTTGATTGGATGGAGATCTATTAGACAGAAACATCTAAGTTTGTCAACAATGGAGGCTGAATTCTCATATTTGTCTTTATTATGTACAGATTTAGTTTGTTATAAACAATTATTGATTGACATGGGAATTGATGTAACAGATTCTATTGTTGTTTATGAAGATAACCAATCAGCAATACAGATGGCTTCAAATATTGCTGTTAAAACAAGAACGAAACACACAGATTTAAGATATTTAAATGTGAGACAATGTATGCAAAATAAGATGATTAAGCTAGAATACTGTATGTCAGAAAACAATATAGCAGATCATTTTACAAAGGCCCAAGGTTCTATAAAGCACAAGACATGCTGTGAGGATTATGGACTTAGAATGTAAGGTTGTATATATTGTCCTACCCAAAGGGGAGAATGTTAGGAATGTAAGTCACCATTATTTGGGTTGGAAATATATAAACTAGGATAAACTTTTAAATACTGTATCTTTAAGGGAATGCTAAAATTGTAATTGGGTGTTGTTCCTTAAATGGCCATAAGATGGAGCCAGAAACCTGGGTCGTTTCATCTCAGTGAGTCTCTGTTTCTTCTGTTGGAGAGAGTTGCCATTTCTTCAAATGACTGTTATTGATCGTTGATGTAAGTCTGTTACTGAACTGTTTTGGATACTGGACTTTGATATTTGGATTATCCCTGAACTGAACACTGACTGCTTTACTTGTGAATGACTTGAACTGCTTATCTTGGACTTTGCTTAAATGTTTATGAGAAGTAAAAACTTACATTTACTGTACAGTGTATCTGTGTGCTGTTTGTGTGTTATTTTTCACTACTCTCACTACGTCTCCCTGTATGCGCTTATTCTCCTAACGGGGAATTACCTCAACAACATAACACCCAATGTTAAAGAGATGATCATTATGTGACCAACTGGGATCTCTTGGGATTCAGGTAATTGATATGGGCCTAAATGTGTGGTCTATACTAGCCAGTTTGCACAGCCAACTGCAAGTGAAGGCAACAGTATAAAACAATGTTCAGAGAGAGTGCCTCAGCAAAAATATCGCCCCCTCCTGCACACCGTAAATCTGACTATAAAGGCATTCAGCAAAATTCAGTCACAAGTTACCTTTTTGTCAACAAAGGGAGAGATTTTTTAAAAAAATGCAGATAGGATATGGTAACTTGATCATTTGATGAAGAAGTGCTACAGATCAGTTAAAATGCACCTACTAGTCTTCTGTAAAACCTTGGCAAGTGATGATTAATCCATTGAGGACAAGAGTGCAAAAGAGTTACCCTGTGGTAAGGTGGGTAGCCAATTAATTTGATAAGCAAGCAAACAAACAAACAAATGACTGACTGACACTTGACATGTCATCCCTGTTGCATGTGGAAGCTCCAACAGCAACTCTGCCTTATGGTACCAATATCTGGTGATGTTTATTTATTTATTTACTAAAAGTGGAAAAGTACATGCTTTAAGTAAAAGCCACATTATTTTGCAGTTTTAATCATCACCTATCTCTCTCCTGTCTGTCACTGTTTCTCTGACTCTCTTTTCACCCAGTCTTAGGTAAATGGTTCTTTTTGCATTATTATTTTTTTTGCATTATTTTTTGCAGTACTTATTCATTTTGGAGTAATAATGTTGCTGTTATTATTACAAATAATAGCAATGTGCTTGCCATAAAGTAGAAAGTCTGGGAAGAGAAAATGTAAATTTTAATAAAAAAGATTATGTTGGCTTACAAACCAGTGACCTTCTCTCTGTTAGGCAAAAGTTATAATATTATGCTATCAGAATACTAGTGTAATAGGAGCTGCAGCGTGGATAAGTAAACCAAAGAAAAGAATGTTTATTTTAAAGCTAGTTGCTGTGCATTTACATAATTTGATTTTATAAACACCATTATGTTTTTATTTCAAAGGAGATCAAGTAAAATCTACCTACAAAAAGGGAAAATTTTCTTGGGAAAGAAAGTTGAAGAGACAGGGAAGTAGAGGAAGCCATCAATGGATATGAAATAGTGGACTTAATTCAAGATGTAATGATTATTGAACAGTATTCATAATAAAATATGCAAGGAAGAAAATGCCAATAAGCCTAACAGCGATTCTGGATTTTGAACATATTGTTCACTAAAATTAAAGCCTGCAGAAAAATAACCTTGTTAAAAAGTGACCACCAAACTTATGCAAAAGAAAGATTTGTTTCACAAAATTTCTGAACCTTTTTCCACCATCAGTTCCACAAAATGAACAAACATAAGGTGGGTCATAGTAGTACAAGGACTCCAGGTTTCACCTTAAATTAATAGAATCTGGACAATATCCACCTGTATTTAAAATATACAGACCACTCTTTTGAAAATAGCAAAGTTCACATTTTGGACAGAGAGGACTACTGGTTTGAAAGAAGAGTCAAAGAGGTCATCTATGTCAAAAGCAGCCTTCTCTTAAGAGAAGGGGAGGGATATGACATTGTCTATCTCCAGACTACAACATAGTCCTTTCAGCAGTTTCAAGAAGGCTCCACGCCCATTTGCACCACTCAGATGACCTTGATGACACAGATAAAACTTCAGGTGACCTTAATGACTCACTAAAATAATGCAGATGATCAGCTGTCTGTAAGGAGTATAAATCCTTCCACAGCATCTTACTATTTTTCCCAAGGCCTTCATAGTCCATAGAATATTTCTTGTCAACTTATTCCTTTGCTGTTGTTGGCTAATCATAAAAGACAGAAGTTATCCGCCATTTCTACTGTATATTTCATTGTCAATTCTATGACTGGTTATTCTACCTATTGCAGTTGGTTCTGTGTTCTTTATATTTAATTTTAATCTATTTTTTTTTCACTTTGTTCCTTGACTTTTAATGCTTGCAGTCCTTTGCACTTTCAGCTATTAAGATAGTATCATCAGCATAGTAAAGGTTATTGGAATATTCTCTTGCACAATACAAGTGAA
This sequence comes from Pseudonaja textilis, assembly GCF_049901715.1. Lineage (NCBI taxonomy): Eukaryota > Metazoa > Chordata > Lepidosauria > Squamata > Elapidae > Pseudonaja > Pseudonaja textilis. Next base: position 57,026,399 of record NC_141990.1, on the reverse strand, counting down.
AAAGACAGACTGTGTTATTTGATTAATTTAATTCATATGTCAGTACCTGCATACAGAGGGCTTAAAACAAAAATGTAAATGTCCATTGAACAACATAAATAAATACAAGTAAATATCCATAGTAAGATCCAAAGAAAAGGCATATTCAAGGGTATTGGTAAAATATTATCCAGTTAATCAGCTAACCAAACCAATTAACAATATCACACACTGCATACCCTTTTTTTCTTTATCAAATTCCATATCCTCTATTCCCAGGCTGAGTTTTACTTCAAATATTTCATTTTTCCTCCCCAACTATTGACATTGGCAGGCCAATTAAGCGTCCCTCAACCCATTGACCCATATTTACAAAATTAAATATTTAAAATTCTACTTATAATGTAATCCCCTCAGGAGAATAATTATTTTATGATAACTAATTCCTCACCTTAAGTGTTAATGCAAATAGTACCATGTCAAATAATTGTACAAGATGGCCACATTTACCTCAGTGAAGCGTTCTGTGCCATGAAAATGATGCAGTTCATCTAATCAAGGCATGGGATTATTTATCTTTTTTAAAAAGATCATTAAAGAATTTTGTATTGCTTCAAGACATCATAGCAAAATTCCATTAGCTGGAAAATTTTGGAACTGCTGGATGAGGCCTTGGAGCAGCGCAGCTATTTTGCTTTGCTTTGCTTTGCTTTGCTTTGCTTTGCTTTGCTTTGCTCTCTCTCTCTGTGTATATTGGTCACAAAGCAGATCTGAGGGAATGTTTCACATTAAACTTTGAAATATTATACTGTGTAAATGTAAATGCCCTACAAGTCTGGAACAGGTCTGGAAATCAACCATGGAATCTACATCTACACACCTAGTTTTCCTCTGTTCAGTGCTACAGTTATATCATGAACTAAAATTCCACATTTGAAGATATATAGAAGCAAAAGATGATTTATTACAAATTTGTGCTTACTAAGGATAGAACTATGGTTGGCACTAAATTTAAAATAAATTGTCAGATTAAAAATGAATTTGGGCTATATGAACAAAAGTACTACCTCTCCTGCTCCACCATGTCATCACACACAGTAGAAAATGAAAACTTATTTGAAGGAAGCACAATGCCCTACAGAAGGAACCAAAGCGGAACAACATTTTCCCTCCCCATAATTTACATCAAAAACTGAAATACGCAAACTTAACTTTCTTAGTAACCATACAGCCACAACAGTAAGCCTGTCATTAGCATAGAAATAACCAAGAAATAATCAGAAATAACCAAGTCAGTTTGCCCTTCAATATTTTTTAAAACAACACAACATACACTGGACAAACTATTATTTTATAGTATCTTAACTCCCCCCAAAAATAATTGTGTGCATTTATGGTGGTGCACCAAATAAAGGAAAAGCACCCTTCCACCCTACAAAATAAGCAAATAAATAAAAATGGAAAAATGAAACATTAACAACTCCTTTCTCTTGGGGAGATGTCTCAAAGGTACTTTTTAAAGAGGCAACTGGGCTTTCTTGTTTTTCCTTGAAGAAGCTTTGCTTCTCATCCAAGAATCTTCTTCAGCTCTGACTGGATGGTGAAGAATGGAAGGATTCCATTTGGAGTTGAAGAAGCTTCTTGGATGATAAGAAAATACATCTTCAAAGAAAAACAAGAAGGTCAAGTTGCCTCTTGAAAAAGCACCTTTGGGACAACTATGATGTGGATGACTGAGAATCTCCATAATAACTCCCCAAGAGCTCTAAGGATTTCTTGACAAATAAGGCAATCCTATCAGAAAGCATAGGACAGATTAGAGCAGTGTTTCTCAGCCTTGACAACTCTATGACATGTGGACTTCAGGTGCCCGAATTCCCCAGTCAGGGAATTTTCAAGTCCACCTATCTAAAGGTTGCCAAGGTTGAGAAGATTGAGTAAAATGTTCAAGAGTGAACATCATACTTCTACCAAAATATGAAAAAAACTTATTTAAATGTGCTGTGGCAGGAACAATATGATAAAACCAGGATTAGCAATCTAAAGGGTGCATTTGGTCTTTGGAAACTATTTTGTGGTCCACAGAATGCCCTGAAATCTTGCCACCAAAAATTGGAAGCAGTTCCCTGATAAACAGAGATATGATTTTCTGATAAATTCAGCAAAACCCACAACATTATTTTCAGCAAAAACAAAACAAAACAAACAAACAAACAAACAAACCTATGTAAACTATAGGATAGGCTTAAGGCACCTAAAAAGCAAACCAATCCATGCAAATGAACCATTCTGAAATGCCAACGTGGCCCTCTCTGTTGCACAGTGTTACCACATTACTACCTTCTCCTGAATGACTTTTGGCCAGGTTGAAAAGGTGCCAAAAAGTGTGATTGCATACCCCTGAGAAAACAGAATCCTTGTGGTGGAAAGACAGACTTGTAATTACTCAATTCTTTTCTGAACATTTCTCATTTTCCATACCTTGCCATCTTCCATATACAGTACAAATATTGGAGAGATGTATTGCCTATCTTTCCAGAGCTGTTTGAATTAGATTGATTGTAATTGCAGATTCAGTATGTTGACCGCTTCACCTTAGAGGACACCAGTTCCTCTCTGGACCCAGTTGAATCTAGTGCATGGTGTTTGTATGTGTGTGTGTGTGTGCGTGTGTGTGTGTGTGTGTGTGTTTGAGCTTGAGACACATGTACCACAGCAGCTTAAGGCAATTCCTATAAATTGGATCAAAATCCATTGAGATTGCTTAAAAAGCTTGTTCTGAGCAAGGAACAGAATCTTAAATTAAACATGGTCTAATGAAGGAATGAGGAGAACATTCTGCAATTTCTTATAATCATTTACCATGCTCATAGCTGGTCATTCAAAGAAGAAAAATGGATAGACTCATGAAACTATTTGAATACTCCTAACTGTTGACTTCAAACCAATTTCTGCAATATATATTTTCTCGGTTATGGATATTCTTGTGCACAACTAATATTAAAAAATTCAAGAAATAATCTTATTGTCTAGAAGCTGCTGGACTAGCAGAAAACCAGGTTTTGTTTTTTGAGTTCCTTACACTTTTTGTAAATGTAATCTTTTTTCATCTTTTTATAAGTATAAATGCCTAACAAATGCACATTTCAGGGCAAATAAAGACTGCCTATGTATCATTGAAAAATACTCAAAAAGTGAAGCTGTTTTTAGTCCAGCACTATCAATAGAAAGGAATGTGCTGATGAAGTTGATAGTTTTCCAGCCCTGTAGGGTGCCCAAAGCTCAGAAACTCCTACTGTTTTGATCTAGTTACCATGAAGCCACGAAGAAAGGGAATCAGTCATGTACTAAGGAAAAAATATCTATATTCCATCTGTAAACTAAAAAAACAACCAAAAAACTCCTCTTTCTTCTCTTTTCCAAGTGCCAAAATATATGCATGTCTATTCTTCACTCCCAAACTGGAAAATCACAGAATAACTCAGTTTAAGCATGTAAGAATGGTTTTGTTCTACATTTGTCTCTAAAAGTGAGTCTGTGGAATCAAGATCACATGAAGTGTTAGTAACATTTTGTAATGCCTTGGTAAGACCAGGCTTGGAATACTGTATCCAGTTTTGGTCACCACAAACCAAAAAAATACATTGAAAGTGTAGAAAGTGTGCAGAAAAGTGCAACAAAGATGACTGGGGAACTGGAGGCTAAAATATATGAAGAACAGTTGCAGGAATTTGGTATGTCTACTTTAATGAGAAAAACAATAAATAACAGAATAAATATCAGAATAACAAAGTTGGACGGGACTTTGGAGGTCTTCTAGTCCAACCCCTGGATCAAACAGGAGACCCCATACCATTTCAGGAAAATGACTACCAAGTCTCTTCTTAAAAGCCTCCAGTGATGGAGCATTCACAGCTTCAGAAGGCAAACCATTCCACTGGTTAATTGTTCTTGCTGTTTCTATCAAATTATTCTTGAAGTTTCCCTTCTTTGCTTTTTGTCTTGCCTTCCGGTGCTTTGGAAAAATAGGTTGACCACTTCCTTATGGCAGTCCACCAGATACTGGAACACTGCTGTTCTGTGGTGGGATTCAAATTTTTTTTACTACCGGTTCTGTGAGCGCGGCTTGGTGGGCATGGCAGGGGAAGGATACTTTAAAATCTCCAGTCAGAAGTGGGATTTGCTGGTTCTCTGAACTACTCAAAATTTCTGCTACCGGTTCTCCAGAACTGGTCAGAACCTGCTGAATACCACCTCTACTGCTATTATGTCACCCCCTAGTCCTTCTGCTCATTAAATTCCTGCAACCATTCTTCATAAGTTTTATCTTCTACTCCCCTAATCATCTTCGTTGTTCTTCTCTACACTCTTTCCAGAGGCTCAATATCTCTTTTATATTGTGGTGACCAAAACTGGATGCAGTATATCAAGGGTCTTCTTAGAGGTACTAAGACTTCACATGACCTTGATTGACCCCTCTGTCAATGCAGCCTAGGATCGCATTTGTTCTTTTAGTGGCTGCAGCATACTGAGGCTCATATTTAAGAGACTGTCCACTAGTACTCCAAGATCCCTCTCACAGTTACTGATTTTGAGCCATGTTTCACTTAATTTGTACCTGTACATTTGTGTGTTTTTTTACCTAAGTGTAAAACATTATTTTTCTCACCATTGAATTTGTTAGATAAGGCCCAGATTTCAAGTCTGTCAAGATCCATCTGGATCTTAATCCTATCTTCTGGGTGCTGGTTATTCCTGCCAGTTTGGTGTTTGGTGTTGCCTGCAAATATGATAAGTTCCCCTTCTATTCAATCATCTAAATCATTTAAGAGTCCTGGGTCTAAAATAGAACCTTGGGATTCTCCACTGCTTATTTCTCTTCATGTAGATGTAGCTTTATTAAGGAACTGTATGAAATAAGATTTTTTTTGGTATGATCTGTTTTTGACATACTCTTGTTGGCTTCTGGTTATAATTTGCTTGCTAGTGTTCACAGATCTGTTGCTTGATTATCTTTTCCAAGATCTTCTCAGTTATTGATGTCAGGCTGATTGATATATAGTTTCCTGGATTTGTTTTTTTTTCTTTTTTTGAAGATGGGAAGCATATCAGCTCTTTTATTTTCTTATAGTAATTCCCCAGTGCTCCAGGACTATGGGTGACATGATAGCAGTATTCCAATACCTAAAGGGTTGCCACAAAGAAGAGGGGGATCAACCTATTATCTGAAGCATCTGAAGTCAGAACAAGAAGCATTGGATAGAAACCAATCAAGGAGAGAAGCAACCTAGGACTAAAGAGCAATTTCCTGACAGTTACAACAATTAATCAGTGGAACAACTTGCCTCCAGAGGTTGTGGGTGTTCAAACATTGGAGGTTTTAAGAAGAGATTAGACAAGTACTTGTCTGAAATGGTATAGGGTGAGGGTGGAGGTTTGTTTTCCAAGCTGGTATAAGATCTCCTGCTGGAGAAGATCCAATCCAATTCTGTTATTATGAATCTCAAATTCCTTTTGAATTGATCATTCTGTTCTAGATTGGAGGCTCATTCATAATGTTGACACATAGAAATGTCTGATGAATCAACTGGAATAAGAAGGCTGTGGAAGAGCAAGCTCCCAAGAAAAAATCTTCCCCTTCCATTTGAGCTTTTCCTCCAGCATCAACATGGCAGAATTGCAAATAACATTATGACCTTGAGGTAGGTGTCGGAAGGGGAAGTATGTTTGGGAGCTTTGCAGCCAGCAGCAAGCTGAGTACAGCTGCCAAACAGCAGATGTATTTCAGAAGGAATGACTGGTACAAAAGAGAGGAAAGGAAATATAGAGGCACTGCAAAACAAAACATAATATTAAAAAGGTGCAAGAGCTCTACACATTGGCCATTATTAGAAAAAAAAATCTCAGAGACAGAGAGAACTTAAGTCAGAGCAGATTTAAAAGTGAAACGTTGATACATACTAGCAATAGAGTATATATATTTATTTATTTAAAACATTTATACAACCTCCCATCTTATAACCATATCTGGGTGGTCCAATATAATATTAATTATCATAGTAATAGTATAGAGGTAGCAACAAAATAGAATATAGGAAGTATTCACATATCACTTTTGTTTGTTTTTACAAAATAAATCATTACCTCAAGCCTTATAGTGAGACCCATCTCTCCAGAGTCTAGATTTTTGGTTTCTTTCTTGAGTTGGCTCAATCTGATTGGGTTTAGTTTAAAAAAGAACATTTGATAATGGCATGAAGTTTGCACATAATAACTTTCTTTCTTTCACAGGATTCTGTAGGCAACATACAATTCCTCTAGGAACCAGCATTGAAACCCACCCACCCCCGTTCAGTTTATATAAACCCCAAATTGTTGAAATGTTAAAAATATTTTATTTTCCCTCAGAAGTAAACTTAGAAGATATATAAAAGTACTAGGCTTTATGTTTCCGCATGAGATGTTGGAAGAGTTTTGTTTAATTATTAGATGTCTCTTTGGCTGGTGTCTTTAAACTGATAAGAATATCTGAACATATCCATTGCTTCATACAAATTCCCAAATGTTCATGATCAAATCAGTAGACACAGTAGCTATCTGAGCTCAAACTGACAGCATAGCAATTCTGTCCTTTTATCTCTAGTCCATTTGCCAGAAGCTGATAAACTGATTCAGCTATTGTCCTTGTCTCCCCACTGATGGAAGCCTGATTCCAAGATTCTATTAATAGCAAAAGATTTTTAGGCCACAAAGTAAGAATGCAACTGTTGTTAACAACAGGGAATGAAAAATGGAAGGCAGGAAATCCATAACACAGGGAAAGATGCGGAAAACAAATGCTATACAGCTATTGCTGTTTTAACTATCAGTAAGGCAACTGATCAGATATCTCTAACATGGAGTTTGCTTATAATGAATCTATCCATGCCTGTATTCAAGTCTTCTCATTTTAGGCCATCATTGGGTATTCTTCTCCCTGCCCTCTCATTTTTTTCCCATTGCCACTCTAATCTTCCTGTTCAGGTAGGTTCAGTGTTTTCTTCAGGAACAGATAAGCCATTCTGTTTGAAATGTGTTTGAACATTAGTAGTTCGGGCTGGTAGTTAGGCTGTTGGTTTGAGTACTGAACTTGGCAATTTGATTGCAAATGTTTCTTCACCATTTGAGGAGACATCATCAGTGCATTTTGAGTTGAGGAACCTGACAGCTGGAAGCCCCCAACAGATTACACTTCCTGATGAAGGGAAAAAAAGATTTCTTGAGGTTTCAAGCAGTACAACAATTGTAGCTGTTTTTCTAATCTGTGTTTGAATAATTAGCCTAACGGACTTGTGCTACAGAAGCCTGATCACATGGACACTTCCAAAGAACTATACTTATAATAAATAAAAATAATTTGTATTTATTAAAGTAATAAGAGTGTGAACCTCCTGCTCATCTAGAAGTGTCCAATAAAACACTTATAGGGAGCTCCACCTAGCTTCCCCTATCCTGAGCATTCTTCATGTATGTATGAATGTATGTATGTACATATGTATGCATGTATGCATGTATGTATGGCATGTATGTATGTATGTTTCAGCTTTCAAAATTCTGCAGCCATTTTGGCTACTACTCAGAGTTTGAGAATTGAGTCCCATATATGGAAGGTGTCAAGTCAGGAAGGCAACAAGTATTGGAATTTGGGAGCAATTTATATGATATGGAAAAGTTTGCATTTCCCCATTAATTACATGTATGATTCTAAGAAATAGCACATAACAAAAATACAGGCCTATATTCCATTATTAATTAAGATGAATATTAATTGCTTCCTTCAGAGGTTTTATCCTATTAATTTTTGCCTAGTCCCTTTTCTGACCACAAAATCAGCAGGTGAAAGTCATACACAAATTTGTAAAGTACTTAAAAACAGCTATACACAAGGTTTTATATCTATACTCAAAGGAAAGCATTATTTAGTTCAATAGAGCTTATCACCACCACCCCCAATTATATGACTATGCTATATTACCCCAGTTATAAGATTGAAGTGGCCTAGTGGTTAAGATGCTGAGATTGTTGACTGGAAGGTTGGTAGTTCAAGACTCAAACACCATGTGATGGATAAGCTCTTGCCCTAGCTCCTGCCAACCCAGCAGTTAGAAAGCATGCAAATGCAAATAGATAAATAGGTGACACTTAAGGTAACAGTGTTCCATGTCCCTTGACCTATAGTCCTGCTAGCCACATGACCATAGAAGCATCCTCAGACAATGCTGGCTGCCTTGGTTAGAAAATATCTATAAGCACTGTTCCCTAAAGTCAGACCCAAGTGGATGGGGAAAACTTTTACTTTACCTTTATATGATTGTAGCCTTTGAGTTCAGACCTATACATACATAATCAGAAGGGCTTACTTCCTAATAGATATGCATAAGATTATTTTGTTATTTATAAACATGGAAATACAATTTTAAAAAGGGAGTCTCTCATCAGGACAGAATAGTGGACTATTGATATTACTTTAAAATGATCTTACAATGACTTTGGTATTGTCCTTTGTCATCAACTCCAACCCCAAGAAGAAGAAAGTTATAGGAATATCCTAAGGAAAAAAATAAAAAAATATTTTCCCCATCCATTCCAATGCTTCAAAGTTGAATTCAGAGTTGCCGTCTACAAGAAGATCATTCAAAATCATCTTGGTTTTATGGCCAGTCTAAAAAGATCAGTGGATACTTGTAACTCATTTCTTTCATTATAGGTGTATACATTTGTTGCCTGATCTCTGATTTCAGAAACCAACCAAGGCAACTATAATCAATGAGACTTACCAAAAAGTGATTTTTCTTTCTTGAGTTGAGAATGTTCATAGTTCTGAAGAAAAGACAACGGGAGTTCTACAACAGAATAAGTCACAGAAGCCAATGAGAGATGTCGTAGATAATGCCAATAATTTCCCATTAACTGCAGGGACCACCTAATAGAAAAACTCATTACTTTAATGACACAATAAACAAATAATTGTTCCCTCTGGCAATTTTGTGGGATTCATTAGTTCTATGCCTTTTGACCTCTCCCTGTGGGTTGCCTGCCCTCTAGGTCATTATCTTGAAATAGGACATATTTTAATTAGCCCATTACATTTGTTAGTGTTTCATCCCTTATTTCTTGACTAAATGAGAAATAATGAATGTTGGCTTTTATTGTTATAGGCTTTCATTTTTATGCAAGGTTTACCATTTTAGGTGGTAAGGGAAAGCACTCTAGGAAATGTCATATGTACTTTTAGTGGTACTGTATTACATAGAATTTCATTTTCAAAACTGTTTAATATGCAGCTACCTTGTCTCTCTTTGCATCTTCCACACTACAGCCTCTGGTACCAAATGATTTAAAAAAGCAAAAATTCTTTGTATTGGATTTAATGTTTGAAGTGAATCACAAATGCATATTTACAGGATTCTATAGAAGCAAAAAGGAAAATAATTTCTAGATGAGAATGGTAGGATTTTGAATTGAAAGGTCAGTTAGTTTCTCCTTTTCTCCTTTATCTTACCATATTTCTCAGAGTGAAATGCCCTATCTTGTGAAAAAGAATAATGCTGCTGGCACAAATACTTCTGAATAGGAAACTGATCAAGTCCTGTGAAAGACAGAAATGAACGAGGTGGGGATGTTCCTTTCTCTTTTGCTACTTATTCTGGTTCTTGAAGTTTTGAATAAGATATAAGATAAGATGAGATAATTGCTGGAGTGAAAGTTAAAAAAGAAGTTTATAAACTAAGAAATTAAGATGAGGAAAACTACAGTTGTCATTGTTGGAAAGAATTTCTGTGGTAAAAATGAACGTGTTACTTAGAATGTCCTTATACCCATTTTTAAGAACTGCTGCACTATTTAAACAGTGGCAAAAAGATATACCCAGATTTAAATGTCAGGTGAAAAACATGAGTTAAATATAAGATCCTGCAAGATGCAAAGAAAAAAGAGAGGGACTGAAATTACTGATTTTAGACTGTGTTTTATTCCCTGTTGTTTGGTTGGATAAAGGGATGATTGTTGATGATGAGATGCTGTTGTTAAGAAATAAGGCACTTTTAGATTTAGAATATCATGGTCTCAAGTTTGGGTGGCATAATATGATGAAGTACAACAAATGTAGATTTTAAAAGTCTTTGTATTAGGAAGTCCTTACTGTGAATATGGAGTAGCTATGAACCCAGGCTATTCATGAAAATGCCTTTGTTGGCCTCAGCTCAAGAAGCATTTTATAGATAAGACAAATGGTTAACATATAAAGAGTTCCTAATGTGGAGAAATGGGGAGTTTAAGATTAAATCAAAAACACAATCGACTACAGAATAATTGGTTTTAATGGTTCTCAAATGCACAATTGAAAGAAAATTTTAATATAGATAAAAATACAAGTAATGTGATGAAATGAAATTAAAAATGAATTGTGGACTTGTGATTACTAAAATACACCCACTTTTAAAAAAATATGAAATAGAGGAAGAGCAAGTATGTTAAAATGGTTCCATGTTTTCCCACTATCAGGGGTACACATGGGTGGTGGAAAAAAATCAAGATTGTGGCAACAATGGTGAATCAAAGATCTAACCTTTTAATGTGCATTGCCACCTTGACATTTTGCTTTACTGTGACACTCTTTTTATTATGTTTTGTGCAGCTTCTGTTCTGCCCACATTTTATCTATTTCCCTTTGCTTTTGTGAATAAGATAGTTTATCTTTACACTTTTAAAATTAGTAACTAACTCTGCTCAGTGGGATTTATTCTCAGATAAACATGTAGACAATTGTAACTCAATCTGTTATTTGCTAACTGTCCTATGTTTAAAATATTTCTTTCTTTGTACCTTTGTATTTCATTTAGTTCAGTGCATTATATGTTTTATATAAATTCTCACATATCTTCATATATGTTCCTTTTCTAAATGTAGAAACAAGTATTTAGAAGTGTAAGAAAAAAAATATCCATATTTTTCTATTACATTTAAATACCTCTTGTTTTAATTTCAGGACCTGTGGCCAGCCTAATGTCAGAAACTAAAACTAACATTAGAAGTACTTGAATACAATACAAAGACATTAATAAGGCTTTTTAAAAACTATATACCTGCACGTCCTCTGTTTATGTTTATATGCAAGAGGTTTCTTCCATCAAGACAACAAATGCCACTAACAAAATAACACCTTTTTCTCTCTTTGCTCTCTCCCAGATTTCTCCAATCTGGTTCAAAAATTGTATTTTGGAATTTAGCCTATAAAACAAATTTGGGGCATATGGAGGAAACCCCAGGAGACCCGAGAAAGGGAAATGTTAATTCTATGAGAAGCTCACTAACAGAATAGTGGCTAGATTAGAAAGTATTACAGCTTTCTCTAACTGTCATCTCATCTTCTATTAGCTATTGTGTCAGCATAGATTCTCAAATAATGAAAAACAAATTGCAGTCTGCAGTTCTAATAATAATATGCTTATCTTGCTAATTTATTTTCAGCATACTTTCTTGAATTTCTACAGAAATTAAATTTAAAACAAGGGGGGGAAAGAATTTCAAAGGAAGAAAAATTAGGAGAGGGAAGATGCAAAACAAGGAATTTTTTTTTTTAAGGATAACTTCTAACTTTCAATTGTTTCCCTGATTATTGTCTTGTTGAAGTGTTCAGTATTAGAGATTTGAGGGAACCAAATTAATCTCCAATACTGAACACTTCAACAAGACAATAATCAGCTAAGCCATTGAAATAGAGGAACATCCCCATAACATGAATAAACAGGAATATACCTCCCGCCTACCAGACATCTGGAAACTAGCCCTTATCAACAAATGAATGCCAGCCACGGAAACCAATGCCAGACCCAAAACAATACAGGATGCCATCACCAATCTCCCTCACCAGACTCAAACCCAAACCCACCCCATAGACAAAAGGCAACCACTGTCCAGAAACCAGACCATGGCTGCATCACCAGCTGCCACACACCCTGACTCCCAAACCAAGCAAACTGACACACGCCATGAACACATAGCCAGGCCTCAAACTCAGAGCCAAACCAAAACCTGGAACGTCACATCACAGCCACCTGCTCAGGATATCACATCAAGGAACTCGGGAGGTTATACCACAAAACCTCAGGATGTCACAACATAGCCAATGACCCAGAAGATTACAGCACAAGACCCAGGTTGTCAAAACAAGAGAACTCAGAAGGTCATCACACAGCCCATGACCCAGGTCATTACAACACAGGAGGCTGATAGACACACAACCAATACCTCAGCCACACATGTTCTTACAGAAACGCCAGTCAATTTGCAAACATCAACTCCATCAACCAATCAAGAAATGACAACATAGACAACCTCCCCACCAGTATATATAGGGAGACGGCATCTCCGATCACACTTTGCTCACACAAGCACAAAACTGAAAGCACCAGCCTGAAGATGGCGAGTGGGACCTCGTCAAAAAAGTTGCCAAGATACTTTCAGTCTTACACAGGAAAAGACCTGAACACACCAATATATATATATATATATATATATATATATATATATATATATATATATATATATATATATATATATATATTTCTTAAGTTTTCACGGGTACTTACATGTATGGTGTTCAGCTTTGTTGGGTATTTTCCCACGTCATTATAGTTATGCTTTTAAAGTTGTAGCAACGTTTCCGCAGAATCTCATCTGCCATCATCAGGCTTCTGTTTGTCTGTGAGTCAGACTTTCATAGCCGTTTCACAGCATATATATATTTGTGAAATTCAGTAAAATACAGAATTTTTATCATCACAAACAATTTTAAATATCAAATCCCAATATTTAAACAAATATTCCAGAAAATGGATTCCATATAGAAACAAAAAGCTAAATAAAGTTTTCTCTTTAATCAAAAAGTTCAATTAACTTCACCAGCCAGTCTTTCACTGTGGAAATACGTAAATCTTCCCATCTCTATGCATACAAGAGTTTTGCTGCTGTTACCATATTTAAAAACAAAAGCCCATGTTTTTTCTTTATCTGATTATCCATCAAATCTAAAATAAAAACCTCTGGTTTCAACTGCACATTTGTTTTAAACTACATTTGAATTGAAATATATATCTGATTTCAATAGCTCTTAGCTTTCTTACTTGATAACCAAAGGTGTCTTTAGAATGAATACATTTTCAATGCATGTTTGACATACCATGCTATATCTTTGACAATTTATCAGGTGTTAAATACCAACAATACAATTCATCTTATAATTTTTTTTCTTCCAAATTGCAGCTCAAAGTGAATTTCAGTCTCTTACTCTATACATTCTCTCACTGTTCTATTATTATAATATATCTACTTAGTTATACAATCATTAACATGTTCATCTTGCATATTTATTTGCAATAAAAGTCTATACTTATTGGCAGTAGAATACTTATTATTAGTATACAAAACCAATTCAAACTCAGTTTCTCATATGCAAAACCAACATTCTTCTTATTCAATTGAAATCTTTCTAACAACTGAAAATAATCCGAACATTTTGCTTATTTTCAGTTGTTAGAAAGATTTCAATTGAATAAGAAAAATGTTGTTAAAACGTGTATCAGATGGATAGAATCAAGATAATGTGAAGTACCACTTTATAAAGCTTTAGCAAGACCACATTTAGAATCCTGCATCCAGTTTTAGTGACCATATCATAAAAAAGATGTTGAGACTCTGAAAAGAGTGCCAGGAAGAGCAACAAAGATAATTATAGGAGTGGAGGAGAAAAAAATATGAAGAATGGTTGGGGAAATTGGGTATGTCTAGTTTAATGTAAAGAAAGACTAAGCATGATATGATAGCAGTGTTCTAATATCTAAGAGGCTGCCACAAAGAAAAGGGAGTCAACCAATTGCTCAATGCACGTGAAAGCAAGATAAGAAATAAAGGATGGAAATCAATCAAAAAGGGAACCAACCTAGAACTAAGGAGAAATTTCCTGAAATTAGAACTATTAATCAGTGTAATGACTTGCCTCTAGAAGCTGTGGGTGCTCCAACACTGGAGTTTTTAAAGAAGAGTTGGACAATCATTTCTCTGAAATGGTATAGGTTTACTGCTTGAGCTCTAAGATCCCTTCCAACTATGTTATTCTGTTAATCCTACATATCCTTTGCTTTAGCCCTACCCACCACACTGGCCCACAAGAGATCATTTTGGATAAAATGAGGACCTCAATGGGGGAAGAAAAGGTCATATCCTGTATCTGTTAGACTTGCTGATAAAGCAATGGGCCCAGAGATTCAAACTATGTCTTTAATTCCAAGGAAAGGCAAGATTTAAAAAATGGAAAAGATAAAAAGCAACCTAAAACAGCTTAGCTAACACTGTAATAACTCAAAAGGTCCCTTCTGGTGCAAACACCAGCATAGAATTTCACATGATTTGAAAGATGGATGGGAGTGGGTGTGTTGGAGTGGCAGGTTCCTTCTCCAAATTACATTGTGCATGCAATTTGTGAGCAAGTAAGGGGCAGATAAATGCACGTGCTTTACAAAGGTAACACTACAAATTAAAACTGATTGGCAGCCAATGCGTTTATATCAAAGCCAAGGTAATGACTTGAAGATTATGACACTCAGCTTCAGTAGTTTCTAACAAAGTGAGGAAATAATGATTCTGGCATTTGGAAGTGGCAGTTTGCATGTCTGCATATTTGGAAGTGTTTATCATTCTTCGCATTAACAAAGATAAAAGATTTATTTATTTTTCAAAATTCTTGATTGTACCATGATCAGGGGTAGGATTCTACCAGTTCGCACCAATTCGCTAGAACCAGTTGTTAACATTCTAAGCAGTTCGGAGAACCGTTTGTTAGAAGAAATTACTGGCCTAATCCTGTAAGGAAGGCAGGAAGGAAACATTCTGCTGTTGCTTACAGAAACTGCCTCTCCGTTAACCCTTATACATTCTTGACAGGACTAGACTTCCTGTCTCAGGAACATCTCTGGAGTTTTTTTCCCCTCCTTTGCTGGTACTTTGCTTGTGTGGCATGACCATTCAAAGTTAGAATGGCACTGAAAAAAGTGACTTATGACCATTTTTCACACTTACAACTGTTGCAGCATCCCCACAGTCATGAGAGGCCAGGTGAGGAGATGTGTGCCTCAATGTGAGTGATATTGAGTTGGCCACACCCAGCCAATAACATGACCACCAAGCCATGTCCACCCAGTCACATGACCACCAAGCCACACCAACCACCTAAGCCACACCCATAGAACCGATTATTAAAAATTTGAATCCCACCCCTGACCATGATCAATAGACTGTACAGATGGAATGGTTTGCTTCTAATAGGTATGCCTGAATTTTCATTTCCTGAAACAGTGTAAAACAAATGGCTTTCCCAAGACATATAGGGAGCCTGGGTAAAACAAAACCTTAAGAAAATGTTAATATGACAGACCGAAAAATATATTTTCTTCCACTTAAATAAATAAATTGTCATTGGCCAAGATGAGTTGATTCCCCTCAACTCCAAAATGGTGTATGTCTCCTCCTTGCAAAAGAATAGGGAATATTATTTGATACAAATTTCTTAACTGGCTATAATGGACCTATACCTTTTTTGAATTTTTTATGGATTTTTAAATGTTATAATAGATATTGCAACCTGGGCTTAGGTGCTAACTTACCTGACTTGAAATAACCTAAGCAGTGTTTCTCAACCATGGGCACTTGAAGATGTATGGACTTCAACTCCCAGAACCTTAGTGGCACAATGGTTAGAGTCTGTACTGCAGGCCACTTCTGCTGACTATCAGCTGCCTGCAATTTCGCAGTTTAAATCCTACCAGACTCAAGGTTGACTCAGACTTCCATCCTTCTGAGGTGGGTATAATGAGGACCCAGACTGTTGGGGAAAATATGCTGGGAAATTCTGAGAGTTAAATGCCACACATCTTCAAGTGGTCAATGTTGAAAAGTAGTGAGCTAAGTAATGAAGAAGAGCCAAAAAAAATTATTTGGCATCGTGCTTAGAAACTTGGAAACCATGAATAAAACCATGAAATGACTTTAAAGCAATCATTCTTTTGCAGCCAAACCCACTTCACAGGATTGCTATTGGAAGCAAATAAGTAGGAGTAATATATATGCTGCCTTGAGTTGTATAAACTAAAGATGGCATAACAGTCCAGTAATAGATAGAAAAAAGTATTATTCCACATTTGATTTGTGTTATTTTCAGTAATATTCCACATTTCTTTGTGTTATTTTCAGTAATATATAGTTGTCTGTGCGTCTTATACATTTGCTTCTTTTAACTGGGCAAAAAAGAGAAAAAAAACTTAAGAATGAGCCATTAGATTAAGTCTCCCCTCCCCTCTGCAACTGGAAAAGTACCAACAACCAAAACAAGAAGTACAGAATTGCTATCTCATCTTCCTAGTATAACTACTTTTGCTCCCAATTCAGGGTCTAAATTTGGGAGTAATTTCAAAGGTTTTATAGTTCTCAAACATAGCATTAACCTCTGTAAAAATCCTCATGAGTACACATCATACGAATTGGCTATAGGGTGTGCAAATGCAAGAAAAAGCAGGCTTTTGCTTTTAATTAATTGTTGAGACTTTGGAAAAAGTGCTGAGAAGAGGAACTAAGATGATTAAATGCCTGGAGACTAAACGTATGAAGAATTGTTGCAAGATTTGGGTATGGTTAGTCTAGAGAAAAGAACTAGGGGTGACACGATAGCAGTATTCCAGTATTTGAGGGGCTGCCACAAAGAAGAGGGGGTCAACTTATTATCCAAAGCACCAGAAGGCAAGACAAGAAACAATGGGTGGAAACTAATCAAGGAGAGAAGCAACCTAGAATTAAGAACAAACTTCCTAACATTTGTGAACAATTAACCAATGGAACAGTTTGCCTTCATAAGTTGTGGATGCTTCATCACTGGAGATTTTAAAGAAAAGACTGGACAACTTGTCCAAAATGGTATAGAGTCTCCTACCTGAACAGGGGGTTAGTCTAGACTCTGGAAGGCCTCCAAGGTCTCTTTCAGCTCTATACTGAATGGATTGAAATTAAACAAGAGGGACTATCAGTTACGACATTTCCCTTGCAAGTTTCCTTTTGTCAAAACACCCTTTTCTACACACCCTTTTCTACATTAGTCCTACAAGACAAGGAGTTTCATTGACAGTGTTGAGAATCAACTTGGAGAAAGGGGCTGGGTTGCCCCCCCAACCCAAAGAAAAAGAAAACAAGTCTTTGTGAAGCATTATGATGAAAGCCAGAGGTCTCCTGATTTACAATGTCAGTAAATTTCTAGACATAATTTCCAATCAGAATGGCAGAAAACTGATTTGCAATAGAATCAGTGGAAGGGGTTGTACAATTTTACAAATGGAAATCATTCACTATCTACCTAAACTCTGAAAGGTATTTGCATCAAGAATTCTATTTGAAGAGTTTCCTTCCTTTTTTCTTCAAATAACATTGGTTTGATCTCCTTCTGATATTATGCCTGATCAAAGGACTTCTTTTTATCTGGACTGAAAGCCTGTTTCCTTTAAAAAAAAACACCTTTCTTTTTGTATATATTGTGCAGACTAATTTCAGATCCAACAGCACTTTAAATGCTATCTGTTCCTTAAGACCATTATTTTACTGTTCTTGTCTTAATTCTGTCTCTTACATTCTAAATCATTATTCAGGTATTTCGCAGAAGATTGATTTGAGTATTAGGGGATCATTTACTTTTCCATTACCATAGACACCTTTAGTTATAAATTCTGATTGCTAGGAGAAAATGTACATATCATTTGTGTCAGCATTTGTGCAAGGCCTGTGCTGATATGATCAGCACAAGCTAGCTTTCTTCATTTCTTTGAACTAATCCTGTAGTTGTCTCCACAGAATAATAAGGAACTAAGCCAGTCAATCTTTCCTGAGATTTTCTGATGGGATTTGAGATAGATAAACCAGAACCAAAAAGTATTACTTTCTTTAAATAGAAGGTGAAGTATCTTTCAAGCTGACACAGATTTCTGGTGACTCCATATGTACAACTAAGCAATTTCCTTGGCAGTGATATTGAAAAGATTTGGCATTGCCTTATTCCAATATGTTTCTTTATTGGTTCCTAGTGTAGCCAACACTCTTAGTTTTCCCACTGAAGTACTAACTAAGCCTGCTCAGCTTCCAAGCCCAGATAAAGACAGCTGACAAACATATTTTTTATCTTGAGGCAGCTGAGATGTGATCTGAGATAAGGGGGACATTATTATCCTTTGCTTGACATGATGAGATCACTAATATATCAGTGATATCCACAAGGGGGTGGGGGGGAGGAACCATAAAGTTGATTCACCTCACATATGTACTTGGCTTCCAGAGAGTATTTAGGGATTTCTCTGTAGTTCTGGAGGCCAATTGAATCGATTGCTTTGTCAACCTCTGGAATAGAGGGATGAACATGGCACAAAATAGGATTGCTCCCAAGGAGCCTCTTCCTGTCTACTGATTCCTGATTTAACAAGGAGCTCCAGGCGATGAATTCACAGAAGACATATTTGGAGTGGTGCTGGTAAATAATAAAAGCACATATTCCTGAACAATGAACAAGCTGAAGTCTGAGCCCACACTGAGGCAGTAAGTATGACAAAACATCAATATTTCTCTGTATCGATTACCTTTGTGGATTATCACCCAGCAACGTTGTTTATAGCTACCCAAGCTCTTCTAGGGAATGATGGGCTAGAAAAAATAATAATTGCAGGGCTGCTGTGGTGCATATAGAAAGCATCTGAAAGATAAAATCATGCACATTTGCTCAAAGTTAACTGAGATGACAATTCATATTTCTGCACAATATCCTGCAAGGTTCCCTGGGACTGAGTTGAGTTTGTTAATCACAAGAAAATTATCAGGGTTTTCTGCAAATCAGGCTCCACCTGATTGATAAACTTACTACTGAATTCTCGTGGTTAGAGTGTAGTACTGCAGGCTACTTCTGCTAATTGCCAGCTGCCTGCAATTTGGCAGTTCGAATCTCACCAGACTCAAGGTTGACTCAGCCTTTCCTCCTTCTGAGGTGAGTAAAACGAGGATCCAGATTGTTGGGGGCAATATGCTGACTCTGTAAACCACTTATAGAGGGCTGTAAAGCACTGTGAAGCAGTGTTAAAATCTAAGTGCTATTGCTATTGCTACTGAGTGACAGGAGTTACTGCTTGCTTGGGAGGAAGACTGTTCTCATCTGCCTTGGAAGAAGCAGTGATGGACCTTGCCTTCAAGAAGCCATCCTTTGATTCAGTTATTGTAGATAACAGCCTATATCCAAGCTCCATTTTTTCAGAAATAATAATATCACTCTAAATATCTGGCAAACTGTGTGACCAACTGTAAACTTCCCAGAGTTGCTGGGAATCAGATGGCATACAAATAATAAATTTGTATGCCATCTGATTCCCAGCAACTCTGGGAAGATTACAGTTGTTTAAAAAAACCCACCACAGAACAATACAAAACACAAAAGAAAAGCACAAGCCAAAAGAACAATGATAGCAAAGAAAATAAGCCCACTAGGGAGAGGGAAGAAAGAGACATCAATTGTCCTCTTCAAATATCTAGATGAAAAGCCATGTCTTGAAGGTCCTTTACAATCTCAGTAGGAAGGGAGCTGTTGGAATCTCATGTTGGAGAACTTCTGGTGATTTAGAAGATGCAGCTGCAGAGAGGTCTTAATGAAGCAAATTATTTTGAGTTAGGATTTAGGTCTCCATATGGGACAGCACTGACATTGATTATTTATGTTGCTGATCTGTGACAGCCCAGGGATAAGGAAAACACAACCCCTTGCTAGACCTTTCAGCAGCCATTATGATTATGATATTCTTCTGGACTGGCTGCAAGAGTTAAGACAGGTTGTACCAGGGTTCATGTTTTTTTCCTAGTTCCAATAAGTGGAAGGAATGAAGAATCAAATCCTTCAGCACTCTGGTGTGAGGCATGCAAGACTTGGCTCTTTCTCTCTTGCTATTTAATCTTGTCATGAAACCCTCTGTTTTGTATGATACTCAATTGTATAGTGCCAACTTGAATGCAAGATAAAATCCCATTGCCTGGATTGTTAAAGTCTGGAATGGGAAAAGTGGATATAGACTCAAGCCTCATAAGTTGGAATATGTTGAATTTAGAAGCCAACTAATTCCAGGGGAAATCCATTTTGGCACTGAACAGAATTGCTGTCCACACATAGCAGGTTTTCAGTTTGGGGTTCCTTTTGAGTTACATCTACTGTTGGAATAGTAGATGGGACCTGTTAGCAAAATTTTGCAAAATTTTGCAAGGTTTTGTTGCTATTCTTGCCTGTCAACTCATATTTGTATTACTACAATTCATGCTGCATGGGGCTATCCTTGAAGACTGTATGGAAGGCCAACATGAAACCTCTGGTGAGGGATTTACATTGGCTACCAGATACAATTCAAGGCAAATTTAGAGCTCATTATGGATAACTTTGAGGTTGTCTACTCTGACAGTTATGATTGTATTGAGGGAAGTACTGCACGAACACACTATGAGAAGCAACAGGACAATGCAGATTATATTGTTCTCTGGGTTGTATTGCTAGTCATTGTATTTATTGTTGTGGTCCACTGTATTTATTGCTGTGGCTGGCAGAGTTGGCAGCAGAGTCAGACAGTTGGGGAGGAACCCAGGCCAGTCCTGGAGGCTAAAGAAGGCTCGGATGAGGGCTCTGCGTTAAAGCCAGAGATGTAATCAATTGCTGCAGGCTAGCAGCAATCATCTACCTTCGGGCTCAGGCAGCAGTGAGGTGAAGGAGCTTCTAGAACCGGTTGCCAGCCTGTACATACAGTGTTGACGTGGGAGTAAACCATAGGTGGACAATGAATGGCCGCTCCTATCAGGATTAAAAGAGAAGGAAAAGGGGAGGGGGCTTTTGCAAGAAACAACTTGCTTGTTCATTCATCTGTTCATTCCAGCCTCATGAAGATTTGTCTGTGTAACCCAGCCCATTCCTTGTCAGCATTGAATGTGGAATTTTACAGGGTAGCATTCCAGGGTTGATAAAGGTCTGAGCTAATTAGTATACCTTTGCAAGACTGTTTACCAAGACGTTGGCTGACTGTGAATGAAATAAATTCACATTAATGTAATAAAAGAGGTTTTTGCCTGGACTCAGAATTGACTTAGTGCTTTTTGGGGAGGCCTAGGAATCATAGGTTACTCAGAATCTGACTGATTGGGATAGCACAAAAGCCTAAGTAAGTAACTGAATAAGTGAGTAAGTAGACAATAAAGATATAATTGTTAAATTGTATCCTGAAATAAAGGCTATGAATGCATTTTGGGGCCATAAGCTATACTACAAATTCCTTTTCAATATGCATGCATGGAAGATCTGCTTTAAAAAGTTAACCTGAAGAAAACCTTTATATAATCTACATATTGTACTTGTCATCCAAGTGATGCATAGCATACCCATTTACTAAAAAAATAAAACATGTGAAAGAATGTCCTTACACCTTTAGTAGTGTTATGCTGATTAAGCATTGCCTTCAACAGCTACACCTTTTATCAAACTGATTAAATATATATATCCAGTTTCATGTTCCACAAACTTTTGCTCACTGTTGCATACTATCCAGAGCCATTTGCTAAAGTTCCAACATCTAGCATGACTTACGCTTCTCCAATTCAGGAGAGTGATCCTAATGTAGTAGTCTAGAAACTTGCTTTTCTGTTTTATGGTTATGATCTTCCATAATAAACTGTTGTTCCTAGCCCAATTTTCTGATAACCATTTATAAAATTTATTAGAACCTATGATATTAGATGTCTATTGGAAAAGAAAATGTACTAACCACTCCCCACATTTCCATTTCATTGTCTGGACACAGCTGCAATTTGTTCACAGATTTACTTTCTCTCTTTTCTAACTGAAAAGCAATAGTGGCGAAGTGCCCTTTATCGGTGTTATATTTTAGCAGGGGTTTTATGTGACCAAAATGGACAGTCGATAGTCATAAAAGGAAACACTGAGGATCTTGTTAATGATATGCCATTATTCTCTCCTCCTTTGTGGTGAGAAAAGAGAACGAATCAGAAAATAAATCAGCCCTTGCTATTTCTCTGCGGAAGTGACCACCGGCTCTTCCTAGTTTCCCTTTGCTTCTGACAAATGTATTAATTGGGAAACAGCAAACTGAAGAAAGCTGAGCAGATCTGTGACCCAGAGGTAGTCCGCAAAGAATGAAATATGTCATATCTGGAAAGAAGCAGTAGAAAAAGAGACAAAGGGGAAAAACGACACTGCCAAACTCAAATCTTTTTATCAGTTATTTTAAGTCTCTAACTTTGCAAGAGCAAGTTTAGACAGCATAGTGTTGGAGATGCCATTGGCAGTCTGGCTGTGCATGAATTCTTCATGTCATTATTGTCATGTCAACAGTGGCAGGCATGTCTTGTAAAATGGAACCTTCACTACCCTTGAGCAGTAACAAGTAAATTATAATTCACAGAGGTCTGAAAAAGAGAAACAAACAGTGCTAGGGTATAATACATGTCTGTCTTGCAGTTCTCATGTCAGTGTTAGTGTAAGGGACATTCTTGCTACAGATTTATATACTTGGCTAAAAATAATTATGTATATATTTGCTAATAGCTTAATGGAAGACTATTTCATAAGATATTGGCTTACTGCTTAGTTTTTGAGGGATTCTTTTTTTTTTTTTGCTGTTGTACTCACAACAATGAAGGGAAATCCATGGTTAATATTGCTAAATTACAGCTCCCAGATTCCCTGACCATTAATCTTTGTGTTTGAAAATGCTGGCTATTAGAATTTAGCAACCGGTGGGCAACCGAGTTACAAAGCTTTGTTTATAAAGTTATTTATTATTAATTTTCAAATCTGCCCAGTCATTTCATTATGATCTCTATAATTGTTGCCAATTGAGGCCAGATTCAAGGTTGTTCCTATGCCACATGGGTCTCTAAAGAACTTGAGACCACAATATCTGGCAGGTCACATTCCTGTCAGATTAAAATTTAATTGTTCTTGAGATGAAAGGTAGAAGTCATGCTGTGTATGATGAGAATGGCAGGGCATTATTTTGTGATTATTTACATGGACACTTTCTCCATGATAGCTTCTGGACTGGAATATTTTCCACCTTGGAATTCATGAGTCACAAAAATATATTTTTCTATTGCTAAAAATGCATGTATTAGAAAAAGTAATAAAAATGATCATAGATATAGACATTCAAGCAACAAGGTTTCCCCCCAAGTTTTTAATATCAAAATTAAGCAGTAAGGTAAGAATCCTAGTGCACACAAAATTCACCAAATGTAATCAATATTCTTGTCACAGGAACCATTTTCTTAAATAGAAAGACTGTTAACAGCAGTTAAAAGAAGCTTTTTGAAAACTTTGAAATATATTACATCAAGTGTGTCAAATATCTCACAACTACACCAAAAGCCTTATCGATGAATGAAATCACAAACATGGGCTTTCTGGCTGATGTTGACATATGTTATCTACAGGCATTCTTAAATTCTCACTCTTATTTTTTTGTGATTTTATTCTTTAGTAACCAATAATGAGAAAACATCTTGTATTTTGTGAACTGCAGCTCATAAAAACTTGGGCTTTTTAATAACATTTGTTGGTCTGAAAAGATGCTACCTGATACCCTTTGATTTTTGGCTGTAATAGACTAACGTCTCTTCTTGTACAATGTATACATTAGCAACAATACATTGTACTGGGCCCAGTTGCTCATAGTTAGATGATGATGATTTTCAATTCAACTTACAAATACTATTTGTTTAATGACCATTCAAAGTTACAGTAGCACCAAAAAAGTGACATGTCCATTTTTTACACTTTTGATTGTTGCAATATCCGTATGGTCACATGATCAAAATTCAGATGCTTGGCAATTGGCTGATATGGGATCACATTTGTGACTTTCTGACAAGCAAAGTCAAAGGAAAAACCAGATTCACTTAGCAACCATTTTTCTAACTTAACAACTGCAGTGATTCACTTAACAACAATGGCAAAAAAGGTAATAAAATGGGGGTAAAATTTACTTAACAGCTACCTCACTTAAGAGTAGAAATTTTTGGCTCAATTGTGGTTGCAAATCAAAAACTACCTTTATTGCTGCTATACTATCACCATTTAACCCCCTGGTAACTAAAATCCTATGCCTGAAGTTCTCACAGTTTTCACAAAGAATTTTACGGAATTGCAATAATTGGTTCTTTGTTTGCATAGGTCTCCAAAACCAGAAGAAACCACTGCTAGAGCACCAATGAAAGCTGAACATAGAGAATGGCTATCATCTAGGTTGCCTAAATCCAGAGGAGTCATGAGATAGCAGCAAAGACCTACAGAAAACCTTTTACTGCAATCCAGTGGTCACATCAATTGTTGCAGCCCAGATCTGGTAATGCTAGGGTACATACACTTGGCACTGAATCTATTGTGTTTATAGTGATTGCTTCATATCAAGAACAACCCAACTTACTTAACTATTTCTTTAGAGTAAATGCACAATTTATTCCTAAAACTGCCTAATTTCCAGGCCCCAAACCATCAGTCTACACCCCTCCATTTTGTCAAAACTCAACTGCAGAGTATTGGCCACTGCACAAACTCATCTGTGAAATGTTTTGCTTCCTGCTGCTTAATTTCTAGTGATTATTTCTGATTATTTGTATTAGTTTAGAAATCCAGTGGTGTAAGCCAAGAGAAAGTTGGAGAAGAACCTTTTGCAGAGAGAGACGAGATGATCAATCTTGACACCACAGAGCAGATGGAAACAAGCAGTAATTGGCAGAAAGCAATGGATGGGAGAAGGACATAATGATCTAATATTATTGGTGATGTCTCTCCATGCTGGTACAATGGCCCCAGTGTGCTTCACAATACACTAAAAAGTAATATATAATCCTGAGGGTTCTATTCAGAAATCATGAAATTAATGAAAATACAAGA
Source organism: Pseudonaja textilis (assembly GCF_049901715.1). NCBI lineage: Eukaryota > Metazoa > Chordata > Lepidosauria > Squamata > Elapidae > Pseudonaja > Pseudonaja textilis. The sequence goes on along the minus strand of NC_141990.1, from coordinate 57,001,372 downwards.
GAAAGAATGAACATTTTTCACAGTAATGTAAAGCACAGGATGATATTCAAACACATTAAATTGCAGCTCTATGAATAATAATTTTGGATGAGAAATTTCCATTAAATATGGTATGATTTGTATTAGAGATGCTGTAAATTTTATTTTGATCCACCTCTTAAAGTGTTTTCTTTTCTATCCTGTTTGCTGTGGATCATTTTTTCCAATAGGAGAACAGTTATTGCAGTTATTAGAGTTCTCTGTTTTTACTCAAAAGTTTCATAAAGCAGAGAAAATTGCATGGTATAGCAATGTGCATTGTGTGGAAAAATATTATATTTTATATTGTGTTATATTATATATTATACAGTATTTCTTTTAAAAATGCAGATTGGGTTCATGTAATATTTTGGATGTGGGCTCTCTGTAAAGTAGGATTATTCCTCTATGGTTCATGGATATTTTTACATTTGATCACTGGCCCTGTGACCCCTTAGAGCAGGGGTGTCAAACTCAAGGCCTGTGGGCTGGATCTGGCCCATGGGGAGCTTTGATCTGGCCAATGGGGCTGCCCTGGAAGCAACAAAGGACTGCCCCACAATGCCTCTGCCAGCAAAAATGGAGCTGGCAAGATCTGTGCAGGAGGTTCTCCTGAGCTCCATTTTCACTGGCAGAGGGTTACAGGAAGTCGTCACAATCGAAAATGGAGCTCGGGAGCCCATTTTCACTGGCAAAGCACTCAGGCCACCACAGATACCCCTGACATAAGTGACATTGAACTGGCCATGTCTCCTGGCCACCCCTACCTCCCAAAGTCAAACACAACCCTGAAGCAGTCCTTGATGCAATCGAGTTTGACACCCCTGCCTTAGAGAATCTGAAATAATGTCAGCCATTTGGGGTAGGCCAGTCCAAGAAATTGATTCTATAAGTTTGACAGGAACTACATTTTTTTCATAGAGGATCTTGAGAGACTGATTGTTTCCCCTTCCTTCCCACTTATACTCCAGGGATGCATGTCGGTGTGTATGTAGGAAAGAGCCAAACAGTAGGAATTCATGGCATGCTCTTGTAAAACAATCTCTGCATAGCTTTTCCCAGGTCACATCTCTGTACAAGCAGTGACAGATTAGAGCTTGCAGATATCAACACTTCATTGAGGGATGGTGAGGCCAATAGGCTTAAAAGAGGTTGTGATGTGCCTCCTCCTTAAAAGATCTTTTCTTGATCTACTTATATTTGATACATATCACTCCATCTCTAACCTTACTTTTGGGGAAAAGGTTATTGAAGCTGTAATTGAAATACAATGGCCAAGTATCCAAGAAAAGATGGATTATCTTGATTCTTTCCAGTCAGGATTCAGACCCTGACATGAGAATATTGGTCATTCTTATAGATTACTTTCTCATATCCTTGATGTGGGAATCATCTTTCCTGGTTCCCACATTGAATTTCCCAGAGATATTAAGTACAATTAACACTTGCCTATAGGGAATTGGAAATTGATGGCATAGTATTTCAGTGGTTCTGCTTCTTCTTCAGTGGATGGTTCTAGTTGGTGATAATGAGTGAAATGCCACATAGCCTCTACTTTATTGTGTACTATAGGGCTTCATCCTCTATCCCTTGCTTTTCAACATCTATTTGAAGCATCTGGATGAGACCATCCATTGGTCTGGGAAAAAGTATCATTTATATTCTGATGAAACCAGTTGTACTTGCAACTTCAGGTTTCATAGAACTTGCTGTTAAAATGTCGATCTGCCATCTATAGGTTGTGAAGATCTGGATGGTCTGGAATAGTTTAAAAGCAGAAGTTGACAAGATGGAATTTTTTTGTTTATGCATCATGGCTTCTGGCATCTGTTATTTGTAAATGGGGTGGCATTGTTCCCCATTGAAGCAGGCTAACAATTTCTAAGTCTTTCTGAACATAGCTACTGATAGATGAACATCTGGAGGTCAGTGTTGGGGAGAGGGGGCTTTGTCCATCTCTATCAGGAGATCCAATTACAATTGGACTTAGAACCTAAGAAGCTCAAAATAGCATCTTATGTTTAGTAGCCCAGGCATTATCCTGGGCTACTAAAATATGTCTATATTTATGCTGTGATTATGTATGTGTGTAAAAGAGAAAAAGAGAAGATAAATTATTTAGAAATACTTTTTTAGGGGATTGCAGATAGCACACCATGAGAAAGTAAGAGTAGACAATGAACACAGCGTCTGTTGACTTTCTGAAAATAACTCATACAGTTCTGTTGCAAGCAACATGAAAGTGCCATGCCATTGTCTAGTCTTAATCTAGCCTACAGTTTTCATATATTCAGATTTTTCTCATGCCTCCAAGAAAATAGTTGAAAAATGTTCCCTGCCAAAATCAAGTATGTTGGGATGATACAATTATTTATATGGATGCATTTGCAGCATGCACTGAACCATACATTAGTTGACCCCATTTCAACCTAGTCCATGTGATTTAAGTTGGATTAAACAGGTAAACTTTACTAATTAAACAAGTCATGGATAGAATGGAAAATTTTATTCCTTTTTATATGATTAGAGTTTCTTGCTAGAACAGGACAAAAATAATTCTGCTGGATTATATCAAACTTTTGCTTTTTGAGCTCACTTCCAAAAGTGTGGGTCACATTGATAAAAAATGGAGAAAGGAAAGGCCTGACTTTCTGTTTTGGTATTTGTTTAAGACATTTATTAGAGACTGCTAAATGATACACAAAGGTATGTAATGCAATGTAAAACAGCAATAGAAGCATTAATAAAACATTAAACCCACCAAAGCGAGGCATTCTACAAGTGAAAAAGCAAGCTAGCAAGATTGCTATCCTGAACCATCAACAGAACAAACTTCATACAGCACATCAAATTAAAAGCTATTAATATCATGAAAGAAAAAGAAACTAATAGAAATCACACATCATATTACCATGAATTCTGCAGAACAGACTTTTTATAAGGCAGAAGTAGGTGGATAGTACCCCATGGCCTTGCAGTAACAGATCCAAAGGCTCCACCAAAAATGTCTAAACTGAGAAATAAAGTTAAATTACACTAAATCTCTTTCTCAGAAAGTAATATATTGTGGATTGACCTTGCCGTTCTAAGAAGAAAAAGAGAAATAAATGACAACACTTTCTATCATTGAGTGAAATAAATTGCATCTTGTATGCACAACCCAGCTGGTTGCTGTCAAATTAAGAGATAAACTGAAAAAAAGAGTTGAGAAACAAATAAAGGGATTAAAGTTTGATGTGAACAGTTAAAAGGCTTGCCAGGAGAGCTGAGGACTTTAACCTGGGAGTGAAGAATCTGATTGAAAAGGTCTGTAACTAGAAGTCAGAATCAAAGGAAATAGGATCCTTTCAGATGCTAAGGTAAATAGAGATGGAGAATAAAGAAGTGAAAAGAAGCTTTGGATAGACAACTTGGAGTAGGTGAAGAAAATCAATTATCAGTATATTACTTCACTTCTTGGGCTATTCTTCCAGTTCTGATTCCTAAAATAGATAATTAATTTTGTGAAAATTACTTTAAGTGTGGTAGGTTTAGGTCTTTTTCCCCCATATCTGGTGGCAAAGTCACAAACCACAGCAATTCTCAAGGATGATTCAAACCAGAACGAAGTAAATTTTAAATGCTTAATTCCCATTTCAATCTGTAGTATTTTTATTCCAATTTACTAAGCCATATATTTCCTCAAAGTATACTGAATTAGCTTTGTATATGATTACTGCAAGGATATGATATGCTTTTCACTAAAAGTTGTGGGAGGATGCTTTGAAGTCCAGAATAACTTGGTATCTTAAAGAAAATCTGATGCAGAATTTAATTCAAAGTAGAAACCATTCCTAGACTATAGTTTAGTATATATATCTGAACCAGATCCAAAAGTTGCCATTATCTATGGATTTTAAAATCAGAACAGTCTCTAGTAATTTAGAGACAATTTATTGTATTTTATCATTTCACTAAAATATTTATACTCTTGTTTGTGGTTAGCTATATGTATTCATTGTTAATAACATTTTTAGATCTTTAAAGCAATATAGTATATTTATTTACTCATAATTAATTACAGATATATTGGAAAAGTAAAACCTCTCTGACATTTACAAATACCTTGCTTATTCCTTTATATTGTACCCTTTTATTCTTTTTTCCTGCTCCTTCTTTTTGTTTGTTTACATAGTTTACATAGTTTTATTTCACTTAGTGTTTAAATACACTAGTGAATGTACATTTTTAGTTCTTTGTTATATCTCATCAATAAACATTTTAAACATTAAAAAGAATTTTCATAAGGGAGGCAGTTTGCAGAACCGACATAAGATTTAGAAAAGCTGGGAAAATATGAAAATCTGTGGAACTATGGAAGAGGCACAGAGATACTCCTTGGGGGAGCAAAGGGAGAAGCAAAGGACCATCAAGCTAAGAAAAAGAGGGAAAGGCCAAGCCTAAAATCAGGCAATGTGAAGAGATGTAGAGGGTAGGAAAAAAAAGCTTTAAAGAAGATAGAAACAAAGTCTATTCGAGAATAAAAACAACTCAACTGGCATTCCAGTCCCTACAGCGGGGAGGATAGCCAGAGGATTCAGATCAGTTACAAAATGGCTGAGTAGAAAGAAGAGACTGCACTTTGTTGAAGGCAATACGGCTAACTCTGAGGAAGACTCTCTGCAGTATGCAAGATTTACCTCATTGAGTTTTTGTTGCTGAATGTTATTCTTGTTTCTGAGTGACACAGCCTGAATATCTGTATTTGCTTAATGTAAGTGAAAAGGTTGTCAATTCATAATTACAAGCTTAATAATTTTGTTGGATAGATCAGAAGGTAGTGGGGAATTTGTGCCTTGGAGTCTGGATAGAGATGTTGAAGCAAACTTCACTTAAATTACAGTGTTAAAAGGAAAGTAATATATGTATGTGTTATATATGTATATAAATGTCTCTTAAGCTGATATGAAAGGCTCAATAAAATATCATAAAATCTAGTTCATTTTACTTAGAATTTTACTTCTACGACTTAGATATTTCTACTTAAAAATTCTCATCTCTTTAATAACGAGTATAAGGCATTGTATCTGGATGCAGATTAGGCATTGCCCAGTATAGAAATTGTGCTAATCAGCTAGCTTACTCCTGGGTGCATTATTTTTATTTCAGGAAAAAAAATAGCATATCTGGTCCAAAATAAAATGGGAGATGAACAATTTATGAAAAATGTATGTCTTCTCAGATCATCTCATACTGTGCATAAATTAAACAGGAATTATTCGTATTTGAATAAATGGAATTAATTCCCTATAAAATTACACATGAAGACCTTTGAAGGCCCATTTTTCAGCTATTTTCTTGGAGGCATGAGAAAAATCAGTAGTTCAGAGCTGAACTACTGCTAAAGCTTCCATTTTTTATAAACTGAATGTTTCAATAAACAAAAAAATATTAAAGATAAACAATACCAAGACCTTGATTATTCTGTTTCAAGGCTGTTGACATACAAACACACAACAACAGTACTTTAGAAGCCAGAAAATTTAAAACAGTTTAGTTAGATAAAAGCAAATATAAATATGGGTCAAATGCTTAGTAAAGCATGCTTGCCCAAAGGCACTCAAACACAATCCAAGAAGCAATAGAATAATCCAAAACATTCCAAGAATCACAGGATATGGTAACAATGATACTTTAAACAATTAGATATAAACTGTATCTTGTGATTCCCCCTGTCAAGAGAGGGAAAGAAAACAAGATGTCCTTTCTTTATGAATGGATGGATAAAGTAAACAACTGAACTATATTCTCAAGTACAAATAAGTTTGTTATATCAGGCCAAGTTAATCTTAGTTCAGCATTATCTGTTTCACAATGTCAAGAACTCAGGTACTGATTCTGAAAGTGAAGAAGCGGTTACAACAAAACCTGTGGAATATTAGCCTTAGGAGATACAGTGCCAAGAACTTCCTGAGTTGTTTGATCCAACCAAGGAACCACAGTTGGAATAGTCAGGTGACATAGGGCCACTTAGTCCTACCCCCCCCACCCCATGAATAGAAAACAGAGCAAAGATGTTCTATGAGGTTCCTTACCAAGAGAGTAAAACTCTTGATTAAAGGCAGCTGGTTGCAGCCTTGATTTCAGAGGCACCCCTAACTCAAAACTAACTTTGTTGGAATCAACTCACTGATCTCTGGCTCTTGTGTGATGTTTTTTTAGACTCTGCATATGAAATTTTGATCTCTGATTTGGCTGTCAGAGCTTTTGACTCATTAACTATTTTTTCTGCATGCTTTTGTTAAAAACTTACCATTTAGGCAACATCTTTTCAGAAGTTTTCATAGTTTGCATAGTTGTTTGCTACTATCTCCTTGACCTCAAATAAACTACTAATTACCATAGTAACTATGTATGTGTGTATTGAAATAAGAAGCAGAATACACTATGGTACACCAGATGACTCTTGGTTACTCCAGCAAAACAAAATATTATTCTACTTTTAATGAAAAACGTTCCAATTCAGATAAGTTTGGCAGTTTCAAAAATGTATGATGCATGTTTTCCAGATGATTATTCTAAAATAAAGAAGTTAACAATACATTGCAATTACTTAAGTTACTACTTATTGCCTAGTATTACCTAACATTCCAATAAAAATATTTTTTCATGTATCAGAGCTTCTAATTTTTGGGAATGAAATGCACAAATATCACAAAATAAGCCTGAATCTTTGAGTAATATAGCACAAATATTTGTGCAGACTATTAAAATCAATATTTATTAGAATGGTCATTTGATTAGGATCACTTTCCCAATTTAATTTTTTCAGAAAATCCACATTTCTATGAATCACAAACAAGTGATGGAGACAAAAATTTTCCCATCACTGTTCCCCAGCAACTAATATTAATACTGAGCCTTAAAGACCAATAACTGAATTTTCTTTTAAAGCTAACAAAATTATAGCGATCACTGCATCCTGTGATGATGGATTCCAAAAGCTTGTGTTGATTGAAGCAATACTTTTTTCCTCTATCTCTTCTAATTTCAGCCAACATCACCAGGTGATCCTTAGGTCCTAATACTCTGAAAAAGGGAGAAACACTATGTTTCTCCTAAACTCCTTCCTGCATGATTTTATACATCTTGGGTGTTTTTTTCCTGAGCTAAAGAAAGATTTCATTTGTTATTATGCATGGAAATACAGTTCCCTTCATGCCATTGTTATCATGGCTAATACCAAGAGAATGTAAACTCTTATAATGAGGCAGTTTGTATGCATCTCAGCATTGTGAATTAAATAGACTCATTTCAGGAATCAGACAATTATAAACTTCGGTGGCTTCATTCAACTTTTTAGGCAGATTCTAGTGTCCCATCTAATGATACTCATTCATTAACAGATCCCATTTATATTATTTGGTTTCTTACTAGGTAAATTGAGAATTAGAGTTTGGGGCTTATAATATCCAACTTGACTGAAACCCTACTCCGTTGTCTTTCAAAATGTAACCAAACCCAACTAGAAAATAAATTGTTGTGGAATTTGTGCTTGTGAAGAAAAAAATGAAACTTTAATGTTTATTTTGTTGATTAGAAAGATTTGGTATTGTAGAAATGGCTAGTTATATATTAATGTGTAAAAGCAAAAAGTTGAGGTTGGACTGTGTTTATCTTGTACTGTGCTAGGAAGAGTTGAAAGTCAATGTTCCCCTTTCTTTCTTTTCTCTTCCCTCTTATCTCACAGCCCCTTTCCCATGTTTCCTTTCCCTCCCTTAATTTTCTATTTTCTTCTTTGTATTTTATAAAATAAGAATAAAAATGGTCAAAAAGAATTCTTTGCAATCAAGATTGTAAATTGGTAATCTTTGCATAATAATTTGTAAATGTTATCCTTCTCAATAAGTAACATAGCTTATCCTATTTTAAGTGTGCAGAAATCTGGTTAGGACTAAGGCTAATTCTAAAAGATAAAGGAATTGGAAGGAAAAATGGAAAGTATGTCTGAAAAATATAGGCAGTAATTGGGCAATAGCAATGTAAAGATAATGGAGAAAATATAATGTGGGGTACCAAATTGTGGCATGCCACTTTATTTATTTATTTTACCTATTTATTAAATTTATTCACTGCCCTTCTTACCACAGCATAATTCTGGGTGGTTACTCACCCTAGTTTGTGGAAATCATCATTACATACTACATATTTACAAGCTGTTTAAATTATTAAATTATGTCAAAACTGAATTTGATACATCTGTTATAATAATTATACAGAAGTTTATATTTCTATAGTGTTATGCTGAAAAAAACCTGATTGATTTTGGTCAGTAACACATTTTAGCTGATTATTAACTGATAATCCATCAATACAAATGAGTGACTTCCTGTTAACGATTTCCTATCAAGGAAGAAATTTGGCCTTTCAAAGTCATTTTGGCCTCAGTAGAAAGTAAATCAGTAATATGTAACAGCTACTCGTTTTGAAGCCAACTTGTATTTGCTTTTTCTCTTTCTAACTAAGATGTGGGAAAATTCCTACCCTAGATTTAACTTGAACTTCTCAAAACAAATTGGTCATTTGTGCTGGGCCATAAATAAGTTGTAAAAAGAAAAAAAATCTAAGGAAATCTAATTTTGTCTTCACGCTTCTGTATATGTGATAACATCTGTCTCCATATCTGAAAGTGATTTTGTTGAATTAGTCCATAAATACAACATTGTAAACAAAGTGCTATTCTGAAAATATGTAGTTGCTATGGAAACATTGAACTGTGAATCCCATCTACTATGATAGGTACTTATTTCTTTATTTAATGTTTGCCAACTTGACTAATAAAAACAAACAAACAAACAAAAACTCTAGGCTATTTGCAATCTGAAGCAATAAATAACAGTACTGAGACAATAAAAATACAAAAAGAATTGCACAAATTAATTCAATTATAGTGGCTACCCAGAATTAACCAGAATTAAAAGCCCAAAGAAACAAAATAGTTTTAAATAACTTATGGGACATAAGGATAGAAGAGCTCAAACAAATCCAAAGCATGTACCAAATTGTTTGACCAGCCATGGAAACCCACTACTGCCTCATATACTGTATTCCCCAAGAACCTCACAACTTAACCACTTCTTGTTAGATGTTCAGGTTGCATAGGTGGATTCCCTTTAGGCAAGAGAGTGCTTGGCATATTCAGGTGATAATCACTATTTCAATTGGTCAAGAAACCAAGTACAATGCAGCAACCTTACATTGCTAGGGTTGTTCCATCTGCAGCTGGATCATCACAAGCTGTATCAGCTACACCACCATATTGTCATTAGTCATGTAGAGCACATTAGAGCCATCCAGCTGTAGGTTTGTAATTGATATACTAGTCCAGGGGTATCAAACTAGCGGTCCATGGCAAGATGCGTCACACATAGGCCACATCCTCTCCAGCTCCACAAAGGGGAAATATGTCACATACATCATGTGATGGCAATGTGAAGCCACAAGTTTAGTACCCATGCACTAGACCAAGCTGTGTAAAGTCCCCCTAGTCCCCAGCTATGACTTCCAATTATGGATTAAACAAGTGCCTTGACTCCTGGAGATCCCCAAGTCACCTCTTTTGGGAGGAATACAAATCCATCAAGAACATCTATCTGGACTGAAGTTTATGGGGGACATCCAGATATTTGTTGAAGGACACCAAATGAACTTATTTCATCATATCCAGCTATTAAGGCTTGGTATGTGTAGTGTGATGCACAATTGGGTTTGATGTACTTGTTACTGACAACTCTTCTCCAAACTAACAGATGATATCTCTCGATGCTTTCACATAGGTGCTATATAATATGGAAAGAGGAGGAGCTCTAAGACACTCCAATGGAACAGCGAAAGGTACTCTTTCCCTATGACTATTGTCTTGAACTGCCTGCAGACAAAGCAGTGCCCCCCAATTCTCAAACCTTGCAGGTGATTCAGAGGGTGCTATGGTTGATGATACTGAACGGTGCCTAGTGGCTTAAGGAGACAAATAGAGACAGTAATATTCCTATCATTTCTGATATACCAACAAAGACCATCACTAGATCCCTGTGCCTATGCATATCTGGATCTGGACTAGAAGGATTCTAGATGCTCCATTTCCTCTAGGGATTGTCTGATATTGGTTCCCACCACCTCATTAACAATCTTTCCTCAAAAATAGAAAGTTAGCAACAACATAAAAAATGCCACTATAGCTCAACTGAGAGAAGTTTTCTTCATGAAAGAACATACTACATCTCCTTCAAGGTAGGCAACAACTTACCCTCCTAATTGTTCATACCTAATTGCTCATACTTTGCTTGCCCAATCTGAAATGACCATGAGAAGAGGGATCTAGCCCATGGCTGACAGAGCTTATGCAACAGTGAGCAGTGTCTATTTCACTCTGGTCTATGAGCTCCAAAGAATTTCTCACTGCATCACAAGATGCAGTATCATTCATCACAGTGAATTCAATATTTATCTCAATATGCATCAAGTATATCATCTGCATATTCTGAAGGATACAACCATCATTAGCATGAAGATATCTGTTTATATCTTACCAAACTTCTACTTTACACATATATATTTGAATAATAATGCATTTGTATGCTGAAATGTGCCATTTTTGGACTTGGTGAAACAATTTTTTAAAAAGCACTCAACAAAATTTTTATAATTTGCATATATTATAGGAAAGTGTAGCAGAAATAGTGAGAGAAATTTATAAGACTTCACATGAGAAATTATGAACATGTAACTGTAAGCTGAATAAAAAACCCAAATTTAAAGAAAAATAAAAAGTGGATGTAACCAAATGTGATAGATCTGACAATCCCTCATATATATTTGTTAATGCATGTTAGAAGAAAGGAGGATCGATGAAGAAAAAAACTGCAAACACATGGAGGGAAGGAAACAGGAAGGGGAGTTACGCATTTGTTAGCAGAAGTAATAAGCACAAAAATCCACTCCACCAGATAAAAACTGAATGCACTAATTATCACATTAAACAAGAGGAAAACCTTCTACGCACAAATTCCACCCGTGCTTTCTACAATTTTGTAAATAACAAACTAAAAGATTCAAGGTCCATCCCACCCCTAAAAGGACCTAATGGCAAAGATTGCAATGATGACACCATCGAAGCAAACCTCTTTAACACATTCTTTGGCTCAGTATTTGTAAACAGCAATGGATCAAGCCCAGTACTTCCTAGTCAAACCACAGACAACTACAATGATTTAAAACATATTGATTTTACAGAAGACATTGTTGAAAAAGTACTGCACAATCTAAAACCATCCCTATCTATTGGACCAGATGGAATATGTGCCTACTTCTTAAAAAAGCTATCCACTGCCATAGCCGAACCTCTAAGCATAATCTTTGAAAAATCTTTCAGGACCAGCTCCTTGCCAAAACTATGGTCACAAGCCATGGCCATTCCCATCTTCAAAAAGGGAGACCCCAGCCTAGTTGAAATTTACAGACCAATCTCCTTATGCTGCATCACCTGTAAAGTCATGGAATCAATTATTAACCAATCCATTATCCTCCACTTAGAGACAAACAACCTACTCTCCAATAAACAATTTGGTTTCAGAAAAAACTATTCTGTAATCTGCAACTCTTACACTGCAAAAACATATGGACTACACAACACGATGAGAGCAAAACAATAGACGCAATCTACGTAGACTTCTGTAAAGCCTTTGATTCAGTGGTACACGACAAACTACTCCTAAAACTAAAATCTTATGGTATCTCTGGACACCTACATAACTGGATAGAAGCATTTCTGTCAAACAGACAACAAATGGTCAAAATTGAGAGCGTCCTATCAAATTCTGTACCCATCAATAGTAGTGTCCCCCTCTGTGGTTTCTTCCCCAAACCCCCAAAACTTTAACCTTAGACTATCTACTATTGACCTCACCCCCTTCCTAAGAGGCCTGTAGGGGGGCCTGCATAAGTGCACCAATCATGCCTACTGTCTCTGTCCTATTGTTTTTTATTTTTCTTATAAGTATCTATCTCATGTATTCAAAACTATATTTATTCTTATTCCTGTATCTTGTAAGTGACTGACAAATCAAATAAATACTAAAAAAAAAATACTTTTTGGACAAAGATAACACCAACATCTCCTAAGGATATAATATTTAAGGCTATAAAGTGCAAGACAGGGATGGGGAAGGACTGGTCTTCTTGTGATGCTCTCTTTGCTGTGATGCTCTCTGAAAGTTCTGCTTCTGGTCATTTCAGCCTGGCTGATTGGCCCAGATCCATGCTAAGGCTTATTATGCATTTGCTAATGAGGCAATGGGCCCCAGTTTGGCTAACAACATCTTATTCCACTTTTCATTTAAAAGCCTTAGGAAAGCTTGCAATCAAGTACAGAAGCCTACAGGCTATACAGCTGTTGTCCTCCATCCCTGCCTGCTAAACATATTAACTTCAAAAGCCACTCATCTTTTTAGTAGGAGAGTGCCCTTAAACAATAGTGTAGCTCACTATGTTCAAAACCTGGCATTTTAAAAAAATCCTTGTTCCTTAATGCTACATTTTCCCCCAGATGCTTGAGAGTGTTCTGTGAACAAATCTGTTTAGAAATTACATACCTACACACAGAATTTAAGTCAGTCAATGAAGTTTTGAAAAGAATAATTCAAATAAGTTGGTATTTTCATAATAGACAGGGAGTCTTCTTCTGTGCCAATGTAGCCTTACACTTTACTCATACAATCAAGGATAGTTGAGTTGGACTGTTTCTCCTGTCTCAAAAGCTGGGTTGCAATATCCAAGTGTAACCCAACAATTAATTTATTAGTGTGCCTCCTAAAATAGCCCAGGCTCCTTTCCCCAAACATGTATATACCATGCTCATTCCCATATATGTGTGTGTGTGTTTTGTATGTTTGGATGTGTGTGTTCCTCCATCGTAACCTTGATTACATGAATAAGTCCCTGCAGTTTCTTTGGCAAATAAAAAAATTGCTATTGCCTTCTTCCTAGAGCAAGGAGAGAATGACTGGCCCAAGGTCAACTAGCTGACTTTGTGCCTAAGGCAGAACAAGAACTAGAACTCACACTCTGTAGTGTTTAAATGCACCAGTTTGTAGCCTGGTGCCTTTAATCATTAAAAAAAAAACCTGGTTCTCTTGAATAATTTAATAGAATGGACTAGAATAGGTTTAAATAATTGTGATTTATCATGTTATAGGACTCTGATAGTTATAATATGCTTTGAAAATGATTTTATGTGTTTGTTTATATGATGCCAAGTACATAAGAAGTGTCTTGGTAATTTAGGTTGAAACTTTCTCATGGTGAGGAAACTTAGTCATATAGACACACAAATTTATTCTTCTCAGTGGTTCCTCTCTACAGGTCGATACACATGAACAACGACTGATGAGGTGATATAAAGAAATTGGTCCCTGGTCTATCTGGGGATACTGAGGATTAAACCCAAGATCTTTGTGTGCAAAATGTATTCTTTGAGCTCTGACAGGAACTATAGCTCCTGTCTGTCTTTCTCTGTTCTGCATTTACCCAGCCATATCTTTCTTGGCAGGACATTCAGACACAGACTATTTAGGCAAAGAACTGCCAATACTAAATACCCATAAGGGACACATTTGCATAACTGGTATAATATTTTGAATCATGGCTGAGGTGCCACACATACACTTTTCAATATACTGTATAAAGATGTGTTAATTGATGCTAAGCCTGGCAATAACATTTCTCTCCAATTAATATCTAGACTTGTCTGAATTTATTATACAACAGGTGTCAAGTTGCTAGGCATATATGCTTACAGCCTGATATTCAGCAGGGATGATACTTCCCACATCATTCACTAAGCTGAACAAATACCTCTCTATCTCACCCGGGTCTAAATTATATTAACTGAGAAGGAAGATGGAACAATTGCTCAGAGAATGTTCATGCTTTTCCCATATACAGAATCTGTTTGTGGTTGATTCTCTAAGGATTTTACCCATTTGTATAATACAGTACCAATACATACTATAAGCTGGGAGATCATTTATATGCTATCATCTATGCAAAATCATGCATACATAGCATATGCGTATCTTACATCTGTATTTAATGTCAGTCAGTCAGGACTGCAGCCCATTAATCACGCTTACTGAACTTGCAAACAACGGTTTAGTGCATCTTATTGGAAATATAACAAAGTGGTTATGGGATGCTGTACAGTATATGCCATCAAGTTTATGGCAATTCTTAGGATCTTCTCAGAATGATTTATCTCCAACCTGGCCTTTCCGGACTTCCAACAGAACACCCATTGGCATTACAATTGAGTCTATCCCCCTTGCTGCTGATCATTCTCCTATTTCCTTTCCCAACAGTATGGATTGCTAAAAAATACCCTTAAGTCTTCACATAATATGCCTAAAACATGATAATTTGATTCTAGTCATTTGTGCATTGGATGGGAAGTCTGGTTGAACTTTTGGTGTTGGAGATTAGTCCTGAAAATTCATGCTTAAAGGAAAGGAAGAAAAGCACTTGGGAAAATTTGGTGTTGAGCAGGCTGGAAGAACATCCCATGCTGAGACGATTGATTGATGCTTCTATGGCCCTTTACGTATTCTTGATTCTAAGTGGTGCACAGCATAGATAAGAACAATGATAATAAAACATTAAGCCCAAATGATCAGAGAAGCATCCAGCTCAGATAACTAGAATTGGTAGCAGCTGAGGAGAAGAAGGGGAAGAAGGAAAAGAAAGGTAGATAGTCAAGTCTGAAAGGCAAGATCTTTTCAGGCTTTCTTCCCATCAGACCATAGCTGATCTAAGACAGTTTTCTATAACACAATGGCATTTTTCTGTAACACAAGCATCTTTCTATAACACAAGTATCTTTTGCATTTTGTGCTCTCATAATGCACTTCTCTAACTCTTTGTTGCTAATTAGTGATCATCCAAGATTTAATAGCCATGGATGGCAGGCTTGCTATGTTTGGAGCCCTGGTTGATACACTTTAAAAGAAGAGGTAAGGGTTTTATTGCACTGTTGCAAAGTCCATCTTTTTGAACCCCTCCCCATTTTTCAGGTTCGCATTCTTCCATCTTCCTAAAATCTGTTTTGGTGGAGGCGAACCATTTGTCTTTAGGAGAATTATGATAGTCAGCATGCTATAAGATGCCACAAGTCTTCTTAAAAACAGATTGAGAGATTGTTATGAGGAACAGAGGTGACACTATCTCTATTTGGTCCTAGTCAGAGCTAGTTTTTGCAGTAGAAGGAAAGACGAGACTCCAGCTTAGTCAAAACTCCAGCTTAGTTTCTAAGGAAGTGTGTTCCCAGGAGCTCTCAAGCTAATGATTGGATTTGTCTAAGGTTTCACATGGCTTGTCTCCGTTCACTATAAGTAAGAGAGCTCTCTTGCCTTTGGTCAGTGATTTGATGAAAAATGTCTCCATTATATAGAACGATAAGGATATCTTAGAATTTTCTCCTCTTTAACAATGACTAGGGAAACCCTGCTTTAGTTCCTTCAATTATTATGCTGTTTAAATATCTCATGAAAATGAAAATTTCACTATTTTTATTTGTTTTTGTTTTTTTTACAATTTTAGAACATGTTTCATTTTCTTCTCTTTTGATATTTGGTTAATTACAGGCATTATTACTATATCAATATTATTCATTTCTTCTTGTGCTGTGTATGCATCCCTAAACAAACATAAAGAAGAAATAGAAGTATTTGTTATGCAATAATGATACATCTAGTTGCTTCCTACAATCTTATTTGCAAAATGAGATAGAACATGTATATAAAGATGAGATAGTATAAAGTATCAAAGTATAATAAAGAAGACTTTGGGAAGGCAGTTTATAGATTGTAAACACATCAAATCTTTCCAATCTAGCCAATTAAGGATGCAAAGTTCTATATAATCACTAATTGACAGCAAATGGAAAACTCTTCCCATCTAATGAATGTTTGGATTTTTGCAACTACATTTGACAACGTGGATGACCTGAACTTCTGGTTTGGCATACTCTCTTAAAAATTCGTCTGAATGAAGAAATAAACAAACAAATAAACAAATAAATAAAAATAAATAATAAATAAATAAATGACTTGATTTTTCTCTGCTTTTTTTTTTTTTTGCTTCCTCTATTCATATGTTTAAGGGCAGGGATGTCAAACTTGTGGCCCATGGGTCAGATGCATCATGCGTTGGCCATGTCTACTCCCCAGTTTAGCGAAGGGGAAAAAGTCATGATACAACTCATGATGACAATGTGATGCCTTGGGTATTGACACCCCTGCTTTAAAGGCTTGAGAGAGAACCAGACCCATAAGGCTATAGATGTGCTTTGCAAGGTTTTGTTAGAGCTCTGTGTCTCCTTTGCAATTCTGAGTCCAGTTACCTAAAGCTTTAGTGTACTGAGAGAAGCAGTATCACCTAATATTTTAGGCATCTATTTGTTTTGTTTTGTTTTGTTTTCAGGCTCACTCTAGAATAGAATAGAATAGAATAGAATAGAATAGAATAGAATAGAATAGAATAGAATAGAATAGAATAGAATAGAATAGAATGTTTCATCCAATGTTGGCCAACATGTTTTTGAAAGAAATTGGCAAGGTGGAACATATGAAGAGGATGGTAACCAGAGGTGGTATTCAGCAGATTCTGACCAGTTCCGGAGAACCGGTAACAGAAATTTTGAGTAGTTCAGAAAACCGGCAAATACCACCTCTGACTGGAGATTTTACACTATCCTTCCCCTGCCATGCCCTCCAAGCCACGCCTACAGATCCGGTTGTAAAAAAAAAATTGAATCCCACCACTGATAGTAACCAAGATGATATGGAACTGGAGGGGAAAATGAGTGCTGAAGTATGGTTGGAGAGGCATTTGAAGAAGAGAAGATAGCAGGAAGACACAATAATTGTCTACAAACAGGAAAGGAATATCAATGGAAGCTCTTCAGAGTTGTTCCAGAATTATTCCTAGGACAAGAACCACTGGATTTAAGTAACAAGGAAAAGGATTCTGAGTGTCCACCAGAAGAAATATCCTAACATTAGGAGCTATTCTGTAATATACAGAGTGCTGTAAGACCAGTAGGTTCTCCTTTGCCTGAGGCAGTTAAATAAAAGTTAGGTGAACATTTGTCCTGGTTATTATTGACTTGAATTTCTTCCTGGGCAAGAAGTTGGATGAATTATTTCCAGTCTCTTCCGTTCTTCTCATTCTCTGATTCTCTGTTTTATTAACAAGGATTTTTTTTTTAATTTTAAATGGTCAGAGCCAAAGACTTCTGCCTTTTGTAACTAGGCCAATTTGTGTTGAGTAAGGTTTATTCTGTATTTATGTTGAATGGTATTTCAACATTCAGCCTCTGAAATAATAAACAGAATCTCTCTTTTTTACTGTATCTCCTCCCTGCCATGAAATATTTTATTAATGCGTGACTGAGAATGATATTTTAAACAGCTCTATAAAGTGTTCAGAAATCCTGGGAGAATAAAGGCAGCCTAGATATGGGTTCAGCTTTCCCAGTTTAAAATGGACACTTAGGCTGAAATTCAATCTAAAGCACTAAAGATGCATTTTAGGGTAGTCTTACCTGTTAAGATCCATGGATGCATGTGGTTGTGTAAAGGCTTCTCTAGCTGAAAAAAAAAATAATGGCCAAAATCTATTAACACTGAAAAGGCCCTGATTTGAGAAGTGTCAGCAACACAATTCCACTTGTCTTGATGATTGATGTAGGTGTTGCTGAGGGGGAGATTAGTTGTAAAGTAGTGGGATTGTTTGCACAACTTTGTTTTCTTTGCCTTCTTCTTTCTAAGGGTGAAGAGGATCAAACAGAGGAAGAAAAAAAAGAGAAACAGGAAGTGCTGTTGAGAGCAGCTATTAATCCATCAAGCACAGGGATTTAACCTCAGTTTTTTAACCCAGATCAGACTATTTGACCATCTAGTCTGGGTGGGGAGGACAAATCCCAGCCTTTTTTTTCTCTTGATGCTCTTCCTTTGAAATTTGCTACAAAGAGTATTGCTCATCAATAACACTATTGCTAATCAATGATGTAATTTCTCACTCTGAAGAGGAAAATTTATAAAACAGGGGCATACCCCCTGATATAGGTTTAATGCAATCGGCCCAAAAAATAAATAAAATCTTCATCTTAAAATGTAGGAGGAAGAAACACACAAAAATGTATTGATGTCACTGATAAATGGAAGCAAGCAATTTTATTTGGTAATTATTATACCAGTGGGTCAGAATTATATTATGTCAATAAAATAGAGTTATATTCCTAATGTAAGTGTTGTGATATTGTTATGGTCTATACATTCAATATATGTTCCAATTATTTGAGTTCTAACTAAGAACCAAGGGATGACTGTTGTATATAGGAAGTTCCAAGCAAGGTGTTTTTCTGTAAAGTCAGTACTAGCAACCTCAAGAAATTTAAAAGCTGAAAAGCAAAGCAAAACATGAACCCAATTCTAAGCATTTTTAAAAAATAAATCTCACCCATGTGCTTCTGGTAGACACTAACAATTGCACTATCTTTCTTCATTCTTCTCCTTAATTCTTCCCTGTTTATTCCTAAAATAAATCTCTTGGAGTCCTGTGAGAATATTTTTGAGAACACAACTGCAGGGAAAGTTGAATTGAAGTTAAAAACACTTGGTTGTTATGAACTGTCTTAAGGAGAGTCCAGACTGCCTTATGTTTGTGAGCTTTCATGAAGCTCTTAGGGCTAAATCATCCAGTGAAGTGAATCCAAGTACCTTCCTGATTAAATGGTCATTGATGGGATTGCACATCTGAGAAGATTACAAAGTGTCAACAAATGCTGATTACTCAAACTGAAGGACACAGAATAAAAATGAAGTTTTCAGGTAGCCTAGTAGGCAAGAGAATGATAGAACCAGACTGGAGAATCGAAACATTTTGAAAAATATATTTTAAAATTCAAATAATAATAATAAAGAAGAAATCTTTTCACTGGATAAAAGGGTAAGTATAGAAAGTATTCCAATAAAGAAAGGAAAAAAAATGGTATATGTAACTGAATGTCAGGGAAGGGAAACATAAAAGAATTTCATCTGAATTAACTTGTTAACATACAAATACCATACAGAGTTTTAATTTTTAAAAAATTATATGTGAATAATAATGCCAATTTATTATAACAAGCAAGAACTATTATGAGAAAAATGTGCAATCATAATATTTAAATAAACTGAGGCCAGATCAACTGCATTCTAGAGTGCCGAAGGAACTATCTTGTAGCCTGGTGGTGGCTAACCTTTTTGGGTTCCTGTGCTGAAAATTGCACTCGTGCGCTCATGTGCCAGCACCCAGAAGGCAATGCACCCGGGTCCCCCCACCTGCTGTATATGTGCACACAATCCCCTTGCCACCTCCTTACCTGCACTGGGCATGTGCGTGCCTCCCAGCTGATTTTTGGCCCGTTTGAGGCTTTTTTTTTGGCCTCCCAGAGGCTTGAGGGAAGCCTCTGCAGCCTTTGGAGGCTGAAAAATGAGCTCGTTTTATCAGTTCCAGTATTTCCAGAAATACAGGAAATGATGTAATGGGCCTGGTTTTTTGCCTCCAAAGGCTGCAGAAGCTTCCGTCGAGCCACTGGAAGGCCAAAAAAGGCCTCAAACAGGCCCAAAATCAGGTGGGAGATGTGCGCATGCTCAGTGAGGTAAGTTTGACTGGGGCTCGAGTACCCGCACAAATGGCTCTGCATGCCACCTGTGTCACACATGCCATAGGTTCACCATCACAGTTGTAGCCTGTCCAAATTTCTATATATTACATGTGTACCTGTCATACTTTCAGGTAAGCAGTGTTATACAAGGTGCAAGGGAAAATATGAAATAAGGAACATGAAATAAGAAATAAAGAAGCTAAAGTTCACACCTGTACTATTTACTAAACTTTCCTGTTCTTGCAAATGATTTGCAAGAACTCAGAATCATTGGAAGTCAGAATACATACAGATTTAATAAATAATAATAAAATATTTTTTCTATCATCTTTGCACCGTGTCCACCACATGATACATTGTTTCATCTATCTACCTATTATGTTCAGACTGATGAGAATACATGTCCCTATTTTCTGAAAGAAGGAAAAGCAGAATCCACTGACTTACAGAGGTATCGTATTGACCAAATAGCTATAGAAATATGGCATACAACAGAAGAAGAATCAGTAAAACCCAAATTATGCTAGTACATCTGGAGAATAACTTAATAGTCAATAGAGTGGAAGAGGTTTGTCTGCAAATCAATACCAAAGAAAGAAAATTTAATAAAATGTGCATATTATCATGCAGTATTTTATTTTAATTTATTTATTCATAAATCATGCTTACACATCTCACAGAATGTGAACTCCTCAGTTTCACATATTATCAAACTAACACATAGGATTTTCCAATGTGGATTAGAACCCTATAATTGAGAGATACCAGATGTTCAAGTGGGCTTAGGAAAAGTCAGAAGACCAAGAAACATGGTTGGTAATAAACACTGAATAATTAAGATAGCCAAAGGATATACAAAAATAAATCAATATGTGCTTAGTGGATTATAGAAAGGCTTTTAATTTGGTTGACATGTCAAGCTGTGCAATATCTTTAGGAAAATGGACATTCCACAACATAATTCTCTTGAGAAGTTCTTAATTGGTGCAGATCTGGTACAGATTTTTTTCTTGTGGTATTGCATAGTTCTATTTAACCAACCCATTTGTCATGCCTGAAATTTCTCCAGTGTTCTTGTCACCTTAGCATATTCCAAATACTGGAGAATGAATGAAAGAAAGAAAGAAAGAAAGAAAGAAAGAAAGAAAGAAAGAAAGAAAGAAAGAAAAGAAAAAAGAAAAGAAAAGAAAAGAAAAGAAAAGAAAAGAAAAGAAAATAAAAAGTTTATTTAACAAGCAGCATTTGTAACAATTCCATTAAAATCAGCCCCAAAATTTAGGACGAAAACCAAACCATATGAAGTACTCCTGAATTATATTGCCAGCAGCAAGGTGATTTTAATGACCTTTATTAAACATTTTGTCAAATGTCCAATGTAAATGAAACTTTTTCTGTTTGTATTAACTTTATTTTAAGGAAATAAATTACTTTTAGAAAAATAATTTCATGCTGTTTTAAGTAACCTTCCTTTAATGTACCAGAATATATAATTATAGGTCATTCTTTCAGAAGTCACATAAATAACCAAAATTAGTTTCACCAACTTTATCGAATAACACTGCTTCAATTGAATATATATATATATATATTCAATATACTCTCTCTCTGTGTCTGTGTGTGTGTGTATGGCATTCAGCTTTGTTCGGGTATTTTCCCACGTCATTGTAGTTGTGCTTTTAAAGTTGTAGCAACGTTTCGCCAGAATCTCATCTGCCATCATCAGGCTTCTCTATAGTGTTCATCTGTGAGTCAGACTTTTACAGTGGTTTCAGATTTAAATTTGGGGAAGCCTATTGCTGTGCCAGAATGGTTTTTTCTTCATCCTGATTGGTTGGGAGTTTTGGTCTGTGTTTATTGGTCTTGGAGTTTGCTGTGTTCTGCTTGATTGGTGTTTCTAATATCTTCTGTCTGTTTTGTGGCTCTTTTTGTATCTTGATTGGCTGGCAACACTGTGTTACTTTATTGGAAGCCTTTAGTGCAGCTTGGCTCCGGGTAAATGGACGGCTATCATTAGTTAGGAAGCTAACTAATTATTAGGAAGCTAGGTTTCATTAGGAAGCTAGGTTTCATCTGGGTGCCTGGTTGGGGTGTGTTTGAGCTGGAGGTATCAGGGGGGATCTGTTTGTGCCCAGGTGTTTGCCTGGCTTGTAGTGTGGAGATTTTTTTGTTTGTGAGTGCAGGCTTCCAAATGATTGACAGTCTGGTGGAATCATCTCTTCTATTCATGCTTTCTGGTCTTTTTTCAATCTCTATGGCTTCTCTGATGATTCTGTGGCTGGGGTTTTCTATAGTGGCTAGGGTTTTGGTACTCCCAGCAGACAAAGGGAATGCCATAGTAGTAATAGACAGAAAAGACTATGAAACAAAATTGACAGACCTACTCCAAGACTCCACATACAAACCCATAAACACAGACCCAACCACATATCTGAAAAATCAACCAAGAAGAAAATTATAACCAGCCACATGAGCAAAGAGATCCAACAGATGATCATACCAAGAGAAAAATCTTCCAGATGCCCCAAACTATACGGCCTCCCAAAAATACACAAAGAAGGCATACCTCTAAGACCCATAGTCAGCTCCAGAGGAGCACCACTACAAAACCTAGCTAAACACTTAGCAAAACAGCTACAGCCCCATGCAGAAACAGCAGCTTCACATGGACAAAACTCATACCACTTCTTGGAAATGATCAAAGATCTACACGTGGAGCAACAAGATCTGCTTGTAAGTTTCTATGTGGTTTCACTATTCACTCAAGTCCCAATAAAAGAGACCCTTGAAATCATCAAAAATAAATACCAACCAGCTAAACACCTCATGGAACTAACAGAACACTGCTTAACCAACACATATTTCATATACAAAGGACAAAGATACAAACAAATTGAAGGAGCCCCTATGGGATCACCACTGTCACCCGTCATTGCAAACCTGTTCATGGAAGAATTCGAATCCAGAGCCCTGGCCAATGCCATCCACAAACCCAAACTATGGTTAAGATACATTGATGACACATTTGTGATTTGGCCCCATGGAAAAGAAAACCTAAACAATTTCCTAACACACCTAAACAGCACACACACCCAAATCATGTTCACCATGGAAACGGAAACAAACAAACAACTACCATTCCTAGATGTCCTAATCTACAAAAAAACAGATGGCACACTAGGACACACCATATACCAAAAGAAAACACACACCAGCCGCTACCTCAACGCCCAATCCCACCACCACCCAGCACAGATAAACTCCGTGGCTAAAACACTAATTGCCAGAACCAAATGCCTGGCAGACAAGACACACATAAAGACTGAATTATGCACCCTGACTAAAGTACTGACAGCTAACGGCTTCCACAAAAGCATAATCACTGGCTTGATCCACAAAATACACTAAGACATAATGGAGACCCAGAAGATGAACAGACCTATGGAACAGCTGTCCTGCCCTACATAAGAGGTACTACAGACAAAATCAGTAAGATACTACACAGGCATCACATCAAGACTGCCTTCAAAACAGACAGAAAAATAGCAGCCATCCTTAGAAACCCCAAAGATATAATTGACCTGGAAAACCAAGGCATATACGAAGTCCCCTGTGCATCATATATATGTTTTCTTAAGTTTTCGCAAGTACTTACATGTATGGCATTCGGCTTTGTTCGGATATTTTCCCACGTCATTGTAGTTGTGCTTTTAAAGTTGTAGCAACGTTTCGGGAGAATCTCATCTGCTATCATCAGGCTTCTGTATAGTGTTCATCTGTGACTCCCCCGCCCCCACCGATACCTCCAGCTCAAACACACCCCAAACAGGCACCCAGATGAAACCTAGCTTCCTAATAAAAGATAGCTGTCCATTTACCCAAAGCCAAGCTGCATAAGGTTGAAAAATGGTTATAAGTCACTTTTTTCAGTGCTGTTGTAATTTTGAATGGTCACTAAGTGAACTGTTGTAAATCAAGGACTACCTGTCCTAGCATATGTTTTGTTTAAATAACATAATGGTTAAGATGCTGGAACTGAGCTTGTGAGAGTCAGGTTCAAGTCCCTACTCAACACAGAGTATGTGACAGTCCTCCTAGGATTATTGTCTGAAAGGAAAAAAATATGGGAGATCCCATGTGAGTCCTCTCAGCTGTCAAAAGAAAGGAGGAGTGCAAATGAAACAAATGAAATTATATACACATATTTATGTGTATACTGCTCAGAGGTACATATCTTTGTACATTTCTAGATTAAGAAACTATGCTGTAGAATGAATGAAAGTATGAAAACTGGAGAATAGTTGTGCTGGGAATGTTATAGTCTTTTGAGGTTAAAATGAAAATGTGAACAATGTGATTTTCTCTCCCATCTCTACTCTGTGGCTTTATCCTCTTTGACTTCCTTATTCCCAAATGACATGCCTGATTCATTTCAGGCCTTTGACCTCTTGTTTCACTTTCTACATCCCTAATTGCATTTTGTTCCTCATTCTCTCTCCATTGAAATTCTCTTGGGATGCATCTTATCCCTGTACGCAGATTAACATCTCTGCTCCCAGACTCATTTCCAACCTTCCTGATTACATCTACAAATGGGCATTCCTTATTTTTGTTCGGGTTTATCATTGTGTTTTCAAACTCAACGTACCAGAAATTGATATTTTTCCATCTTTTTTTCAACTCCCTTTTTTTGTCTTCATACATATTGAAGACATCTCTGTTCAGCCTACTGAAGAAGCAAAAACTGTTTTCTATCTATTCCTTTCTTATATTCAGACAATTGTCAAGTCATTTTATAACCTGGGATAAAATATACAGGTTTTTTTCTTCTGCTTCTTGATGAAAGGTCCAATTTATACCATAGTCATACTTTTCTTTGACTTTTGTAACTTGGTTCTCTCTGGCCTGGCATGATCATAATTCAACATTCTCATTTCTTTTCGGTATTTTTCAGTATTGTGCTACCCAATCATTCACCGTGCATTCATCTCTTTGACTATTTAATACCAATAGTTATGGCCTATCTGAACAATTCAACTGAAGGCCTATCTTATCAAAATCCTAATACATTTTTCACACTGGAGGTTTTAAAGAAGAGATTGGACACTCATTTGTCCAGAATGGTATAGGGTCTCCTGCTTGTGCAGGGGCAAACATAGAGGCTGATTGGAAATATGGTTTAATGATGAAGCAGAACCACTAACCACATGGTTCTGGTTCAGCTGACCACATGGAGTTGAGAGTATGAGGGGTATTTATACCATCTCTTGGGCTTTGCACTTGAACATCCTATTCCTGTGCAAGAACATGTATTCTATTGGCTGTTTTAGGGGTCATAACTGGTTCTATAGGTCTCAGGTTTGTTTGAAATTTGGACTCTGATGCAATGTCCTTAGGAGATTGTGCAATGTAGTGAGCTCTGCTGCTAGTGGGTTAATCCTGTTATGTCCTGGAGACTCATTTGTTTAATCCCATCATTCTGGAGCTGAAGGTCTTTTGTTTTGTAGATAGGATGGCCCAGTCTTTCTTAATGGGTGCAAAATGTCTGCTGGAGTCTATTAAGAAAGGTGGGGGCTGTCTCCTTCTGTCTCCAAGAGCATGTTTCTCCATTCCTCCTTCAGGGAAATATAATATTCTGCCTTTTTAATATTTCTCAAAATATTTCATTTTCCCTCATTACTTGCTTCCTGGTTCTTGCATATGACAACAATCAGAAGTATATCTTAGAATCTCTCTCCAAAATTCATAAAGCTTTTATCATAAGTCCACCTCTTTATCCCTCACCACAACTAAACTTGGGATATTTCTTCAAAATGTGCACCTATTATTCTATAAGCCTCTATCTACATCCTCATCTTCTTCTCCTTCATAACTGTAGTATATGGTTCATTTTAAAAGTTAGGACTTAAAATAAGTATACTGCATTTGCAGAAAAGAATTTTGGGGCTGGGGGAATAGGCTTTTTAATCAATTTATTGTGCTTACCTTGTGTTGTCTTTTTTAAAAAAAGATTGTCAACCACTAGGAGTCTTACAGAACAGAGTGATATATAAATATTGCAAATGAATTATTCAAGTAATGGATAAAAAAAAAACCCAAACCACAATTAGCAAATACCTATTATGGTTTAACCCCTCATTGTTTTAACATATTTTAATTCTGAGCAAGACTAAAACATATTCTATGATATCTGGCCATCTTTAAGTTAAACCATTTCCAAACCTTAAAAGAAGTTTCATTCTAACAATCCTAATTAATCCTAGAAGTAGTAGCTTCTAAATTCAACAGTTTCCCTGGAAATGACCTAGTTTCTGAATGAGTAATTTCACCCACCAGTGGAGAGAATAGAAGCTTTTGCAAGTCCAGCTCATGTTATCTGTTTTCTGCAGACAATACAATCTGGTCTCTTCAATGTAGCTTCCAACTTTAATCAACTTCTACTGTAGCATGATGATAGATGAGAAACCTCCTCAAATGTTCTCTCATATAATTAAAAATAAAGTAAGGCAAAATAGTATGTTCTAACTACTCTTGTGTGCCTTCATCCCATTATTTAGTCCTTTCTTAAGTGGAACTACATTGTTACTGGAGATTCCCCTTGGAATGTTCACCTTAATAATTATAGATTCTGAATTGCCCAAGGTTCATTGATGTCTAAAAGTTCTCAGCTCTTGGTGTCCAAGATTTGTCATTTAATTCATGGAAGTTTGGGGAAAGGATGTGTCTGAGGAGCTAGGGCTGGTTATGCCATTACTTTCTTTAAGTGGTGAAGAGAACATTTGAATAAACTATTTTTGTTTGAATTTGTATCTGAAGAATGACTACTTAAATGTAGGGATTGAATATGATATTTAGTGGTATTTTTTGTTCACAACAATGTGAAGTCACAACAATGTGAATCAGTGGCACAACTTGCTTCCAGAAGTTGTGAATGCTCCAACACTGGAAGTTTTTAAGAAGAGATTGGACAACCATTTGTCCAAAATGATATAGGATTTCCTGCCTAAGCAGGGGGTCGGATTTGAAGACCTCCAAGGTCCCTTTCAATTCTGTTATTCTATTCTATTCTATTCTAAGTCACAGTGACCAGTTTTTAGTTGGTCTTGGCGTTTATATGCATTGGATTATTCCCAAGAATCTAGAATGTCAAAATGCACCAGCAGAGTATATATGCAATTGATAGATGAAAATTTTGTCTTAATTCTAACGGAATTTGCCATTAATTCCCCCCTTCAACTACTGCTAATAGTAGCATTCTTTCTCAATAAATAAAAAAGGCCTTTTTCAACAGACAATTTGAAAAGCTCTTACAAATATCTCTTGCAATGACATTGTATTTTGTCCTAATATATATGTCCCAGTTTTCATGATACAGGCTGAGTAATGGGAAAAAAATGGGATGTAAATGCACTTATTCCTACTTCAAACACACTCTCTCTTTCCCCTCCCATTTATAACCACACATACACACTCACACAAACACACACAAACCATAAACTTCTCACATTTACCAGATGTAATTTGCAAACTACCAAATTCTTTCATATGGTATGCTATGCACTTTCTTGTGAGACCATACTGAAGCCCTAATTAAGTTTTCCCATTGTTACTGCTAATGTGTTAAATGAATTTGTTTATTAACTAGCCAAACTAATGTGAACAATTACTTTCACATGTACATAAATATTGATTTGAAAAACATATATTTCTTTTTTAGTTATAATTACCATTTTGCCCCACTTGTAAATATATGATGCATTATATATCCCTGCTAACTTTTTCTGTGGTTTGGTACATATAATAATGCAAATATGCTTTCAAACTTTTCTATTGTCCCTTCCCCCCCACCCCCAGTGAGATGGATCAAATAAAACATCCTAAAGTTATGTAGTAGCCATACATGCTTGTCAACTAAATGACATTAAATTATTGTGTCTGATAGCCTTAGATGACCTTATTGTACTACCAATATCCAAATCAGTATCCAGAGAAATCTAGGACATAAAACTTTTCTCCAGTCAAGCATAAAACAAAGGAAAAAAAATGACACAATGCACTACCTAATAAGAAAAGGTTTAGAAGTCTTCCTTTTCTGTGCCGTCAACAGTCTCAATAATTTTGATCTATATCAAGATGTCTATTCATTGGTGACTTTCATGTAAAACCTAGATTATTTGGTGAGTTGAATGAGAAGTAAAATCCAGTTGCCTTCAAACATTAGTATCATCCAGTGTGAGGATTATACATTTTGCAGGTGTGGTTTCCTCATTGGAATTTCTGTGAATTTAATCTCAAAGGGCTCTTGGATGCCCTCATCAAGCATGAATATAAATGGTTTGAACTAGTACAAGGCTACAGAATATGAAAATACTATGTATATGTACAATGTATAATATGTGGTTAAATTCTGTTTTCTAAGTATGTGGACTTTTCATTAAATGTACAGTATATGTTATTTTTTTTCGTAGAATCATAGATAGGAGGTCATCAAGTCTAACCTGCTGTACACTGTAGAATTCACTTCCCCATCCTGACAGATGATTATCCAGTCTCTATCAGAATACCTCTGGTGAAGAGAAAGAAACCATGGAGAAGGGTAATCCATTGATTGACTGTCCTAATTCTAATCTGTATTTAGATCCTTGAAGTTTCATCTTGTTAGTTATAGCAATAGCAGTAGCACTTAGATTTACCACGTTAGATATACCACGTTACAGTGCTTTATAGCCCTCTCTAAGCAGTTTACAGAGTCAGCATATTGCCCCCAACAATTTGATCCTCATTTTACCCACCTCAGAAGGATAGAAGGCTGAGTCAACCTTGAGCCTGGTTAGATTTGAACTGTCCAATTGCAGGCAGCTGGCAGTTAGCCGGAATAGCATGCAGTACTGCACTCTAACCACTGCACCATGGCAGCTCTAGTCTTAACTCTTGAGCAAATGAAAATAAGTCCAAACCTTTTACAACGTGACAGTCTTTCACAACACCATGTTGCGCTCCCTCTCCAGCTTCTCTTCCATAAATTGAACACACCATCAAAGGTTTTTAAACCATTCCTTATATGATTTGTACCATATGATATGACAGTCCTTTTACCAACTTGGTAGCCCTTTTGTAGACTTGCTCCATTTTATCAATGCCTTTTTAAAACTGGATTGTGCAGAATTGAACATAATACTGCAAGCAAGACTTAACCAAGGCAGAGAAGAGGAGAGTAATTATTCCCACAGTCTGGATTCTATGCTCAAGATGTTCCTCGATATGCCTTTGGGTTTCCTTGCAGTTGCCTTACACTGTTGGGACAAATGAAACAAGCAAAATGTTAAAAGTTATGATATTTATGTAGTTACTTATCAAGCACATCAAAGTTATATTAAAGAATCCAAAATATCTCTATAATCCCCAAGGCGTGTCACAATTTTTCAGCACCCCTTATGTTTGGGAATCGAACGTTGAAAAATTTAACATGCCCAATGACATGTTGAAATCTAATATATCCAAATCCATCTCACAATGATCTATTCTTGACCCAAATTTCCCCCCTTTTGTACATGTTTATTTCATTTTTCTTTTCTTTTTTTAAACAAACTTTATTGATTATAAAACCAAAATATCAAACAAACACAACACACAGAAGAAGAAAGAAAAAAATTAGAAAAAAAGAAAATGATTAAAAAACTAACAATTCTACTATCAACAGTCTATGGTTCCTTGTTTGTTATCAATATTGGTGATACATTTACAAATACATCTTATTGCGAATATATAATTATGATTTACATTTTATGTTATTTACTAATATATTTTCTATTTTTGTTCTATCCAGTCATACCAGCATTCCCAGCTTCTATAATATTCTGATGTTTCTTTTTCCTTAAGTGCTAAAGTTAACTTGTCCATTTCTGCACAGGCTGTTATCTTCTGTATAACCATCTCCTCTGTTGGAATATCTGCTTGTTTCCAACACTGTGCAAAGGTTATTCTGGCTGCAGTAAGAATATGCAGTATTATATATTTGGCATTTTTAGGAATTTGTCTATTAAATATCCGCAACAGGAAGAATTCTGGTTTTAATTCAGTTTGCTCCACCATTATTTCCTCTAACCATTTTTTTTTAAATTCTATGCCAGTATCTTTGGGCTTCAGTGCAGGACTACCACATATGAAAAAATGTTCCCTGTTTCTTTTTACATTTCCAGCAATTCGGATTCATATTAGGAGACATTTTCACTATTCTCAAGGGTGAGAGATGCCATCTATAAAACATTTTATAGGCATTTTCTTTATATGCTGCTGATCTTGTAATTTTATTATTCCTTGTCCAAACCTTTTCCCATTCTAATAATGTAATGCTACATCCTATATTTCTGCTCCAAGCTATCATGTTGCCTTTGACTACTTCCTCTTCTAATTCCGTCTCTAGTAAATAATTATAAAATTTAGTTATATATTTTTTTTATCTGGACCTAATAAAATTTTATCTATTTGTTGTGCCTTAGTATAAATTCCAAAATTTTTCTTGTCCTGGCTATATTTATTTTGAATTTGTAAGTAAGCCCACCAGTCTACCTGTTCTTGGAGATCTCGCCATGATTTTAAAGTTCCTTGCGCATCAAGAAGGTCTTTGTATTTTATCATTTTATTAAGATCTAGATTATTTGGATGTATCATCGTCTCCATCGTTGAAATCCAAATTGGAATTTTTAAATAATGGGTTTTTTTGTTCCAATTAGCCAATAAGGAATCTCTAATTATATGTCTGTGGAAATACTTCTGCTTAATTTTCCCAATGTCCCATAAAAATGCATGCCATCCCCTCTGTAAATCATGGCCTTCTAAAAATAAGATCCTTTTATTTGACAGATTTACCCACTCTTTCAACCAGAGTAAGGAGGCTGCACTATAGTATAATTCCCAATTTGGGAGTGCCATACCTCCCCTGCTCTTCATATCTTGCATTGCCCTTAGGTTTATTCCCTTGGTGATTATCTTGTTAAGTTCCATTAAGTAATTTTTATGTATTTTTTATTGGTATTGTTTGGAATAAGTAAATAAATTTGGGCAGAATATTCATTTTTATAATGGCGATCCTCCCTAATAAGATTTGCAATTTAACCCATATCTCTAAATCTTTTTTAACTTGCTGTAATAGTTTATTAAAATTATTTTCCATTAGAGTTTTGCATTGAGCCATCAACCAAATTCCTAGGTATTTAACTTTTTTACTATTTGTAATCCCATTATCCTTTCCAATTTTAGTTTTTGTTTTTCTGTTAAATTTTTAGTTATTAATTTCATTTTTTCCCTATTAATTTTAAGTCCTGAAACTTCCCCAAATTGATCTAACTCTTTCAGTAATTCTTGAACAATTGGTTCCTCTATGAAAAATACCATATCATCCACAAATGACTGGAGTTTATATTCTTCTTTTTTAATTTTTAGTCCTTTTATTCCTGGGTTCTGTCTAATTTGTGTAAGCAATGTTTCCAAAGATAATATGAAGAGTAGGGGGGATAATGGACATCCCTGCCTGACTCCTTTCTCTATTTTTATTGAGCGTGTGTACTCTCCATTAATTATAATTTTCGCCCTCTGTGAATCATAAATTGTAGTCACGATGTTTTCAAACTTCGTGCCTAGATTCATAATGTAAATTTGTTGAATTAGGAATTGCCAATTTAAATTGTCAAAGGCCCTCTGTGCATCCAAGAATACAAAGGCTATTTGTTTCTCCGGGTGGGCTTCATAGTATTCCAAAATATTTAATACTATCCTTAAATTATTCCTGATTTGTCTTTTAGGAAGGAATCCGTTTTGATCTTTGTGTATATATTTGTTCAATATTTTTTTCAATCTATTTGCTATAATTGTAGTAAATATTTTATACTCAGTATTTAACAGGGAAATTGGTCTATAGTTTTGTATATGTCGTGAATCTAAATCTTCTTTTGGAATCAATGATATCAATGTCTCCTTCCATGAATCCGGCATTCTTGCTGCTAGTAGGACCTCATTATATACTTCCACCATGAGAGGTCTTATTTGTTCTCCTATTTTTTTGTAAAATTCCCTTGGTATCCCGTCGGGTCCTGGGGTTTTATGGTTCTTTTGATTTTCTATTGCTGCTTTTAATTCGGGCCATGTAATAACTCTAATTAACGTTTCCTTCTTCTCCTCCTTAATTATTTTATCTTTAGTAATACCCAAATAGCTTCTTATCATATCCTCATTTACCTCCTTCTTTTTATAAAGATCTTCAAAAAATTTACATGCAATTTCTTTTTTCTGTTCTATCTCTTGTTGGGCATCCCCGTTCTCATCTATTAATTGGTAGATCAATCTTTTTCATTTTTCTTTTTTAAGTTTATAGGCCAACCACCTTCCTGGTTTATTGGCCTGTTCAAAAAATACCTGTCTGGCTGTATTTAACTTTGAGACCATTCCTTCTTGTTCAATTAAATTTAATTTATGTTTAGTTATTATCATCTGTTTTTTCAATTTGCAATCTTTTGGGGTGTTTTGCAGCTGAATTTCTAATTCTTTGATTCTTTGTTCTAATTTATTTTGTTGGGCATATTTTTCTTTATTTCTTTTAGCAGTGTATGATATCATTATGCCTCTTATTACTGCCTTCATTGTATCCCAAATGTTCTTTTCATAGTTGCCTCATTATTATTTTATTTTAAAAAATAGTCTAATTCCTCATCAAGTTTATTCATAAATTCTTTCTCTTTAATTAACTGTGTATTTAAGGTCCATCTTTTCCTTGGTTTCTTCCTGCCTTTCCACACTATCTGAATTGGGTTGTGATCTGCTCATTTGTTTGGTAAGATTTCAATCTCTTTTAATTCATTTACTAATTCACCATTCATCCACACTATATCAATTTGTGTCCATGATTGGTGAGGATTGGAGTAAAATGTAAATTGCTTTTTCTCAGGGTTTAATTTCCTCCACATGTCTATCAAATTTAGTTCAATCATCATCTCTTCACATATTTTTGGTAGTTCTCTTTTTTTCTTCTCTCCCCACCCCCAACTATGATCTTTCTGGTGGTCCACAATAGCATTGAAATCTCCCAAGATACAAATATTCCTTTTATCTAATTCCACTAATTTCTCATGTAATTGTTCAAAAAATTCCTTTTGGTTATCGTTAGGGGCATAGATTACCACTAGTAGAATTAGAGTTGATTTAATCCAAATTTGTAACATCAGAATTCTTCCATTGGGGTCTATCCAAATTGGCTCTGCTTTCATATCTTCTTTCACATATACTGCTATCCCTTTCTTTTTCCTAAAATCTGCTGGCGACGTATACAAATTCCCTAGCTTGGGGCATTCTAAATATTTTTCTTCTTCCTTCCTTATGTGAGTTTCCTGTAAACATATTATATCTGCATTTTGTTCAATTAATTTGGTTAATATTCTTTTCCTTTTTATCCTAGAGTTTAGGCCATTTATGTTAATTGATAGTATTTTTTTTCTTCATCCATCACCTAATTGACTCTTGCTCTTTGTCTTGTAGTTACTCCTGTCTCTCTTTGTGGCTGATTGTGCGTCTTCGGTTCTTCTCTATCTTGATGTTTTTTTTTTTTTTTTTGAATTCCTACAATTCCCATCTCTATTTTTTTGGTAGTCTTAGTCATCTTGTGAATTCATTTCTAACTCGTCTCTACTACTCGATTCTTCGTGGCCTATCAATCATTCGTAGAATTCTTAGGCTTTTTCCACAGAGTCTACTTTAATTTTTCTTTCTTCCCAAGTGATTAGCATTCCCTCTGGGATTAGCCATCTAAATATGATACCTTTTGGGTTTAATTGGTTTGCCAAGAATTTATAATCTCGCCTCTGCTCTCTCACTCTTCATGGGATTTGTTTAAGCACCAAGATTTCTTTCCCTTTGTATGTAATTGTTTCTTCTCTAGAAATTTTGTATATAATATCTTGAACTTTCCTTCTGGCAAATCTTACATGGACCTCTTTTGGATGTTTATGTCGTCTTGCATAATTTGTGCTCACTCTGTATACTTCGTCTAACTCTTTGAGAATACTGTCCTTATCTTTTTCCAATAGGTCTGCTAATATTCTTGCCATCACTTGTTCTAAGTCCTCTTCTTTAGATTCCATTATATTTTGGATTCTTATCCATTTCCAAATATACCAAAGAGTCATCCATTTCTTTACTCACATTTCTTAATTGCTGACTAACCATTTCCAGCTTCTTTTTCATTTTTTCCATTCTTTTCTCAACCTCCTTATTGTTGATTCATTCCTTTCTAGCACTTGCTGTAGTGTTTCAATTTTTTGATCCAGCTTTAGAATGTCTAGTTTCATTTCTGCCTTTAAATTTCCCATTTCTTCTTTTAGTTCATTTGTGTCAGCTTTTGATTTGATATGATTTTTTACTATTATTTCCTGAAGCTTCAGCATGGACTCTTGTAAAGTAAGAAGGGTCGATTGAATGTTGGTATTCATGATGATAGGTTGTTTTTCTCCAGAAAAAGTTTCTTCAATTGTCTTTTGTGCCATCACTGAGGTTGATGGCATTGAAGTTGTTTGTATGGAAGAAGTCTTCTTTCCAGTTTTAAGTGTTGTATTTGTGACGGAGATTATTTCTTGTAAAATTTGTTTTTGTTTTTGTATTATATTAAATATGTTGTCACAAATTAACATTCACTATTAAGAAATATCAACTATAAATGGCCACTATGCTAAATAATATGATATGTTACAGGATTAACCTCTCTTATCAATATATATATATATATTTTCCAGAACATTTTTACAGCTAATTTCTAAATCAAATATCTGGATTTGTAATTCTTAATAATATATCAAATTCCTCTATTTAAAGTTAAATAATATTAAATAATATTAACCTGTATATCTATAAATACTATAGAATCCCAAATCTCAAAATAGTGTTATAAAATAATATTTCAAATACTTACAAATCTAAACATAAATATATCAACCTTACTATACAATAATTAATTAGTTAATCTATAATAATCACAATTAATCACAATTAATTATTTAATTCAATCTACTCAATGCCTATAATCAAATATCTATACCTAAATAATTAATTAATTATCACCTCCCTTTTTTTGTGTGTGTTATAACCAAATATAAACTACAATATGATTAATGAATCAATTAAATATATATAAATTACATTTACCACATTCAAAAATCAGTTAAGTTGGGGTCAAGAAATAATTGTTGCAAGCCGCAAATTTAAAACCTTAAAGTGTCTTAATATAATTGTTCAGTTCATCAAGATTCCTTCACCGAGCGTACCGGAATTACAGAGTTGCTGAGTAATGTCTCTGATTTCACTATCTCACCACACTTTCCACTGTAGTCGTTTCTCCTTTCATTTGAAAGTTCAACAAATCAATTTTTAGATTCAAATAGTCTCTTTCTTTAATAAATCTTCTCCACTTACTGCAGCTCCAGTCCAATAATCCAAAAGGAGACTAGTAAATTATTCAGTTTCATTCATGGAATATTTAAAGTTGTAATTTAATTCCTTACTTCAAGTCTCCCCCCATCTCAAGTTCGTCCTTCCAATTTTCCCCAAAGTCCACAATTCAATTCCTTCAAAGTTCCCTTAAATTAAATTATTGTTTTTTCTTTCTTCTTTTTTTCCTCTCCTCCAATTATTATCAGTCTCTCAGATCCCTCCAATTCTCTTATCTTCTCTGTCCGATTGCTCGCGTCCTTACCCTCTTCCATCTCACAAGCCCTTTCGCTTTCTCCGCTGCTCGTATCTGCTTTGGCCGCTGTTTTCAGGCTTCGCTCTGACTAAGATACTCCAATATTCAACACTCAATCAGGATCACAAATTCTTTCACTTGCACTCTTTGTTCACCACAGTCTGTCACTCACTCGCTTCCTCTTGTATGCAACGATCAAGGCTTAAGGACCGCCATTGCTGACAGTCTCTTGTTGTCGGTCTCCACAGGGTTTCTCTACGTCGCGATGAGAATTGCCTTTTCCACACCACGACTTGAGTCTCCCCACACTGGCACACTTCTCTACAAGATGCGTGCACCCCTAAGGGCCACTACAACAGCAAGAAGAGATAGCATGAAACCCATTCATTTTTCTTAATGAACTGCATGTTCATTTTTCTTAATGAACTGCATGTCTTTACCTTTTTCCATTTTAAATTTCATTCTGTTTGTTACTGTTGTAGCCAAACTCTTGTCGATTTTCCATTCTTTTCCCAAGTATTACCCACTTTCTCTAGCTTTGTATCATCTACAGATTTGATAAGTGCTCCATTGACTCTCTCATCCATATTTTACCTTGTCACGGTAGACATTTTCTTCAGCAGCTGCTATACATGATCAAGTCATGAACAATGATAAGGCATACCATGAGATTAGTGACTGTTTTAAAGTATCCAGTTTATACTGAATTTTTGTCATGTCTTGGCTAATTTTCTGGATCATGGCCATGGCTTGCCACCAAAAGACCGATCACAGGCCTGAAAGAAGTTAGGAATATTTGATTTATCTGATTTATTTTATTTCAAGAATACCCAGGATGATGTATCTTAAAAATCAAGTGTACAATGCTGTATTAAAACAGCATAAATCTTTAAATAGCTCAATACGAAAGCACAGAAAGACAAGATTAGCCATAGATATTACACATATATCTGGGTTTTTTTTGAAAGCCACAAAATATTACATTGTAATTCTAAGTTGTGTATCTGACACTACCTATCCTGAACAAATGGCTTTAGCACTGCTAGATTTGTGATAGCAATAGAATCAAGTGCAAATGTATCTGCAATGGTGAAGGTCAGAGAGCATTGCTTAGAATTTATTGCCATAAAGGTTACTACAGGAAATATGCTTTTTAAAAAAAGTAATGGAAACCAGCATTGGCATACTATATATAGGAGAATATAGCAGCTAATAATGCTGCCAGTGGGGACAAATATAGTTACTGTACAAGCCTCATTTTTGGTCCATGCATTTTTCATTTATTGATCACTTCTAAGTTTGATCTGCCTTCTTTTTCTCTCTCCATATCCCCACATCAGTGACAAGTACAAGAGCTGGTTTGCAGAAGTGCAATTTAGAACCATGCTGTCATTCACCTACATCTCTTTTATAGATCCCTATATGGATAGATCCACTAAAGTGTGATGGCTTTTTTTTTTTTTTTTTTGCATTCTGAGGTATGGTAAAGCATTTAAACCATGGGTGTCAAATTCAATCATGTCACATGATGTATCATGATGGTTTTTTTGCCTTTGCAAAGCCAGGATGGGTGTGGCCTGTATGTGACATATCTATCCTGCAGGCTACCAGTTTGACAGGCCTGATTTAAATAGACAAAAGGGATAATTTAAACTTTGCATCTACTTAGGAAAACAATTGTACTCCTTAAATCCCCTAAAAACTCCAAAATGGATTTTGAAATTGTGGCATTCATCTCCCTGTAACACACTGCACAACATTCAGTCAAATTATTTTGACATCTTAAATGGAATTTTACTGAGCTTGGTAGTAAAACACAAGAGTGAAAAAGCAAATTACAAAAACATGAAATAATGCACCACACAAAATGTCTAAAGCAATTTTATCACTCCAGCTAATGATAGCTAGATGGCTATGGAGTTAGTGAGTGTGTCTGTGTATAGTGTGTGTGAGATAAAGAGAGGATCATTTTATAATTTTAACTTTCCAAAGCAAGTAGAAAGAGTGACTGCTACAAATCTGAAATGGATGTAATTGGATATTTTCATAACTTCTTACTGATTTTCTTCTTCAAATATTTAAATCCTAATTGTCTAATATTATTTTATATTTTAAGGATTCTTCTGAAATCCCATTTTATGTCAGTTGGATCTGAGCAGCCATTTTAGCTTCACCTGGTTCTTTCTATGGCTTTTACAATCTCTAATTATTATTCTGCTAGCATAAAAGTCACATGCTATTATTTGATAAGTGCCACTTCTTTCACACCAAATAACATGTAACTGTGTAAATTAAAACCATAATTAACTTAGTTCAATGTTGAAGCAGTGAATTTTTAAATTAAATTATTATTTTTTTAATTTCCAGTGGAAATTTTCATTTTCCTCTAAGTGCATGGTGTGATGTGGGCACATTTTTTGTACTTAATGTGTCTTGATAAATGATTATTTGAGTCCAAATTTAACATTGGATAAAAATAGCTACCTGTTCTTTCAACTTTCAGCTTTCACACTGTGTATGCTGTTGTGTATACATTGTGTATGCTGCACCCCATAAATTAATATGATGCTGTTGGACTCTATGAAGGCTACCATCACATTTCTGGGCCACTTTGACTTTTAGACATAAAATATCTGTGTCACCCTCTCATTCTTTTCTTCAGTCCTAAAACAGCGGCATGTTGGTCCTGAGGGTATGAGCATTGAAAAGATTAATGGAAGCAGAACACTGATACACATGTCTGGGACAGTCAGTCTATCCTTTATACAACCTTTGAATATGTGGTTTACCCCAGTTTGGGAGGGATATTACTGGGAATATATTCTAAGGACAAAAAGAGGAATTCTTCTGAACATTACTTTAGCCAAATTTCTTCATTGTTTCTAGAATTTAAAATGAATGTATTTTGCTTTGGAAGAGGGAGAGATAATAATAGAAATCCTATAATAGAGAAGTGGGCAACTAAAAACTGCTGCAGTTCCATTCAGAACACACTGTTGGATTCAGGTTTCCTGCTGCTTTGAAACACAAAGCACATAAGAGCAAAATAGTCAGTGGGGAGTCTAATAAAGAAACAATACAGTAGACAACACCCCCCAAAAAAAAACCCAAAAGCAAATGATGTGTGGGAGAAAATCCAATGGAATTTACTTGGGTGAAAGAAACAAGATAAATATTAAGTTGGTTACCAAAGGTAATTGTATTTATTCTTCAACCATTCATGACTTCTTCTGGAAGTTATGCTCAAGAAAAAAAAAAGGCTCTTTAACTCTATGTTAAACATCTCCGGATGTTGTACAGCTTTAATATCTATCACTTTCAAATACCATGTCAGACTTTCAATATAATGCCTTCTTTAGCTTCCCCTTTTAACCCATCTTCTTTAATGTTAACATTTAACATATTTCTTATTTCAATCAACCAACATGTTTCTCCCTCTGGATCCATCTATTAGGCAGTTCAGGTTGCTATCCATTGAAGCCAGTCCAGAGTTTTGTTGCAAGGGTGGTCCCTCCACCAGCTAGGCTGTTCACCATTTGGCTAGTGATAGTGTGTCTCTGAGTTTGTGATGCCAGCCATCAGCTTTGGGTGATTAGCATGGCCAGGAAAGTTCAAGTGAATTTGCCATAGCACCTGGCTAAAGTAAGATCCAAACTGTTTATTTAGTTAGCTTATAAACCTCTAACAAGAAAAACTGTTTAGGAACCAGATATATCAATTTATTGCATTTTACAACTAATAAATATATAACTTAGGGACAAGGATTGAAATCTTCCTTCCTTCCTTCCTTCCTTCCTTCCTTCCTTCCTTCCTTCCTTCCTTCCTTCCTTCCTTCCTTCCTTCCTTCCTTCCTTTTATACAACTATACTTGCCATTTAGCACACTGGTTTAAAGGCATCTTTTTTTATCATGCACTATCCAACCGAGTTTTTCAGAAAGTCTAATTAGGAATAAGTAAATTGCAAATCCCCCTTCATCAAAACATTGCACACAAGCTGCAGTTGGCAGGCACTAATTGTAAGAATGGTTCACATAGATTCAGATAATAAATCAACTTCTGCAGATTGGGATAGATTAGTATAGTAACTGTGAAATTTTACAGATAAATGTGAGGAATACAATTCAGACTTTAGATTGATGTACTAGCAAAGTTCAGCATCTTCATAAATGTGGATAAGAACTACTAGAAACTGAGATGGCCTTCAGAAAGATCACTTGAACAGCTCCCTAATGATCTCTGGAGGCTGAAAAAAGAACAGCTTGCCGAAAAAGGACTTTGGCTTTCAAATCTGGTCGTCTTGTATATATTAGTGCAGTTTTAACAAATTATTTTGGAACACATGGGAGCACAAAGATAGCACCTATCTGCAGCTGTTAAAAGCACTCATATATTTTTCCAATATCACATGGAAGCTGTAGAGTACAGCGGCATAAAAAATGCATCATTTTAAAGAGTTTTTATGTTTGTGTTCTCTCACTTTATGTGCTACTTTTCTGAATTATTTCTGAAGCATTCCATAGCCATAATACTATATCTCTCTAGCTCTATGAATTTTCTTGACCTAGTGTTACGTTTGTTTGGTTTATTTTGTAATTTTAAGGCATTGGTGAATTATTATATCTGAACCTTTGCATTTGAAATTATTTAGAACTGTGTGAAAAAAGAAACAAAGAAAAATCCAGTAAATAAATCAATATAAGATATGGCAAGGTTGGTAATCAAATTAACAAAAGCAACAAGCATGTCAAGATTGGAGGTGCCTATTTTGCAAATCAGTCTAAAGCACACATGTCTTACAAAAGACAAAGTCAATGAGTTGTATCTCTGGTATGACTAAGGTACCTGATTAGTCAGCAGATAAAGCTGGGAAATAATTTCTTCAAATTTCTCTATGGGATCTTGATGTTCCCCAATAGGTTTTAAGGAGGGTAGCTTGCCATTAGCAGTTTTCCTTAGTACTTTGTTGATATTTTTCCCTTGCTGCATCCATAAAAGTCACTATTCATCAGTGTGTTGATTATTTCTCCTCAAGTTGTCAACTGTAGTCTAAATTTAGCTGGCAGTTGCCGCCAAAGTAATAATGGGGCCTTTATGAGATGGAATAAGAAAAAGAAAAAAAAACCTCAGAAACATCTTAAGCTTTAGGTTTTCTGAGAAATTAGCAGTCAGCCAAATACATTAATGATGCAGGTTGTGTACACTTATTTCTTTTGCTAACATCACACACATCCTTGCTAGGCAGGTTGAACAGTTGGGATGCCCTAGGGTAGGGGGGTCAAACTCATGTTGTCACGGCATCATCATGTGACATATCACAATTTTTTCCCCTTTCGCTAAACTGGGCATGGGTATGGCCAGCCCGTGATACACGGGCTGAGAGTTTGACAGTTCTGCCCTGGAGCTAAGATATGATCTCTTAGAGCTAATATGTGATGCCTTGTTGCTAACTGATTGTGTACTTCAAAAAAGTAGGGAACATTGTGTACTTCAAAAAAGTAGGGAACACTGTTTAACTTGTAAGCCCTGAACAAATTGTCTTCCATTTTGAGCATGTCTTCTTTATTTTCTAGTATAGAATTGAAAAGTTTAGGTGTGTTTTTAAAAATACTATAGATCAGTCTCTCCCAAACAGTTTTTGAACCATGATGGCCGGGAATTTTGTGAAGTATAGTTCCATTATATCTGGAAGGAATCATATTAGAGGAAGCTGCATCAGAGGTTACTACAGGAACGTATTTAGATAAATGATAACTCATATTTAACCAAAGAATATTTTCATTGCTTATGTATTTGCCGTGGGGTAGAGCTATTTATTTGTGGTTAAGATACACGAAGACATTTCTTATAACACAAGGTAGCTCTAGATGAATTTCTCTGTGCAGGTCCTACAATAAAATAGTGTAAATTAGCTGTGAGGTCTATCTTTCCAGGTTAGATAACTGAAGAAGTGCAACAGTACTATCAAGGAAGGGATGAATGGAGGATTATACAGCAAGGGGTATATGAGGGAGTGATAGAGGAGGCCATGGGTCTTTTATATTATGTGTCCTTTGTGCTCTCTGACCTTGGTTGTTTTCTTGCAGATATTTCATTACTCAAAGTAGGTGACATCATCACTGCTAGACTTCATTTTACCTCAGATTGTGCATCTTCTTGAGGCATTCCTAGCTGTGAACATGGAGCTTGCCTCCACTGAGTGATTTTTCTCCATGGAGCATTGTTAGTTTATCATCAAAGTTTCAGATCCATGCAGTACATGAACTGAGCCCCTTGCAATTAGTCAACAATGTTACTGGATGGTTTTCATCACATCAGGTTCCAGCTTCCTCCAGCTAAACTGATGAGATTTTGTGCAGTTGAAATTATTCCTGACATCATAGGAGGGAGAAGCTGTAATCTGGCATGGTGAAGTGATATTTTGCTCAGTGATATTTTTGACTAATTTTGAAACAAAACATTTTGCTATTTGTGTGGCTCTCAAATTACATCTGGCATTCTTAGTTCTGTGAAGTGAGGGCCAGACAAATGGGAAATTATTATTTCAAAATATTTAAAATGCTTGTGGCTTCAGGGAAAGTTTTAATTGCAATTTCTGCAGAAAAGAAAGGAAAACTACTAATTCTTCCATCGGTTGCTTATGGACTTTCACACAATTGCTAATTATGTTAGAAGAAAATATACTAATCACATGTATCACAGTTATAGTGGTAGAAATGGAGTTTCTGTGTGGTTGCTGGCTAAATAAGTGTTACACCTCTTCTCTTACCAAAGGCCAACATTACAAGCCCCTACTCCAGAACTTGTTTCTCCTTTACATTTGTAGGCATGGACAAACTCAAAATTGTATCACATACTAGTACTACTTACTACTATTATTGTAGAGCATAACTTCAGTTTTCACCACAAAATAAATTTCCTCCATAATTAGATATTTTTCTGAGAGTATATCTAGAAGATAGAAAAATGAATTTTAAAGATACATTTGGTATACATTCAGTTATCATTTCCAATATTTAGATATAAGGAAATGCATAGTTTTCTGCAATAATTAATATATTTGGATATTTTTCAGTCTTGTCTCCTCCTCCTCCTTCTCCTCCTACTCACTGTGCACTATTAACTTCCAAATGTAAAAATATCCCACTGCTGTTTCTCTTTAAAAACCATGCTATTAATAAATTATAAGTTTGTAACATTTAAAATACATAAATGACACCAGAAAAGAGTGTTTTATTTCTGTAAAAGGGATTGCTTGGGAGAAATGTTTTCTATACTAAGCATAGGAAGCGTTTAGAAAAGCAGCAGCACATGAATAATTTTAATAAATATAGATAATCAATTGAAACAATAGCAATTATTCAGAAGAAAGCAAATGCATGGACTGACTCCATGGAAGTTGAGAAGAACAAAATTTAGAAACAGGCATCAAATTAAACTCTTCTTCA
This sequence comes from Pseudonaja textilis, assembly GCF_049901715.1. Taxonomy (NCBI): domain Eukaryota; kingdom Metazoa; phylum Chordata; class Lepidosauria; order Squamata; family Elapidae; genus Pseudonaja; species Pseudonaja textilis. The sequence goes on along the minus strand of NC_141990.1, from coordinate 56,958,449 downwards.
AAAGAAACATATGAAAAATCTCAGTTTAGTGATTCTGAACCATGCATACAACATAAAATAACTCCTCCCCACTGTGTGTGTGTGTGTGTGTGTGTGTGTGGACTAAGGTGGGCTAAGGCAGTCAAAGAATGGATTCCACTTGATAAAAGCATCCACAAAAGAAATCTAAAACAAGATGGAGTGATGACATCAGCAAGTATTGCAGGTACAACTGGCAAAGGAAAACTCAAGATTGTATGTGTGGAAACATTCAGAAGAGGCCTTCATCCTACAGTGGATAGACAATGGCTAGAATGATGATGATGAACACACATAAACGCAGAGAGAGAGAGAGAGAGAGAGAGAGAGAGAGAGAGGTGGTCCTGCAAATAGTCTGGACTTATACTCTGTAGGATTTATAGCTGATAAAGAGCAACTAGTATTGTACTGAGAATCCTAGCGGGCAATGCTATTCATGAAGCAGAGGTGTTACTTGGCTTTACTATGATGTGCCCAAATGGCATGAATGACTGCATTCTGAAACAATGGCAGTTTTTGAATACTCTTTCAGGGCAGCCCTATATACTGAGCACATTGCAATAATCCAATCAAAAGGTGATGAAAACATAAGTGAGTGGGATTGGTAAATTAATCTAATGCATTATAATTTATTACAAACTGGCAATGTCTGTTTATCAGATAGCAATAGCAGACTTATATGTTACTTCATAGTGTTTTATAGCCCTCTCTAAGTGGTTTACATGGTCAGTATATTTTCCCCAACAATCTGCCCACCTCATTTTACTGATCCCAGAAGGATGGGAGGCTGAGTCAACCTTGAGCCAGTGAGAATTGAACTCCTGGAGTCAGCTTGCAATACTGCATTCTAATCACTGTGCCACTATGGCACTTTTCTTTATGTCTATCACACAGAACAGCAGAAGAAAGGGAATCATTCCATATGTCATAAAGATTAAGATTTGCTACCCATTGTTTGCAGACTTATTGGGATGTCCTAAGGGTAAATTAATTTGTTTAAGGCAAATTAATTGGTGATTTGAACTGGGTGCTGGAAGTAGAGTTTGAAAATAGATTTGGGAAACTTATTGAAATTTGCTCCTAGAAGCATGTGAGCTTTGATCTATGGCATGAGGATTACTTTTCTTGCATCTTGCCTAGCAATGTAGACTCATCTACATGGCTTATGCTGCAGCGAGTCAAAGTTGTACACCACTTTCAATAAAAATGTTTGAACAATTGCACTGAGATGATAACATTGACTGGCAATCAACACTGGATTCTTGTCAATTCTATAGCAAATTATGATCGAAAGTAGGAGCAACATTACTAAATTAGAATTTCATAGACTATTGACTTTGCTTGCAATACTTCTGAAATGTTTCATATAATTATGCCTATATAGAGATAAAGAAAGATTCATGGCACACATCAGACAATGTGTTCCAAAGTTCTGAGGTTCAACCAGTGATATTTCCTGGGAGAAAGTACCTGCCTGAAGAAATTGAAGAACCACAACTTTAGACAATGACATGCTTGGTGAATCAGCAATTCAGTCTAAATCATTCTTCCCATGTTTCTTTCTTTAAGTATAAATGTTCATCTGTAAATGCACATATCACATAAATGGCTTTCCGTATTTGTAGCAATGGATAAGTTCCCCTAATAACAAATAGAACAAATTCAAATTTAGCAACAAGATGTTGCATTCCATCTTCATAACTGAAATTGTAGATGTTCTGTTTCTCAAGACATGTCGTCACATTCACAGTTCTGAGTAAAAATGTTTTAATGTTTAAAACACAATGGGTGAACAGGTTCTTTGGTGTGAATAAGTAAAAGCAATAAGAATGCCTAGCAAAATGAAAACATTCAAATACTGACACATTGTTAAATGACTCAAGATGAGTTAAATTCAACCACAATTTCTAACAATTAACCATTGGCTTGGTGAGAATTCAAATATCAATATCTTAAACTGCAGAAGCAGTCACATGATTCCAAAGTTGGATCTGTTTTGACATTTTCACTATAATTTTGAAATACATTTCTGCTCCTGTTCCATTAAATGGAAAACCTATTTCTCAATAAATACTAAGACTAAAATGCTTATTTCTTTGAATTTGGGCTGATTTGCACATGTGCACAGTTACTTGACTTCTTGTTGCTTGTACTTGCATGAACTCACAGCTGCAAGGAAATCTATTTGGGGATATGTTAGCACAAACAGCAGTGATGGCTTTTCCTTCAATTCACTAACAGATGCAAACATGAAGAGATTCACATGAAAACCTGCTTTTACTGACATCAAATGTGCAGATACAATTTGCCAACCATTGCAAGAACCACAACAACAACAGAGTGAGCATCTGATACTTGGTAATACAATAAGGTCTTCTGTGATAGCTGAGATTGGGAAGAATTTTGGAAAGTATGGTATTTAATTTGGGCTGAAACATTCATATGGAAAAAAAGCAATTTCAAATTGCTCATGTTTTTGTCAGAATATATAATCAGAAATAACAGAGGAAAAGATATAAAATGAGATAATCTATGTACTGAATTATAAGAAGTAAACTGTTCATTGCTTAAATTAATAGGAATGGATGCAAAGAAACTGATATTTATAATAATTTCCCCATAAGTACATAGATCCTAATTTCCAAAATAGAGAAATAGCCTTTAATAAATGAATCTGCAACATTGTTATTTGGGCATGTTTTGGGGAAAAGAATTCTTTCAAGAGGAAAAAAAACTTTAAAATAAGTCAAATGTTTATTTCTGTATAGATTCTGTATAGATGAGATAAGCAAGTAGGACGATCTGGCTTCTATATGCAATGCTGTGAGGTAGCAAAATTTTGCAGCAGTGGGGAAAAATGTATGCCCTGCAGATTTATCTATGCTCTTATTCAGTTTCAGCAATTTGCTATATATGCTGGTGATAGAAGAATGAACTATGACATTTATCCAATAAAATAGATAAATATATATGGGTACATCTCAGGATGCTTATATATAACCAGTACTGGTTGAACAGCACTGGTTACAACTGGACTTCTGAATGCCGTTCAAGCTGAAACTGTCATCTGTAAAGCCCTTCAATGCACAGGGCCAATCCTGCATATCTTCTGTCTCTTTATCTCGGCCCATTCTGTAAAATTCATGCTCATCAATTAATCAGTGGTACCTATGGGATGCAGGAGTCCCTGGAAAACAGGACTTTTCCCCTAGGCACTGGGTCAGTTATGAGCTGGGGAATTAGACTCCAATGTAGTATGTTTCATTATTATTATATCATTTTTGGTGTATTCATGTTTTTAACTCTTGCTAGCTACCCACAATTGTCTGATGATTTTATGGGTGGCCATAAAACTGAACAGACAAATGAACAAATAAAATACTTTAGAGACCATAGCTTCTTTAGGGTTGCTTAATTTGAAATAAGAATTGTAGTCTCCATATTATGGTGTGGTAGTGTGGACAAATAGATCTTTGAGAGGAGGAGAGAGGAGGAAAGGAGAGGAGAGGAAACAATGCTTGGACTTGAATGCTATTTTTGTTATATGATGAATATTCATGAAATAGGAATATTTCCCAATTTCTACTGAATTCCAATTTTCATCAGCTGTAGCAGGAGGGATCACTGGAACTGACATAAGATGTCATCTTGAGGGCTATATGTTTCCTCCTAATATTCTAGCTTAATAGTTTTCTCCTTTTCAGATGAATTCCAAATTATATCCAGGAAAACAAGAATGAAAGCTATTGAATCAAACATGGACATCTGATTCCAAGATAAAAAACAAATTTTTTAGGCAATTTCTAGTTGTCTGGCATTACGACTGGTTGCACAGTTGAAAAGACGGATAAGTTGATTAAATGCAGTGGTGGAACAAAAGGAAAGATTTTAAAGATTCATGCATGAACATTTTTACTTATCATTTTTCTAGTAATGTCACTTTCCCAGAGAGAGATTCTGATGCAGTTTTTTAAGCCCCCCCACCCCCCTATTTTATATTAACTTCTGTGTGAGGCAATTTTCCTTTTATACCATCTGGGTCATTAGATATTTGCATTAATTGTTCATGTCCAAGTATTCTGGACTATATGAATAGTGCTGCATCTGTTTAAAGAGGATGTGGAAGAAGTCCTTCAACCCTTGGGCAAGTCCAGAATTTCTCTCTTATTAGTTAGAGAAGACTTTTTTCAGAAGACCTTGAAAGTTGGTTGAGAGACCTTTGAAAGAGATTACCACAAAGAAGATGAGGTCAAATTATTCTCCAAAGTGCCAGAGGGAAAGACAAGAAACAATGGATGGAAACCAATCAAGGAAAGAAGCAACGTGGAACTAAGGAGAAACTTCCCAGCAGTGAGGACAATTAACCAGTGGAACAGCTAGCCATGAGAAGCTGTAGGTGCTTCATCATTGGAGGTTTTTAAGAAGAGACTGTACAGTCACTGGTATAGGGTCTCCTGCTTGAGCTGGAGGTTGGACTAGAAGGCCTTCAAGGTCTCTTCCAGCTCTATTCTGATTGATTGGGGGAAAAAGTACTACTACTTTAAGAAGGCTACTTATTAAGGTATTGTACAATCATTCATTACTAACCTTCAAAGTTACAACAGCAGTGAAAAATGTGACATGACCAGTCCTCACATTTACATTTGAATACTTGGCCACCAGCATCTATTTATAACATTCACAGTATTCTCGTGTTGCATGATTGCAATTTGTGACCTTCCCAGCTTGTTTCCAACAAATAAAGTCAATGGGGAGAATCTAGATTTGTTTAACAACTATGTGACTCATTGAAAACTGCAGTAATTCAACAACTCAACAGTTGTGGCAAAAAAGTCATAAAATCTGGTGTGACTCCACCTAACAACTGCCTTGTTCAGCCTTAGAGATTTTGGTCCCAACTGTTGTCATAAGTCAAGGATTACCTATATCAGAGGTCTCCAAACTTGGAACTTTAAGACTTGTGGACTTCAATTCCCAGAATTCCCCAGCTAGCTATGCTGGCTGGAAAAGTCTGGGAGTTGAAGTCCACACGTCCACAAGTTTCCAGGTTTGGGGACCACTAACCTATATGGATGGTTACTTTGATGAGGGACATATAAGCCTGAGCTGCAAAACCCCAAATGAAATTACCTTAGGTGCCTCTTCACTGTCATCTAGTGCTTGCCTGCATTTTTACAACCAAGCTATGCTAGCCTGAGCCTTGAGAAATATTGACTAATATATTGACTTCATGTAATAGCTAATTAACATGATCTAGATTGGACTTTCCAACCTTGGGTCCTGCTTGTTGAAATGATTGTTCTCTGCATTCCAAGCCAGCTTTAGTTATATAAGTTGGAGCTTCTGGAATTGGCACCTTGAATTGGCAGCAGACAATGAAAGCTGTTTGTACCTAAAATATTATAGTTTACCTTGTTGAGATTCTTTTCTTTGGGATTTTTTTATGTTCAATGCTGCACCAGTATTTCTCTTAAAACATGTCAAAGCAGTAGCACTTCAATTTATATACCGCTTCACAGTGCTTTACAACCCTCTCTAAGTGGTTTATAGAGTCAGCATATTGCCCCCAACAATCTGGGTCCTCATTTTACCGACTTGGGAAGAAGGGGACAACCTTGAGCCAGTGAGAATGGAACCCCTGGCAGTGAGCAGTGAGCTAGCCTCCAATGCTGCATTCTAACCACTGCACCACTACATATCCTAAGATTCCTTAGTAATCATTTTCCCTGCTTAGTAAGCACCATAACCTATTTTCTAGTTGATTTTCATAATTGACTTAATTTATAAAGTTCTGTAACTCAACCTGAGTTATTTCAATTAGAAGCTGGTGAACCGTTGGACTGAAGATAGTGACAAAACATATTGTACATAGAGAATATGTGTTATAGAATATGTAGATATTGGCAGTATCAAATAAAGTGTGATAACATGAACACCTCTCTTACTAGAAAAAAAAAACCCTTTTGTGTTGCTGGTGTTATTTACAGCTGGAAGCATTTAATTGATAGAAAGTATCTGCTTCTATTATCTGGAATGAACTCCCTTGGAAGAACATACAAATTGAAGAATCATTTCTTTTTTCTAAGAAAACAAAAATTCATTCTAGCATTCAGAACAGACTATTGAAATAATGAATAAAAGAAAGGTTCATTTTTTCCCAATAAGTTGTTTTTACTGTACATTTTGTAGCAAAAGAGGAAGGGAAAAGAAAATATTTTGATCACAGGGATGCCATTTTCTAAAACTTCAAATAGGAAACATGACGGATAACAGGATCAAATACATAGCCATCTCACAATATATCTCTGAGCTGAGCTTTTTCTTAAAAACAAAAACAGAGTTTGTATATGAGTGTTCTCTTCACCCTTTTACAATTCTTTTCAGCACAGACCCTTTGGAGAAAAAAAAAAACAAATAGTGTGCAATTTCAGAAAGAGCTCCCCAATGGACAAATCTTTGGGAGTAAATAAATACAGAAAACAATTCTGAATTATAGGCTGTGGCTCTAAAGACCAACATTTCACTTCTGCTATGGAGTAGTGCTTGGGGAGGGCAAAATGTGTGCATTTACAGCTCTTCCAGATCCATTAATGTGTTTGATTATCACTTAAAAAGGCATAATGGGTAGCCTCAAATGGACAAAGGTTTCAACAAGAAAGACAAGCATGAGACCATGATGCAGGGACAAAGAGAGATTATATAGTATTGTTGAATCTGGGCCCCTCCTAGTCTACAATGCATTTTCAGAGCTCATGAGGACTACTCTCATAATCAAACTTGGAGTTTCATGTGATGCTGGAGGTTTCATGCCCTGACTGACATGATGCTATGCCAATTTGTGGCATTTGATATGAAGGTATCGATCTCCCTCCCTTTTCTAATGTTTATGAGTTGGATTTTTCTTGTTTGTTTTGATTAAATAGTGATTTTTGGATTCCTGATCAGAATTAGGAACATTTCTCTCCTTTCTCCCCCACAGTTATAAAAACTGAATTTCTCTCTTCTACCCTGATACTAAACTCCCTTATATTCTTAATAACCTATGGCCATCTGTTGATGAATAAAACAGATTGAGAACAATGATAGCATTTCAATTATTAATAATCAATGATTATTATTTTTTTCTGGGATAATGCTATGATTTTTAAAAAAAGTTATACCAAGGGAAAGCAAGGCAGTGAATGTAGACTGTTGGATTTTTTTTTTCAGGAGAGGAGGGAATCTTCAGGCAAATAGTGGCAAGATTTTTTCAAAATGTTACTTTTAGTCTTAATGTTAATTTGTATGTTCAGGGTTTCTTTTTCCAGATAGATTGGCTATGTAGTGGCAGCTGAGGTTATTCTACTGTTAGTTTTGTGTCCACTGAAATGTTCATCTCAGACAATGAGAAAATGAAGACAAACACAATTATCCTAAGAGATGAATAGACACTTCCTAACCAGCATTAATCCTCTTTCAATTTTGTTACACAGTTCACTGAGAAATTGGGATAGCACTGAATGTTTCCAGTGAATTCCTTGAAACATTCACACAGATATAAATAATATGTTGAGGGCATATCACCATCTCCTTACACACATGCACACATCCTATAAACCTCATAACTTCTTTTACTCCACTTGAATTCTTTATGTTAATATTTATTGACCAATATGTGGTTGAATGTGTGTGTGTGTGGTTTGTTTTCCTTCTATCACATTTATGGCCTTTTGAACTCATGGACTTGGTTATGTTTGGTAGGACTAGGAGTGGAATAGAGGGCAACTTCTATTTACACTGTGCTTTCCATGACCCACTCTGAGCTCCCATAAGTTCCCTTTGATTCTGTCAGGTCACTGTCATTGTACTGTAAAAGCATACCATTCACTGACAAACTACGTTTTGTCCAAATGTTTGTGATCTTTTTGGGGTAGTTGCAACACTGAGAAGTGGAAAAGTCCCCCATGTCAAAAGAATGGCTACGTTTAGTTTTACCCTCCAGTGGCAACATGAGGAGGCTGCGAAATTTGGATTCCTGCTGACCCAAAAGTGGCTCCTTGTCTGAGTGACGGACCACTATGGAAGTTCTTGAGTCTATTGTTTCCTCCTTTTTCTGACACTTCAGGTCCAGAGAGGCAAAAGCTCCCATGAGCCGATCAATATTGTGATGCTTTGATCTTGACCGGGGCCTCCATTTACTGGACAATGTGCCCTGCTCACTTTGGAGGCTATAGCCATCACAGTCACAGCTGTTCACAGAACTAGAGGAAGAGGAGATGCTGCTGTGTGCCGACTCACAGTTAAACTCTGTGAGTTCATTCCTTACCACAACTTTGGGATTCACTTGTGGCAGGACTCCGTTCTGGACAGGTTGAGATCCATTGGTTTGAGAATAGACATTGCTAACATTGGCCATCTTGCCAGGATTGTTGTTGCAAACCTTGTACCGCACCATCAGTATGATGATAAATACCAGCAAAGTAGCCACAATGATGCCTCCAATGATTAAAATCATGGTCCCACCCAGAAACTGGCTGTGCATGGACTGGCACTGGGGATAGTCCTCTTTGGTGTAGAACTGGGCACAGCCTACTATGTTGGTAACAGTGAGTGTTGTGGCAGTGTCATCCCACAGGGCCAGAACACAAAGATCATAGCCTGTTCCAGAAACCAGGTTGTTCACCACAAAGGCTTTATTTGAAGCTGGAATCATCCTTGAAGAGAAAGAAAAGAATAGCATTAGATTAATTTGCAAGAGAAAAGTAGACTGGCAAAGCAGAGGCAACTGGGGTCTTCAGAGAAGCTAAATAATGGCAATAATAGGTACAGCATTTGAATTCTCATTTTTTTTTCACTTGAGCATACAAACATAACAACCTTGTTTATTTCTGAATATATGATTTTAAAAATTCACTCTGTCACCGTATCTTGGGATTCCTCCCCAAGGTACAAAAACTGGTCCTTAAAAGATTAGTGGTATTTTCACCTTGGTTAGGTAGATCATATATTCCAACTTCCTTGTTGGTATTCAGTCCGCATACTACAAATCATAATGCCTGAAGTCCCAGATTGACAAAGCACAAGCATTCGGAATACAAAGAAGAGACATTACTTCAGTTTAAAATCTAATAAGATTATCAAAATATACATTACAAGCATTTATAGCAGATAGGTTATTAATGCAGACTATTTTCATTTATCTGTATTTTTAATTGTTTCAGCATTGTATTAGATGTAAGCTGTCAAATCTGTTGGAGTGGGCACTTACAATAAATCAAGAGAAAGAAATACATTGGTTTGTTTTATCTGTATGCTATCTGACTCCCTATGATTCTGGGCATCATAAATAAGGTTATGATTGCTATGTTGTAATTGCTATACCCTGCTTTTAATCTTGAGCTCAACATTACTTTCAAAGCATTTTCTGATAATTTGGTGCTTCTTATGAGATACAGGGGAATCATAGCCTTCTGCCAGAGAACACCTGAAAGGAACTTTCCTCTCCAGAAATTGAAATGTCTAGAGATTACAAGCTGCTTTTCCCACTCCCCACCCTGGCATCACACCAGCCATTTGGCAGAGACAATGCAGGCTTCAAAAACAGATTCAGTAAACTTGCTTATATCTACCAGGCAAAGCAGTTTCTCCCCTCTGGCCAGTTTTCAATCATTTATTGCATCTCTGTTCTGCTAGATGCATAACAGACAATGGCCTTCATGGGGATCCTAAGAGCAATTCTTCCTGAATTGCAAATCAAAAAGACTCCATAGAAATGAGCAAGCATAGCTTTTATTAATTCCATACCAGAAAGCATTTGTAACATTTGAAAAGCTTTATAGAAACCCATAGAGGCATCTATAGGAAATAAACCAGATGTGGGAGTTGAGATAATCTTTAGTGTTAGTGTTTTACGTGTTTTATGTATATGAAGCATCTGACCATCTGAAAATTATCTGCATAAGTATTCAACATTATCAGGAAGCTCAAAATTTTCCAAGCAGAGGAAAAGAAACAATTACAACATGTGGCTCACAAACATCTTGGAATGTTAGAATATGGCAGCCAGCCAGGGATAAATAATTGTCCTCTGCCATTTGCTCCAGTAAAGGAGACAATTTGCTCTTTGATGAAAAGCTTAACAAAAGATTCAGTTTAGCCTCAAGAGTTAATATACTGTAGTTTTTTAGTTATGTGACATGGATGTTTGCCTTTCAATATTGGAGGGAAAACAAAGTGAATAGAAAGAAGAAAATTCTTCCTTTTCCACAAAGCCCAATTCAAATAAATGTCAGGTTCAGGTTATCATATGAGTGGAACATAGATTTGTGTTCTGTCTCACTTTTCTTCTTTCCCAAAAGTTGAAACACAGGCAGGCAAGCTGGCTCAGACTTCACAGAGTTAATTCTTTGGAACTGATAATATCCTTGGCATTCCAACACACTCTGCCTGCCAAGTCTGAACTGATAACAAATAAAAATCTACTCACAGAAAATTACAAGGCAGTCCACAAAAATCATTCATGAAGAAAATCTGAAGTAAGATTAAACTTTGTCCTGTACAAAGTTCCAGCTGAAAACACACCCACTTTTATCCCCTGTGGGGTGTGGCTTGATGACTCAGCTCACTCTCTGACCCTCCCATGCCTCTTACGTTGCTGCTCACATTTCTCCCTACGATGCTGCTTAAGATCAAGCCAACACTCTTCCTCTTTACTCCCTATCAGGGGCTGCTCCGATATGCCTTCCTCCTGATTAATCTCAGGCTGTTCCTCTCGGTTGTCTGATGAAACCTGAGGCATTATCAGGGAGGAAGGCATTGCCAGAGAGGAAGGTCCTGGGGAGGAAGGCATTCCCAGTTCCTCCTCCTCATCTTTCAGGTCTTCTTCTTCTGACAGCATAGGCTCGGGAATCGGGGCCACAACAGATTTGTAACTTACATTTTTCATAAGAAAGATATTTTTCATGCTATGCCTAACAGCAGGTCTTGAATAGTAGCAGCTAGACATCCATCTTTTTAATCAATTAGTGTGTTTCCTTCTATCAAACCACTCAGTGGTGAATCAAGAATATTTGACCCCTGAAGTGGATTTTTTTTAACATTCCCCTCCTCTATTGCTGTTGTATTATGTCACTGATTGACAAATAGCTAATTAGCACATCACCAGCAAAGACTAACTAACTCTAAACCTACAGCTGACCTTCTGGATAGTCTTCTTCTAATTCCCATATTCCAAATCAATACACCCCAGTATTGCCTATACCCAAGACACACCAACCTAGCCTCTTTCCCTTGATGTCATAGAGACACCACCACAAGTTATTTCAAAGGCCTTCAATGATGACCCTTAGCTTCTTATATCTTGTTCACTAATTATTCTGTGCAAGAATCTGAACCACACCATGCTAGAAATAAAAAAGACCCCTTTCTCAAAAGGGCCTTATTGTTATTCTATTTATTATTTGCAGTCCAACTTAAAGAATTAAAGTTTTATTGATTTATTGTCTTACACAGATTACTTTTAAGTCCCCTTTCCAGCACATGTACTATCAATTAAGAACCACTGTTATAAAATATCCAGTTAAATATGTCATTCTAGAATAGTGTTTTTCAATCTTGGCTTTTTCCAGATGTGTGGATTTCAGTTAATAGAATTTCCCAGCCAACGTGAATGTTGCTATTGATGCTAAAAGCTGAAGTCTACACATTTGGAATCTCTCAAGCTGATAAATAGTTCTCTAGAACTTCTGAGCATACAAAAATTAAGGGTGCTATAATTTTGTTGCTGAGACAAGAAAAAAGAAAATCTTCAGCTAATGAAGTGACAAATGTGGCCACTGCACACAGAACCTTATTTATTGGTTGACTGTATTTCCCTCTTGGTTCCAAAAGCCATTACATAATTTCCATCATTACCAGACAAGGAATGTAAATATGATGGTGTTTGTTCCCTCATTCAAAAGTAAAAGCTTCTTCCCTGAGTATTGGTAAAATAATTATATATATATATATATATATATATATATGAATTTATGAAGATAGATTAAGCATCTTCTCTAGATCCTCTCTTCTGTGGGAATTTTGTATCAGAGGTAATACCAGATGATTAAAATAATGTTAAAAGGAAGCCACCATGGCATTGGATTAAATTAAACCGCTGTATGCCAGTTTTTCTTAGCTAAACAAGATATCTAAGAACTAGAGTTACAAACAGATATACTACCTGAAAGAAAATAAATTCTACCTATTCTATCTAAAAGAAAGTAATCAAGGAAAACAGCTGAACATCACATGGACGAATGAGAAAGAACAGTCAAGAAACTGATTATTATTCATTTTTCTTTGAATATATAATAGTAGTATTAGATGTGTAAATAGGGACATCCAGATTTTAATTTAAAACTTTAAGCTATGGATGGCCTCAAGAAAATTCATCTGCTGATGACCATGTCAACGTACCCATTTAACTTTCTTGGCAATGGTATGAAAGTGGTTTGAGATTGCCTAATTCTAGGATACCTAGAATTAGGCAGTCTTATCAGTGCTCCAAGTTCAATACTACTGAAATAGGGAGGGTTTGTCTTAGACATTTGCATAGGTTACATTCCTGCCATGGACTGATTTATTTCAACAGAATAACAGAGTTGGAAGCAGGGTGGGGTGGGATTCTACTGGTTCTGTCCACCTCTGTAAAACCGGTAGTTCTCAAGAGCAACAGACAGAGAGCATACATAGAACCGGTTCTATGTCTGCTGCTGTTTTGGCCCACTCACCCGCCTGGGTCCTTACCTGACCTTTATTTCATGCTTTTTCAACAACAGCTGCTTTGTGCGACACAGCTGCAGTTGAAAAAGCAACAAAAAAGGACTTTTCCAACTGCTGTGCACTTGCACGCAGTGCTGCTCAGCTGTCTGGGCAGCTCAGCAGGTCGTAAATTGCACTTGCATGACTCACGTGACTCCCGCATGAGCGCACAACACAGAGCGATAGAACTGGTAGTTACACCGGTTGGATCCATCCCTGGTTGGAAGGGACCTTGGAAGTCTTCTAGTCCAACCACCTGCTCAAGTAGGAAGCCCTACACTATTTCAGACAAATGGATGTCCTCTTAAAAACCTCCAGTGTTGGAGAACTCACAATTTCCGGAGGCAAGTTGTTGCATTGATTAATTGCTTTAACTGTCAGGAAATTTCTCTTTTGTTCTAAGTTGGTTCTCTCCTTGATTAGTTTCCATCCATTGCTTTTTGTCCTGCCTTCAGGTGGCTTGGAGAATAGGTTGACCCCCTCTTCTTTGTGGGAGCCCTTCAACTATTGGAATACGGTTATCATATCACTCCTAGTTCTTCTTTTCATTAAAGTAGACATGCCCAATTCCAGTAACTATTATTTATAAGTTTTAGCCTGCAGACCCCCTAATCATCTTTGTTGCTCTTTTCTGCACTCTTTCTAGAGCCTCAATATTTTTTTTTTATATTGTGACGACCACAAACTGGATGTAGCAGTCCTAATGAGGTCTTACCAAGGCATTATAAAGAGGTACTAACACTTTATATGATCTTGCTTCAACCCCTTTTATCTGACTAGTTCCTGGATTCCTCCTCTTGTTTCTGAAGATCATTCCCTGTCATGCCCCTGGTGGAGACTGACTCTGAGGAAGAGGAAGAACAGCCAATGGGGAGTGGAAGTGTGGCTCTGGAGGCTGTGGAGGAGGCTGGGGAAGGACAGAGCCTGGCTGGGCAGTTAGAGGAGGACCCAGGCCCAGGCCCTCTCCATTCTAGGGCACGCAGGGAGGAGAGGATAAGGGAGAAATATGGTTACTGGGGAGGAGAGGGCCTTGATCTTCTTCATGGGCTGCAGCTGTGATAATTGGATAAGAGGCTGGGCATGCATAGGGGTAAATGCTGGAAACAAAGCGTGGAAATATCTCTAGTTTATTGTTCCTCTCTGAGTTTGGCGTCCTTCCCAATGTGTGTTATCTGTGGACATCCTCCAGCCCTTATCTTGCCTGGTTTGTGTTGTTTTTTACTCTTTATAATTTAAATGGCATTTCCTCCTTCTTGTAACTGCTTGTGTGGAAGTTTTTTGTCTCCAGTCAAGGATATTTGGAGCTTGGGAGCAAAGTGAAGGAATAAAAGGGGCTTCACCTGTTTTTTTGTGACTGTTTATTTTGTATGCCACCCCGGGTCATCACATTCTCTCTTCTCTCTGCAGCTCTCTATAAAAAGCTATAATGCTGGGAAAGATAGAAAGAAAGAGCAGAAGAGGATGATCAGAAGTAAGGTAGAAGGACTTACAATGATGATGGGTGCACCTAAAGGCAGGTAGGACAGATTGTCATGGGAAAAATCTGTTTTTCTAATACTAAAAGTTGACAATAATTTCATACACAGTATTCAGAGAATCTTATGGATCACATTGAAATAACACTAAATTCTTTTCTTTAAAAATCTCATTAATAACATTGTATTTTGATGGAGTGTTTTATCAATGTACACATCCATTATACACTGATAAAACACTGTTGTTTTTTTCTTTCATTCACTCTTGTCCAATTCTCAGAGATTACCTGGATAAATCCCTGCAGTTTTCCTGCCAAGGAGTTTCAGAAGTGGTTTCCCATTTTCTCGTTCCTAAGGCTGGGAGAAAATAATTAGCTTGGCTTTGTGCCTAAGCAAGATAGAAGTCATGGTTTTCCAATTTGTAGCCTGATGCTTTAACCATTACAATAAACTGAAAATTGACTTTATTCATTATACACACATGGTATGCATGCATCAATATTGTTTTTTAGTATAGATTTGCACAGCTGAAAATCACTGCATGGATGGAATCTATATATAGTTATATACAGAATAATGCCAACTACTTTTGTAGTGTTTCATTAGTGGGTAAATTTGTGTCTCTAACATGGGGGGATGTTAATAGTAAAAACTGTGGGAGATTCATTGTAGGAACACTGAATGTAGGGCAATGCAAGCAGAGAGAATGGAATGGGACTGCAAAGGTTAGCATTGGGTGAGTGAATAAAGTTTCATCTGTATTTGCAGCTGCTCCCCAGTGCTAGCATCATCACCTCAGGCGCATCTCAGATCATAAGGCATTAGATTATCATAGGAACATAAGCCCTACTGTAAACTGTGCCCATCCTCCCCATCTGTGGAAAAAATTGTTTTCCATGAAACTGGTATCTGATGCCAAAAAGGTTGGGGACAGCTGGTCTAACCCTTTTTCTTTGCTTCACTTTTTCCAACATACTTTTTTCACTTACACAGTCACAACACAATTGACAGATTCAGCTCTAATTTGGTTCCCAATTATCTATCTTAATTATATCCCTATGGCTGACATGTTTTCTTTTCTGATGCCTCAGTATTTATCAGAATGGGCCAGAAATAGTTTAGACTTGCACTGTAGACCCAAAGTAGGTATATTCATCCAACCATGCTTTCTTACAATCTGACAGGTAGTGACTGTTGGCAATTCTCACTCACACATAATCACACATCATTCTTGGCAATTTTAGTATAGATTATGTGTTCAAGCTCAATTGGGCATTTTAGATCTCCACAGTTAGATTGCATAGTTAAGATAAATAACCTTAAAGGGATATTTTAAAAAAATCTTTGATGGATTAAAACTAAAATAAAATTATTGTTTAGAGTGCATGGTGGAGGAATCAACAGTCAATAGAATGTTGCCCACACAGGTAATTTTTAATTGTTCTGTTCCTGTAGATTATACAAGATTTTGGCAAGGCAATTGATCTTATCATTTGGGCCTCTAGTGTTGAAGTCACCAAGGAGTCCAGGAGCTTGATTTTGACAGGCTACCATAGCAGATGTAGTGGAGGTAGAGAGACGTTTGTGTTGCTCTCTCCACTCCAGCTGGTTTCTAAAAAAAATAAATAGGTGTGAAAGACAGCTCAACATTTCTTCTGCCTCTAAGGCTTCCTTTCATTCTATCACACTTTGAATCTTCTCCCTTCTCCCTCTCTCAGCCTTAATAAGTGAATGTTTGTGCTAAATTGATGTCAGATTTCCCATACATTCCAATCTCTGATCTCTACCGTTGGAATGCTGTCAGGCACCATAGGATTAAGACTTACTAGAACTTGATATAATGACTAAGATGTAGCTAATAAGCTAAAACAAGACCAGTCTTTGTGTGGGAGTCAGTATTGATGTGCATATATACACAGACACACATACAAGCACCTACAGCATATGTGTATAATTCATTAGCATTTCCTGCAGCGTTGTGGCAATTCGGAATATGACTTGCTCATATTAGTGTTTTTGTTTATTTGTTTGTTAGATTTATTGGCCCTTTTTTTGAGAAAGATGGCTTTCACTTTGTCCCCAGAAGAACAACCCATGGCAACAAGAGTGTGTGGCTGGCTTAAATTATCACATCCAAAGACAAACCTACACTTGGTTCCCCCAAAACATAGTTAATTTCTTTCACCATTTCACTCTACAAATTATTTGTTCAGGGCACAACACAGTATGAACATGCAGAGTTTTGAAGTGTTGAAATTTTGATCAAAGGACCTTCTTGAAGGTAAACTACAAAACAAAGGGGTCACTTGTTTCTGTCTAAGCAGTGAAGCAAGCATAACACTTTGTTCATGGAAAATGGCATTGAGGATTGAACATTGGCCTCATCTTCAAGTTCAGATGATGGAATGCATCACTAATATTCTGCATTGAGCTGGGGGCATGTTACAAAATTCTGCATTGAACCAGAAAACAACCATTTCACACTCCCCCTGCCCTTCCCACATCATTACATGGAGCTGATTTCATCCTAGAAAATGCTTTCAGGACTAATAATTTGATCAGTAGTATTTTATCTTTATTAAAGTTAACTACTTGAATTATGTTCCTTACTACCCAGGTCTTCTCTTCCATTCTTTTCATGAACACTTTCCTCTTTCTTAATATCTCAGTTGTTTCATGGTTCATATAATGGGTCAGTTGAATATTAAGGTTTTTTTATTTCCATCCTAAGAATAAAATTAATGAATATTCCTCCCTCCACCCCACTGAAGAATTCTTAAATAAGTGTCAGGATCATCTCTTTACCTCTACTGTAGTGTGAAATTAACTGCTCTGGATTAACTATGGTAATCCTTTTTTTAAAAAAATTCATACAACCTGCATCTGAGATATGAATTAACTATCCTATATAATTCTTGCTTAAGTTGGTGAGAAAGTTTATGCTTTTGCTGGTTGCTTTTACCCCCCCCCCCGCCCCCCCCAAAAAAATTGTTAGAGGTGCTATTTCATCTCCTTTCTGAATTTATAATTTATTATTATATTCTGTGCAACTGCCAGTGCAGATTTCTTGAAAATGTAGGTCTTCTTTTTCATTCGGTCTCCTACATCTGCATTCTAGATGAGCTACTTTTCCCTAAATATAACCTCTGTTTTCTTGTCATTACTTTCTGCAAGGTTCCTTTGGAAATAAAGCAAATCCATTTTTATTTTTTGCTATTAGATATGATTTCTTACTTAGTTTGCACAGACCTATGGATGAATAAATCTAGATTCATTCTGCATCGGTTTTGCATTCCTTCAATCATATTTCTATTCCATCTAATATCCATGGTAGTTTGCATGTGCATATTTTCATAAAATTCACATCTTCTGTGAAACTTTTTTCAACATCTTTATTTATGTATGCAATGTTTCTCAGCATTTTTGCATTAAAGTTCTATACCAAAGCCTGTACAATTTGGGGATGTTACAAATGAAATTGCATTTAAAAAAATCAGACTAAAACGAATTGCTATATTCCTCTATATGCCCAATGAAATAATCAGATTGTGACCACAGTCCTACTAAAAGTTGACATAAAGCTTTTATAATATCCATATCCACATCAACATAACATCAATGTCCACCCAGCCTTTGTATTTTTTTTTTGCCTTACCTTGTAACTGATGCAAATAGCTGGAGGGAAATCATGAGAACATCCAAGAATTTTTCTCCTAATAAGAAAGAATCCTGATCTTATACAGAAGGACTATTAGGATAAGGAATCATTTCCATATAAAATTGACTATGTTAGCATCTTTACTGGCTGTCTTACTTTTCTTTTATAAGCTCCCAGTTTTCCATACTAAGCTACCATGATCACGCTTGCATTAATCTATTGTTCTTGATAGATGCCACATATGCTTTTCTTAATGACAGGTTAATTTTCTCAAAGCAAACTTTACGTATTCAGGCATAAACAACCACATAAAGTAAATATATTAAGCAACAATTCAACATGTTTCTTCTCAGGGAGACATCGTACTAAACAAAGACTAATGCACCTACTGCTGCTATTACAAAATATTGAAATAGCAATGACTCACTACATGTTGCACAGATGTGACATGATCCCTCCCCAGAGTAGTTATTAAAAGCCAGGGAAGATAACAATAAGCTGCACAAGAAAAAGAAGTACTAAGGACAAAAGATGGATTAAATGAAATAGATAAACTAGATGAGACAGATTATGAGATACTACTGTGACCCAGGGCTTTAAGGAAAAGGGGGAGTTTAGAGACTTATGAAATATGGAGAAGTGATAGGAATACGCTTATTATTTCTCTTAGTTCTGAACTGAAATGGGAGGAATGATTCCTTTTTTACATCCCTATTTTGAAACCAGTTTTCCCATTTTGAGCATTAGATTGGAATGGCAGTGTCATCCTTTGTGTACTATCCCAGCCAGTCTATGAGAATTGGATAGTTACTTAGGAATTATGAGCTGTCCCCTTAAGGGAATGCATCATGGTAAATGTAGTTAAAGGTATCCTGGGAAATGTACTCCATATCACATGACCATATCTGTAATCCTGATTGGTCACTAAATTGACCCTTGAGGGGTTGTGGAAAGTTTTCCTCACTTTTGCCTGAACTCCCTAACTCATGGGAGCTGCTTTCTATCGCTACAAGATGGAGATAACCATCTTTTACTACAAGGCAGATACACAAAGGATTGGTCATTAAAGAAGAACTTCATCACAAACATGAGTTATGAGGATACCTGATGAACCAATAAATGTAATTTGTTATGGACATTGTGTTGAGTTATCTATCTGCATCTGTACAGTTTACAAATCCACCTCTGTGCAGAAGACAGAAAAGTAAAAGATGGTTATCTCCTAACCCATCTCGTAGCGATAGAAAGCAGCTCCCATGAGTTTGGGAGTTCAGGCAAAAGTGAGGAAAACTTCCCCCAACCCCTCGAGGGTCAATTTAGTGAACAATCAGGATTACAAATGTGGTCACGTGATATGGACTACATTTCCCAGGATACCTTTAACTACATTTACCATGATGCATTCCCTTAAGGGGACAGCTCATAATTCCTAAGTAACTATCCAATTCCCATAAACTGGCTGGGACAGCACACTTTGCAAAAAGAACAATGGAAACAGGAAACATTGTTGTGATCCACAGATACACAACTCAATGGTTGACCACTGCTAATCATCCTGGTTTTTGTAGAACTGATTTGTTGGTAATCTCTGTCCTGGAATAATCAGCATGTGCCCATTTTCATCAAGATCATAAATTGAAAGAAAAGATACAACCTATCTACACTTACCATAATTTGCTTTAAGATTGAATAGCAAAGGATGTCATGTGTTTAACATTTATACCTTGGTTGTCCCTGTTCAGCTGAAAGTAAACTACAGAACAAAGTGATAAGAATTTAACTCTGGTTACTTGGAAAGGAATGTGCAACATAGCACATGGAAACAATAATATAACTGCATCTTGAACAGGGGAGAAGTGATCCCCCATCACAAATAAGAGATTTGGAATGGATAGTTATGAACAGATGTTAAATGTCTATGGAAAGAGATGTCAAAGGAGGAGAAAGTGCAAAGCCATGTGCAACCTCAGAAAAGTTAGCTGCAGATAGTTTCATAACAAATTGTTGGATCAGTGTTTCATGAATCAAATTATTTCATCATGTATTGCCAACAGATTGCCTTGAGATTCAGAAGTGAAGAAGGATACTTCAACCACATCTAGTTTCTATTTATTTTGTATTTATACCAATTCTGCATGCCAGCTTGATATGTCTTTTATGTTGGTTGGAACCTCGTAGCTTTGATTTCCAAAATTTGAATGCATGGTAGAAGATTACAATATTAAATAAGTTTAAGTGCTAATGGGAATCATAACTTGCTTCTTCTTTTAATAGGTTTCCTCCTTCTCAGAGGGGGAGGATTGACAAAATTAAACCCACTCCATTTCAGTTCCAGCAAATTACCACCTCAGTCTATTTCTCCGTGACTACAGGTTACTGCAGAAATCACAGCAAATCCACACCAGCAAAACAAGGTTTTGTTAGTTTACAGTATATGTAATAACATGGGAGAGACAGAGATCATTATAAGCAATGAGTGATAGCCCTGCCCTAAATCAAATGAGGCACCATTGGTTGTTTCAGCCAATAATGTCTTAGAGTAGTGTACCACAACCTTTGTGACCTGGGCTGTGTGAGCAGTGGGTCAACATGCGTGTGTAGCTCCACTTGCATGGGTGGTGGGCCAGTGTGCATGCTAGCATAAGTGGACATACACATGCACAAGCATGACAGCCCACCATTCATACCACCCCATTCTGAATAAGCCACAGCCTGGTAGTGGACTGCAGCCCTGAGCTTGGGGACACCAGTCTTAAGAGACAGAGGGCAGAGATTATGAAAATTCCTGAGTATAAAGGGAGAAATTTGGGTTGATGATTCTGCCTACAAATTAATTCCACTCTAGTATTGCTCAGTCTCATCCTGAGTGACATTGGAAGCATTTTTTTATAATCTACATGCTATCTGACTAAACCTATTAGTAGTTTATTTTATTTAGGAAAAAACAACACATTTCCAAATTAAAATCACATTTTTCTTTCTAACATCTCTTTCTATCTAAATAGCATTTGGCATCAATTTTCCCCACAGAATAGGGTGAGATCCCACTTTATGCCAAAATAAGACTTTTTAAAAACTAGTTTTAAAAGAGCATAACTTAAACATCTCTGTGCCAATTTCTGTGAAATTTGACATACTTCAGCTCCTTATTAAATACATGGCTCGTGTTTCAATTTCATTTAACTGAGCTGATTTTTTTTTAAAAAAATGACACAGCCATTGTTAGTTTTCTGGATCAAAATATGGGGGAAGACAGAACTCATTTTTCTGAATCACATTCAATTCAGGCATTGAATCATATTAAAATATAGCTAGTGTAACCCAAATTAGATCAGTCCATTTCTAGAAGTCCATCCTGATACCTTGAATTGGACTGGACAATCTATGCATGCATATATTCATTTCCTTCCTAATGCTAAGACTCCACAAACAGTATTCCATATTAGCTATTCTAAACTGCTGAGAAATAATTAAATGTCTATGGAGATTCTCAGTCATCCAGGTCATGGTTGTCCCAAAAATACGGTTTGAAGAGGCAACTGGTCAGAGCTAAAGAAGCTTCTTGGATGAGAAGTGAAACATCTTCAAAGAAAAACCAGGAAGTCCAATTGCCTCTTGAGAAAGCACCTTTGGGACTGTTGAGAAATAAGGCTCAATATGATAGAAGAAAGCAGAATCTGAAATGAGCACTCTGTGGGTTTGGAGTTGGAGCTAATCAAGCAGTTGTCAATATCCAACAGTGAAAATACATCTGTATTGATTTTAGGTGTGAACACTCTTAAGCATTGTCATCAATCACAGATAACCTGCAGTATATTTTGGAGAAGGAGTCTTCTACTTACTGTCTTGAAAAGAATGTTAGATTAAGGAACTTCATGGAAAGTCACCCAATCCTCCATGGATTCTGGTGCTTTGGACTACAAATTTTCCAAAAGGATTAATCCTGCTACATTTTCCTGTACTGTAATGAGCCAAAGTATTTAATGCTCATTGTTGCTTTTATTTACTTTAAATTGCCTTTTAATGCACTTCATTAGCCTCGCTCTTGAATCGCAAGAATCAATATTTCCTGTACAGATAGTCTGAAACTTATGACCACAATAAGAGCCCAAAATTTCCATTGCCAAGTGAGACAGTTGTTTAGCAAGTTTTATCCCATTTTGCAATCTTTCTTGCCACAGTGGTTAAGTGAATCAATGCAGTTGTTAAGTTAGTAACATGGTTGTTAAGTGAATCTGGCTTCCTCAATTAATTTACTTGTCAGAAGGTCACAAAAGGTGATTGCAAGACCCTGGGACCCTGTAACCATCATAAATATGAGTCTATTGTCAAGAGTCTGAATTTTGATCATGTGAACATGAGGATGTGGCAATGGTTATAAGTGTGAAAAAGGTTATATGTAACTTTTTTCAGTACCGTTGTAACTTTGAATTGTCATTGAATGAACTGTTAAAAGTTGAGAACTACATGTACAGAGCCAATGCTGCACAATTTTGAATTCTGCCTTTTTTTTCACAAGGGTGAGATGGAAGTTAAGCCTAGTATTACTTCTGCTCATGCTGCATATTTGCATGAAATATTCCCAGAAGCCTCTTCAGCAGTGGTAAGAATCTTTACAGAAGCCAAGTGCCACAACATTAAAACAAATAACCTAAACAAATCACAGGAACCAAGCTGACAACAATGTAATTGCTGCATATTTTCTCATTTTAATTCTATTCTTCTTTTGTTGACATACAGGCAGAACCCTAATTTTGTCTTTTCATAGAACAATTATCATTAGAGTTGATTCTCTCCTTATGATGCTCAAGACTGTCTTCTCATCACTCATATATCCAGCTGTCCTTTGGAGAATTTGTCTTGTCAGATGAAGCCCACGGTACTTGTTGCCTCATTATTATTTCCTAATTTGATTATGCTCTTTTCAACTCATTTGAAAAAGAGGGAAGAAAAGACAGAGTCAAAGGCGTATTGATAAGCTTGTTATGAAATGGCAAGCAAGACAGATTGAGATAATGAAAATTCCCCCTGAGCTTCAAAGAGAAAAGAAAGCCATGTGAGATTCTGTGTATGAGGGAACATTAATTAATTAATGTTGAAATTTACATTAATTTTCTGGAATTCAGTTACGAAGGAAGAATAAGAAAAATGTTTAAGGTGATTGTGCAAAGTATGGAGAGCCCAGTTTTGGTCTGTGTAAAATGATCTTACTAGCAAGGAGATTCCTCCAGCAGACCTTGTAGTTTGCATCTATCTATCTATCTATCTATCTGTCTGTCTGTCTGTCTGTCTGTCTGTCTGTCTGTCTATCTATCTATCTATCTATCTATCTATCTATCTATCTATCTATCTATCTATCTAATCTATCATCTATCTCTACATACAAATATACATACACACATCAGTGGTGGGATTAATTTTTTTTACTACCAGTTCTGTGGGTGTGGCTTGATGGGCGTGGCTTGGCTTGGTGGGTGTGGCAGGGGAAGGATACTGTAAAATCCCTATTCCCTCCCCATTCCTGGGGCAAGGTTACTGCAGAATCCCATTCTCTCCCCACCCCACTAACCTGCTTTCCAGCTCCATTCTCCTGTGCAGGGCAACAAAAGAAGACCCAGCTGATCAGCTGGGACTCAGGAGGCGGAGAATCGATGGGGGTTGGGCCAGTCAGAGGTGGTGCTTGCTAGTTCTCCAAACTACTCAAAATTTCCACTACTGGTTCTCCAGAACTGGTCAAAACCTGCTGAATACCACCTCTGACACATGTATATTTACATATGCACACACACACACACACACACACACACACACACACACACACACATATTACCCTCTGTTTGTTGTGGTTCCTAAATGAACATGCAAAAACCCTACAAAACAAACAAATGTACAACCTATTTTTATTTGAATGAATGAGAAAGCCTTTGATATCTTCAAGGATTGAACTTGCCTTCAAGAACAGTATTTTTTAATTTGGGAAGCTCACAGATTCATCTTGGTTATTAAAGTCAGAAGTAGTTTCTGCATTAAAAAAAACAATTTAGCCTTGTATGTTAGTAACAGATCTGCCTGAACACAAATATCAATGGTTCAGTCATCTGTTTCTGATAACTTCCCATTGTTACAAAGTGGGGTATATATGTAAATGGCTAACAAGGATCAGAAAGCAGAAACATTCTGTGTCACTGTTTTACCCTCTTAATCCCTTTCCAGATAAATTTGGGACTAGGATATTTAAATGGTTATGTCATCCCATTCTATTGAGGGAAGCAACATAATAGCTCAGAGGACATCTATAGAAGACACTTTTCAACAGCAGCATAACATGAAATGCCTTGGCCAGCCAATTTGTGTCTTCAACAGGAAGGGAAAACCTTTTCATAATTTCATTTGGTCTTTTAAATCCATTTCAGTGCACCTTTTTTGTCTTCATCTTTTTTTCAAATTGTTGCCAGCTTACAATGTATATTAGAGGTTGTCCTTGACTTAAGACTACAATTGAGTTTCTATTGCTAAGTGTGGCATTTATTATGTGAGTTTTGCCTCACTTTATGTTCTTCTTGCCACAGTTGTTAAATGAATTGCGGCAGTTGTTAAGTTAGCAACATAATTGTTAAATGAATTCAGGTTCTCCATTGACTTTGCTTGTCAGAAGGTGGCATGACCCAGGTACACAAATATGATTCAGTTGCCAAGCATTTGAATTTTGTTCATCTGACCATGTGGATGTTGCAATATTCATAAGTATAAAAAATGGTCATAAGTCACTTTTTTCAGGGTAACTTCAAATGTTAAGCAAACTTGTAAATCAAGGACTACATAAATTCTTGTTGCCAAATTGTCATAGTTATCCAACTTGTTTGTTGTTGCAAGCTAGTCTTACTTTTTTTAAAAAAAATAGGTCAACCTATATATTCTGCCAATGGAGGAATGAATGATCGTTACCTAAAATTTCCTAAAATTGTAGGGATTAATAACACTAGAAACAATGTCATTTGATCTAAAAATCTAACATTAGTCACAACAGCATCTTAAACATCATTTATTCATGAGCTAGTGAAAATTAAGTGCTTAAAAAAAACACCATAAAGGATTCCAAATTTGTTCTTGTTCTTCCCACTAGCAAGATATCAATGATAATTTAATGTTAACACTAAGAGACAATTACATTCTGCAATATATATGTGACATAGAATTTCACAGTTTCTTATCTACATTCTCTCTTCAAATTTATTGGCTTGATGAGATTACAAAGCATTAATTTGACAAAGCACTCATTTAAAACTGATAAAAACTTTGTTTTTTCAGTTGCTAGAATTACTTTGAGAGGCAAGCCACTGACAAGTTAAACAACTGTAGCTTTTACATGCCATACTGCTCTCAATCATTTTAACTACAAGAATCTTCCTTTGAATATATTTCCTCATACTTTGGTCCCAAATCTCACATTTCATCCACTATCTCTTTGGATGAATTATTTTATTTTGATTTATCACATTTTCAAAACATCCATCTCACTCACAGGGGGACTTACAGATTTTCAAATGGGAAGCCTGTGTGTATGATGTCCGCACCTTGAATTGCATCAGGAAGCCAAGGAGCAGTCTATGTAGCTTGCAAAACATTAGGGCCAGATGCTTGTGATGCAAAATTTCTCCTATCACTACTCACATCAACGCATTCTAGACTAGCTGCAGTTTCTGACTGGTTCTCAAGGGCAGCATTATCATAATTCAATTGTGAGGTGACTGAGGCTTGTGTGACAGTCAGTAGGCCTCCCAGATCAGAAAAGCTGCAACTGATACACAAGATGTACCTGTACAAAGACCTTCTTGGCCATCGTTCTACCTGCTTTACAAAAGGGGTCCGTGGCATGCCAGAAACAGGGCTGCACAAATAAGTGAAGCCCCATTCATGGGAGGCAGGCAACATGCAAAACCATGCCCCCTCTGGTCCATGGAAAAACCTCTCTCCATAGAACCAGCCCCTGGTGCCCAAAAGGTTGGGGGCCACTTCTCTACAAGCAGGATCTGAGAGTCCAAAAGGATCACAGATTGTGCACAAAAGTCTTGAGTGGGAAAATGGAACCCTGTTGAGAGTAATGATGGAATACCTCAAGATATTCTTGCCATATGTTATTATGAAAAATATTTTCTTTCCAGGCATTTATTCCAATGGGAAAAAGTTTATTTGTAAAAATTACTTGGCTTGCTCAATTTCTATAACCCCTCATCTCAATCCAATTGACTCATATATTCTTACAAAATATTCTGTATTTATACTTTATCTTCTTTATTTATGTTAGTTTGCTATGACTAGAATAGTAGAAAGGAATGAGCTGTCATCAATTCT
Organism: Pseudonaja textilis; assembly: GCF_049901715.1. Lineage (NCBI taxonomy): Eukaryota > Metazoa > Chordata > Lepidosauria > Squamata > Elapidae > Pseudonaja > Pseudonaja textilis. The sequence continues at coordinate 56,932,166 of NC_141990.1, read as the reverse complement.
TCACTGCCAATGTGCAACACTATTAAGGAAGAAAGGCATTAAAAATAATTCTGCACTTTGGTTTACCCAGCCTTTGCAATCAGAACTCATTACATCTTATTGCTCTTCCACAAATCATGGTTTTATTATCAAAGCTAAAAAGGCATTTGGTTTCTAGAATGAAAAATGCATTTGTATAGCTCCTGAGTTAATGCTATTGTGATTTTCTGTTGCCTGAAATTAAGAACAGTATTTTTATTAGTTCAGTTATTTATATACCTTCCAAAATTGTAAATAGCAACATACCCATTAACAATAGTGTGGAAGTCATTGGGCCAATGAAAACAATGATTATAGATATGTATAGCAAAAAATGTATTTGATTTATTTTGTGTCTAGGTCAATGCCACATTGCATATGTGCATAAATATGGTCTGTTTTCACATTGTTTCAATTTAGGGGGGGAAAAGCAACTTCGTTTGAAATTGGATTTACAGTATATTTCTATATGTGAGTATAAAATGAATTTTATATCAATAGTTTGAAATCTATTTTCTCTCAAAATGCACCTTTCTCATTTGTTCTCACAACGCACTTTTAAAGCACAATTGATTTTTTAAAGAAAATGTAAAAACAATGGTGCTGCAAAGTTCAAGAAGTCAACACATCACTGTCTTTGAATTTGCATTTTAATTGGGGAAATCCAAAATTGACTTAGCCTATAACTGAATTCAGAGTTATGAATACAAGCATCCATGCAAACAACTATAAACCCTGTAGGTATAACATTTCAGCTGGCATTTTGTGGAGTTGGGCATCAAAGATGTTGACCACACCTTCTTCACAGGTGTGGCTGGTCATGAAGTGCCATCTGGAGGATAGCTTGGAAAAATTTCAAAGGGTGGTATGTAAGACAAAGATAAAAAGGTCTGTGGTCCATATCAGAGGTGGTATTCAGCAGGTTCTGACTAGTTCTGGAGAACCAGTTGTGGAAATTTTAAGTAGTTCAGAGAATCGGCAAATACCACCTCTGACTGGCCCCGGCCCCATCTATTCTCTGCCTCCTGAGTCCCAACTGATTGGCTGGATCTTCTTTTGTTTCCCTGCACAGGAGAACGGGGCTGGAAATCAGGTTAGTGGGGTGGGGAGGGAATGGGGATTTTACAGTATCCTTCCCCTGCCATGCCCACCAAGCCATGCCTACAGAACCAGTAGTAAAAAATTTTGAATCCCACCACTGGTCCATATGGATTACCATATGGCCTTGAAAGCTTTGAACGTAGCCTCTGGCGTCCTTTCCTAAAATACTACTGAATTTAAATGAGACGGTAGAGAAAAATTTCCACAAATATGGAAAGTAATTATGTAAAGTAAATTAAATTTCAGTGTGATGAGACCAGATCCAATTTATGGGCTGTTCCCACCATTTTTACCTCCAGTCCTTGGCATGCCACTCAAAGACCAAGTATGTTCCCCATCCCAAGGCTGTGTAGCTTTGGGTTGACATTGAGCACCTTCAAGAAAGACTCAAAAATGATGTAATTAACCAATCAGAGAAGAGAATTTCTGAACTTGAGAGGACAATCTTATTTATTTATTTACTTACTAATCAAATTTATATTGCTACCCATCTCACCAAGGTGACTCTGGGTAGTGTGCAATAATCCAGTAAAACTACACATATATAAAAACAGCCATATAAATGTATACAAGGGTAGTATTAAAAATTAAACATGATTAAAATTAATGTTACAAACCCCAGGCATGGGGAAAATCAGCATATCCATTTCAGTAATGGAGTCATCTCAACATGCACTGTTAAGATGCCCACTGATGGAAGAAATGTCCACTGGAGACACTGTCAAAAAGCTGCACAGCCTAGTGTCCTTTTATAGAGCTGTGAAACATTCAGCTTTGTATTTATCAAAGTATTTTGATCAAAAGCCTGCTCAGTAAGAGCTAAAATCCTCCTTTATATAATAGCTAATTTAAATTCAATTTTCCATATCTTTTAGTTCTAAAGAAAGACATGCAGATTTAAAGTAGCAATTTTCATGATCTAGCTGTTAAATGTTTGCTTTAGAATAGAATAATTTACTGATATATTAGATGAGACATTTGATTCTATCATGATCTATACTACAGTACTCTCACAAATGCTTATCTTAAATGTACTGCTTGAGCAGATTGCAACATTTCAGCTCTAGCCATTTTTAGATGACACTAATTTTTTGATCAATGTTAATTTGGGGTTTGTCCATACTTCTTTCTCTTCCTATTAACTGCTGGCTCATTACTTCTTTTCTTTACTTTGGCTTCTGCTTTCCTTCTTATTTTAACTGGCACCATTACTTTAATATGCTCCTGGAGCATGGGGAAACTGCCAGATTTGGAAACTGGAAAAGATTTGATGCATTTAAAACCTTTAAAAGGGGAAAAACTGGATGCAGGAAATGTACAAAGCAATCAGCTCAATATCTGCACCTGGGAAAATCCTGGAAAATCCTGGACAGAGGGTTTGTGAGCATCTAGAAATGAACAAGGGGATTACTGGAAGCCAGCATGGATTTGTTAAAAACAGATTACTTAGTGCCTTCTTTCATAAAGTAACTAAATTAGTGGATCGAGGAAATGTGTGGATATAGGGTACTTTAGTAAGGCATTTGATTTCAGTAAGGGATTTGATAAAGTAAACCACAACCTACTTCTTGGTAAGACAGAACAATGTGGGACAGACCGTACCACTTTCAGATAGATATGCAGTTGGCTGAACAACCACACTCCATTCAGAGTATGGTCCTTTAATTGAATTACATCTAAATGAAGGGAAGCGTGCAGTTGGATTCCTCAAAGTTCCACTTTGGGCCCACTACTTTTTAGCATTTCATCAATGACCTAGATGAGGGGATTGAAGGGGTATTCAGATTTGCAGATGAAACAATGCTGGGGCAAATTGCTAACATTTCAGAAGATAGATTCAAAATTCAAATGGATTGTGATAGATTTAAGTATTTGGCCCTGTCCAATAAGATGCTATTCAGTGGCAAGAACAGTAATATCTTGTACCTAGTTCATCAATAGTATCTATTAAAAGGATTCTCAGGGTCCTGATGGACCTCCACTTAAGTATGAGTCAGCAGTCCAAATAGCCAATGTAGTCCTGGACTGCGTCAACAGAGATATAGTAACAAGATCAAGGGAAGTGATAGCACCACTCTATGTTGCACTAGTAATGCCATATCTGGAATATTGCATCTAGATCTGCTCACAATACAATATGTTTAAAGTTAGAAAGCTAAGGCCCTAGAAAGAGTGCAGAGAAAAGCAAAAATGATGTTTGGAGTCTGGAAATTAAATCCTAAGAACAGCTGAAGGAATTAGGTCAGAGGTGGTATTCAACTGGTTCACACTGGCTCAGATGAACCGGTAGCGGTGATTTGGCCTGGGACACCTCCAGTTTGGCTGGCCATGTCCCCAAACCGGTCACCCAGTCACCAGGTCACCCACTGGTCCCAGTCATTTTCCTAGCTTTTCCTACCACGTGGTGGCTGTGGCGCAGCTCAGACGGATGTCCCAGGGCTGCTGCACATGTGCACTGTGTGTGCAGCCACTACACATGCAGTGCACATGTGCAGCAGCCCCAGGACATCCGCCTGCCTGCCCACCTTCCTGGAGAACGTTTCCTTCCTTCTCCTGGCTGATGTGCCTCTTCCAACCCAGCCTGCCCCGGCCTGGCCCATCCAGCCAGCAGGTGGGTGGGCAGATGTCCCGGGGCTTCTCACCCCTCTTGTCACAATATGACTGCAGCAGCCTCTCAGGCTGGCTGTTGAGGTAATTCCCCATTAGGAGAATGAGCGCATACAGGGAGATGCATTGAGAGTAGTGTTTGAATAATGCACACACAGCACACTGATACACTGTACAGGAAATGTAGGGTTTTACTTCTAGAAACTTTTAAGCAAAGTTCAAACACAGTCCAAAGTCATTCACAGGTAAGACCAGTTAGTTTTTAGTACAGGTATAATCCAATAACAAAGTCCAGTGTCAAAAACAGTTCAGTATCAGACTTACATCAAATCCAGGAATAGCAGTCAATTAAGAGGAACGGCAACATTCTCCAACAGAAGGAAACAGAGACTCACTGAGACTTCTTCTGAGACTAAGGCTAAACAACCCAGGTTTCTGGCTCCATCTTATGGCTGTTTGAGAAACCACCCCAATTACACTTTTAGGATTCTCTTAAAGATACAGTATTAAAATGTTTATCCTGGTTTATATATTTCCAACCCAAATAGCTGTTAGGTGACTTACATTCCTAACACTGGCTGAGCTGGGAGCCACTGTTCCCAGGCTTCTACTCACCTATGCTTGGTCGACGCCTCTTCACCTTGCCTGAAGCAGCTGGTCCTACCCCTCACCCTCTCCTCCCTCACCTGGCCTGAAAAGGTAAGGGCGATGGCAGGGGATAGTGAAGTGGCCAGGTCCTTATCTCCCCCCCTCTCCTGTCTCCCTCAAAGCCGCAGGTGGGCTTTCCTTGGTGCTCTTTGCTGCTTTCATTTCTTCTTTTTGGAATCCAGACTGGCTGAACAAGGATCACCAGCCGTGCTGGAAGCATCTCTTTGGACGACCCTTCTCCCCCTCTCCCTCCTCCTCATGTGTGCATGCCATCCTCCCAGATCCACCACAGCCGCTGGTCATGAGAAGAGGAGAAGAGTCACCTGAAAGGACTGGCTGAACATGGATTGCCAGTGTCTCTTCGGGCGACCTTTCTCCCCCTCCTTCTCTTGTGACTGGCGGCCGTGTGGGTCCAGGAGGATGGCATGCACATGCAAGGAGGAGAAGGAGAACCAGTAGTAAAAAAAATTTGAATCCCACCTGAAAAGGCAGAAGGCGGGCTGGGGGGGCGGTGGCAGTTGGAGCATGCAGCTGCTCACTTTCTTCATTTTGTCATCTCTGGAAGAAGGCAGAAGGCAGCATGCTCCAGCCACTGCCACCACCACTTGATTTCTGCCTTCTGCCGGGGGGATGACAAAATGAAAAAAGTGAGCAGCCACAGTGGCTGCATGCGGTGGCCAAAACATGCAGCCACTGTGGCTGATTGTTTTTTTTTTCTTTTGCTCCCTGAAGAAGGAGGAAATGGGTGGTGGAGGCCAGAGCATGCTGTGGCCACACCTTTCTTCCTTTTGCCCCCAGAAGAAGGAAGAAGCCTGTGGCAGCAGTCCTGGGTGATGAAAGGAAGAACGTGAATGGCTGCAGTGGCGTTCAGGGTGGGCAGAAGTACCAGGGCTGCTGCAAATTGAATAGAACATGTGAATCCCCGGGACATCTGCCAGCCCTCCCAGTCCCACCCAGTGAGCCCAGGGATGGGGGGAACAGCTAGCTAGGCCACAGCCAGCACCGCCTCCTGGGATGGGGTCGCACCAGCAACAAAGCCAGGCAAGCGAGCCCAGGGACACTGGGGAGGGGCTCGGCAAGCTTGGAAGATGGTGGGGGAGGGGGAGACAAGCTCCGGGGATGGTGGGAGGCAGCTAGCACAACTCGCAGACTTACCTGTGAGGAGGAAGATCACCGCTGCTTAGGAAGGCAGGTTAAAAAGGCAATCCACAAGGATCCAGTGTGGAGTGAAAAATGACCAGGCAGAGTGAGCATCAGGTGGGGTGAGAGAGCATTAGGCAGGTGGGGCAAGCGAGTGAGTGGCAACCAGATGACTGGTTCAGGGGCGTGGCCAGCCAGAAGTTGCTACCGGTTCAGCGACCAACGCCAAATTGTTGCTACCAGTTCTCCTGAACTGGTGTGAACCAGCTGAATACCACCACTGGTATTTATGTTTTTAGTCCCATAAAATTTAGGCAGTTTGAGATGGAAGACCCTCTGTCTTTATTATGAATAATAAAGTATATAGGTAGTTTTATAAAGTTTTCATGGTATATATTTTTAGGAAGGCCTTCAATTGTTAACAACCCAATAACATGTTTCTTGTGAGATGATCTGTCTGCTAAAAGTATGCTCTGTTTTTGCTTCAAGGAACTTAGACTAAGGTTTAGAGACATTTTGTTTTATCTTCAAAACTTCACATATCCTTTTGAACCTGAAACAGTGACTCAATCAAGGCTAAACACTTATTTTAACAGCTGAAGTAGGAATTGAATCTCACAGAATTATTAATATCCACTTGCAGAGGCTACTTCATAGTCTTTGAAATATTTAAACAATGGAAATCTAATTGAAGCAAAGATAGATAGAGCCAATCAGCCTTTATAGCAAAATATATATTTAAGCAAATTGCAACTGTCTATGTATATTGGGAATTGCAGGATACAGATCATATTTCTAGCACTCAAATTAACTAAGATTGGTATCCACTGAGATTCAGATTCCATTTTCATTACAGATTTGTAGGAATAGTCTAACAACATTAGAGATGATAAAAGGTAAAACTGGCATTAGATGGCAAATTTTCTTGTAGTATGCAAATATGTTTGCACGTGACTCATGTAAAAGAACTTAGTGCTATTCTTTGTGGAACAAAATAACAAATATTTATTTTCCCTGGCTTTTGGAAAAAATAATTAGATCTAATTATGACATGTTTACATGTTCTTTTTTCACATCCTACTTGGGTTGACTTTAAATTTGTTTAACTGTTGTGAATAGTACAGGGAAGAACTATTCTCTCTCCCGCTAGGACACCAATAATAGAAAGCAATGAGTTTTGAGGATTATACTGTTTCTCCTCTTTTGGGGAATACTCCCCATTATTTTCCATCAGTCTGCACTGAGCCTTACTTGAATGAAGACAACTCCAGTCTTAATTAGCCCTGTTGTCATATGTATTGTAGAACAGAGTATGGCTTTCTCTTCAAATCTGCTTCCATTTTGGCATTTCCCTGTCAATTAAAAATAATGAATCTGAAGGCTGAGTGACATTGATGCAAACACACATTACAGCTGCAGTGCAATTAAAATGGTACCTTAATTATTCAAACATCAGGTGGAAATACTAGAAACTGTGGATTAGCTATTAAGCAGAATGAAGCTGTTACTTCAGGTGATGGCCCTGGATGCATGGTAAATTTGGGCCAAGCTTCTGCTACCCAGCTGACTTATGATTGAAAGTTGTCATTTCATTGTGCCTAGAAATGTAACTCTCCAAATCAGCCTATGTAAGTTGCCTCCTTACAGAATAGGCCTCTGGTAATCTTAACGTGGTGTTCTCCTTGGGGTACTCCTAGCAGTAATAAGATAACAGCTTCCAGCATCTGAAGAGAAAATGTGCATGCTGCAGGCAAGTTACAGCAGATGTACTTGACTCTTAACCTAACTAAACCTACAAAGCAGTGACATTAAGGTGTTGCAAACCTTTTCTTTTCAGACAGAGAAAAAGACAGAGACAGGCAAAACTCTTATATTTTCAGAAGGTGAGAATTCCAAACCACAGCTGGCTTTTGTTCAGGGTGTTCACCTGCAGATTGTGCTCCAAGGAGATGTTCAAGAAAAAAATCCACCTGTCTTTTCCTATTATTACACTCAGACTTTCTCAGACCTCTTGATACACAACAACTTCCCATTGCTACCCATCTTCCAGACACTTTCTTTTAACCAGTTGCAGGGAAGAACAGAAGTAAATTGTGACTCCTCTAGTAAAAGTCTTATTTTTTTATGTCTAAAAAGCAAGCACATTTGCAAATTACTGTATATATAGGGGGTACAGCTCTTCTGCGAATGCTGTTTAGGAGGGACATAATTTAATTTGGTCATAACAATCATTTTCCGCAATATTTCTGGATCATTATTCTCCATTCCTTAAGGTTGTCAGAATACTGTACAGAATTTTATACTGTATTGGGTGCAATTATAGATATATTTTGGATATAAATTACCTTGTACACCAATTTATTGGGGAGGGGAGGACAATTCAAGATGGTAGGCTGAAATTGCTTGCTATTGGGCTATTTGAATGGTTCCTCCTCCCCATGTGACTGTAATTTATATTACTTTAGATTTTCTTCTGTTTCCAAGAACTTATGGACTATAAATAACAATAGTACTTCAACTTATATACCACCCCACTGTGCTTTTACAGCACTTTCTGAGTGGGTTATAATGTCACCATATTACCCTCAACAATCTAGGTCCTCAGTTTACCAACCTAATGGTTGAATGGAAGGCTGAGCATATGCAAAGGCAAGCTCCATCTGCAATAATATCACGATGCAAACACATAAAGGAAGAGCTTGGTGCCCTTGCAGCAAGGAATGGTTTGTCATAATTTGTCCCACTTTGTGGCAGAAGCAGTTGTGTCTCTCATGTCAAAGAGTGGGTGTTCCTTCTCATTGCTGTCCTGTTGGGCTGATTCTGCAAAGTTGCTCCTAGGCTAGAGTTCTCGACAGAACACAGTTGCCATGGTAGACTCTTTTGTGCAGTATAGATATCAATGCTTTTGGTTTTTTGACATAATAATTTCACTTGCTTAAGGAGTGAAGTTTGCAGACTTTTGGTTTAACATACACCCAAATATTGTCAGCCAGGCATTATCTTATTCTGACATGCAAGTATATGAAAAATCTATTTTTGAAGAAAATTGCCTTTCAGCAAAAGAAAAAAGAATAAGGAAGAAAAGAAAGAAAAGAGACAAACAACTGTAGTCCCTATCTTTGAGCCTTAAGAAAAAAAAAAAACATTTCTGGAAGTGATGATGACAGTTATACTGTTTTTTCCCTCGTATATTTATTATTCCAGAATCTACAAATTGGAAAAGCTTCTTTCTGTCTCTCTTTTCTCCAGTGTCTCTCTTTTCTAAAATATGGCACATATAGAAGCATGGCATTATAATTAACAAAATAGCACAATTTTTAAAAACAAATAAGCAGATAAATCACAAGAAATGAAAAAAACAATTAAGTTTTAGTGCCACACTGTCTGAAATTATTTCAATAAATGCAAAATTATTTCCACTTTTGTTGAGTGGTCCTAGTAAATATATCTTGCAAACATATAGAAGAGAGAGAAAGTGAGAGAGAGTTTCTTCATAAAATAGCCATTTTGTTGACAGTAAAACTGTTAATGTACTTCTCATTGTTGCTTCAGGGGCATCAGTCTCAGCATTCTATAATCATTAACTCACAGAAGAAACAAGTAACAAATCAAACCAAGTTGGGATATTTATGCAAAAAGAATAGCAATAGCACTTAGACTTATATATCACTTCACAGTACTTTACAGTCCTCTCTAAGTGGTTTACAGAGTCAGCATATTGCCCCCAACAATTTGGGTCCGCATTTTACTGACCTCGAAAGAATGAAAGGCTGAGTTAACCTTGAGCCAGTCAGGATCAAACTTCTGGCAGTTTGCAGAATTAGCCTGCAACACTGTATTCTAACCACTGCCCCACCACTCCACCAATTAAATATCTTCATCAAGTTTTTTACCCCTCATATTGAATAGATGTCATAATTTCATTGTAAATTTTCCCATTCAACATGGCTGTCCATATGTGAAAGGCTATGACTGAAAGAGGAAGGGCTAAGAGAAGAAGTTATCTTATTAAGGGCTCATACTAGCAACAAAATTCAAAGAGATGTAATTAGTACTAGGTAATTAGTACTAGGACATGGATTGTGCTTTCAGCAGTGTGCAACAGCCTAACTACAAACAAATAAATATGATTTCATTTTCAAACAAATAATTAAATATGATTTCATTTCATTTGAATCTAATATTTAGCAATAAATAGGTGATGATTCCTGTCATCATGTATTTAATAATTTCACTTTCTATCACATCAAGAATGGTAACTTGGTGACAATTATTGAGGTGCCTTTTCAGCCACTTTAGAGAGTCATTGAATGTGGTGTGCAGCTCACATTGTGTCCCTCTGTCTTATATCAATGCCAGTCAAGGCTTTTTAGTTTTGGCCATCAGACTGAAGGCACCCATCATTATTCAAAGTATAGAGACTTAACAGCTCCCGCCCTCCAAATATTCACAGGGCACATTGATAAAAAGTAAGATAGTTAAAGAGTCTCATCAGGGAAACCTATAATCTCTCTCATTTCTCACACAAACAGTGATATTTAAGAATCTAATTAGCTGAACCCAGAAATTCTTCCCTTTTCAAATTGCTGAGTAAGCTGGGGTGGAAATGTAGCCAGCGCCAATAAAAGGATTTTGATACTTGGCCTAAAAATCATCATGTAACTAACCCTGAGTTAGTTAGGCAAAGGTGTTATTAAATAGTTTGTTAATTATTGTCAATTATATAAGAAGGGAGACTTATAATGAGTCACTATTTCTCCATGAAGCAGGCTGATACCTGTGTCCATACGACAGCTCAAGTAGCAGTTTTGTTTGTAACAAATTGACTTTGTTCATACTTGTAGTTTTCCATGATTAGGGAAATGTAGATGGAATTCTTTCTTCCTGAGAAACTAAATATGATGAAATTGCAAACTAATATGCCTATATCCAAAGACATCAGTCTTTAGTTTCACTTAGCTACACAGCTAATTAAGGTGTAATTCCAGCTCATTGGGATTAAATACAATTGCTTTATTGGGAGGATATTTAATTAGTATTAGCTCTAGCCACTTTTTTCCGGTGAAGAAGGATTCATTCAGTAATGGTTGAACTTCACTGCTAGGTTTATAAAATCCAATTGCAATTTAATGAGCAAGCTGATTGTCTATATCGCAGTCAAAGAAAAGGCACAGGATTATCTATGAGGATCATTGATTTCATGGGCACTGGAACAGATGCACAAATAATTGGTAACATACTTGAAGTCCAATATTATTGCTGTGTTGTGAAATGTTCAAGCTGTCTGGTTACTCATTTCCATGCTTTCCATTGATGGTCACTATTTTCATTTCTGAAGCTAACATAAGGAATTGATGCTAGCCTGACCTCCATCATCATACTACAAATACTTTTCTTTTTCATCACATTGTAAAATGTATTTGGTCCATGCAGAACTAGGAGCATTAGCCTTAGTGTTGGCAAGTCTTCTAAATTCTGTTGGTGTCTTTGGAATTCCCTACTAAACTCGATATACAACGCAGCTGATGATGTTACCTGGTAGGGCAATGAAACTTCTATAAGCAAATAACCAAGTGCAGAGAGCATCAGGGACTCCACAGTTCAACCTTGAGTTACAGATAATATTTTCCATTGGAATGCAGTGTTTCTAACCCTCAGTAAATTTAAGATGTGTGGTCTTCAGCTGCCAGAATTTCTGTGCCAGCATATTAGTTGGGGAATTTTGGGAATTGAAGTACACAAAATATTTTAAAGTTGCTGAGGGTGGGAAACACTATTAAAGTAGATGGCAGCAGCAGTAGCAGCAGCAGCTCATGCCTTGATTTACAAATGCTCATTTGCACCATTGCAAAGTGGCCATGGAACCATAAATAATGTTACACATTGGGCTGTACTTCATACAGAATGTGTAAATTAACGATTATAGACTCCGGCCATACACATAATGTGCAATGTTAACCCAACAGCAACATAGTTCTCTTTCCTTTTAGTGCTATTTCCTGATGTTCTTATGAATGACATTGAGTGTCACAACAAAGTGATACAGGAACAATGATCAAAGCATCTTAGCTGCACCATAGAAAAATACCCTATAATGTTGGCATATTATTTTTTGCACATAAGCAGTCAGGACAACCTTTAACACTATGTATATAAATAGGTATAGAGGTATGTGTGGATAACCTTGGAAAAGTTATCCAGTCCCAAGACTGAGTTGTCTTGGGAAAGGAGAAAGAGTAACATATAAACTCAAAGTAACACACTTTATATTCATAATTAAACATTTTTGTTAAAATAATATGTATAATATACAGTATAATGCTCAAATCATTTGTTTGGAGCATAAGGGCTGTTCTAAGTGAGTTTGTCCAATATACAAGTCTGGCTGGTGAATTTCTAGTGAAATGCATTTTATATATTATTTTCATTGATGTGTACATTTTAAATTGTATTATTTTCTCATGTGCATTTCTTCATATTCTCAAATTGAAAAAAAATGCATTTTATAATTCAAAATGAGGGTGTTGAATGAAAGTACTCTATTGATACTAAAATAATAAATTAGCTATGTTCTCATTAAAATTTACTAGATTTTGCCTATGAAAGCTAGCAAAGCCTCCTAATAGTGAGCATCATACCACCACAGTGGAACTAATTAGCTAGAGAGGTGATGATGGAATTTCTCAAGTGAATTTGTACAGAGGCTAAAGAACCATTTTTTGATATGGTTTAATTTGAATTCTTAGACTTAGCAATGCTTGGAGGTGAGAGTCAAAACTCTATTTTAAGGATATATGAATTAAATGAACTTCTGCTCCATCTCTAGAGCCAGGCAATATTTTGAATGCCATCATTGAAAGTATGCATAAAATTCAACTGGAGATTGTTTTCTTGACATTTAAAATAAGAACACTATTTTGTTTCAACTGCAGTTACAATAGATTGCAGCAAACAGTTTTACTTATTTTGTTCATTTCAGTAACTTCAGATTTCCATTAAGTTTTTGCTACTCTGAATAGGATTTTTTTTCTAGCTAAGTGAATTCTTCAAAGAATTGCATGGAACTGTAAGCACTGTCAAACACCATAACTCTTTACCAATGATTCTTCTGCTAAGCTATAAGACTTCAAGGTATAGGATGCTTTCAGAATTCTTTTAAGTAATATTTCTCCTATGAGAGGTTATGTATTGATTCCCAGTTAGATGCATCTGAAATCTTCTCTTATTCAACATTTTGTCAGATCAAAAGTCTTCTCTCTACTTTTTAGACCATTCATCTTCAGAAGGGACATGCCCAGACATTCTTATGTACATCCAGACCACTGTATAAATAAACCAACATGCTGGGCTGATTTTCCCATGACTAGCCTTATGCTGAATAGGAACTGTAGGAATAATCTGGAACATACTTTATCAAAACATACAAAATTTGAAGATCAATCTGAACATCTCTTTGGAAGTTGTATCCACTCTTCATAACATGCAGCTTAATAGCTCAGCGGTACATTGCATAGGAACAATAAATTGAAGTTGAATGGAAGCTTTTAGGAATTACTGGTTTCCAAGTCAAGGGAGCGTTGAAGTTTGTGAATGAAAGCCCAGGAAGTCTTAGCAGTCAGTGTGATTTGAATCAGTTATGAGTTGACAGATGTAATCAAGTCATAGTTTACCGGTAGTGTGATATCATCCTGACAATGGCATTGCCCTTGAAAATGACCCAGAGACATAAACTATGAACTCTTTTTTAAATTTGTTTTTTTAAAATAAGCCAAATTCTTTTAGAGCAGCAGAATACAAGAGGACAGATGCAGCCAGATGGGATCATGTTGAGATGAAGTTTAAATTACACAAATCATAAAATATCCAACATGGTAACATTATTTTATTTTAGTTTTGTTTCCTTTGTGTGGGCATGCAGGGACCAATTCTCACTAAGCTTAACCCTTCCTTCTTTAGCCATTGGCTTCATCACACCCTTCCACCAAACATCAGAGAACTGGGACAAACTAACACAAAATTCCCAATTAGCCCCATTGGGGTAAAATAAAATGAACTGAGGTTTATCAAAACTTTTGAAGGATGCATTGGTATATGGCTCCAGAATTTTTTTTTTATAATGTATAAAGGTTCTTCAAAGTTATGTTGGAAACGTGGACAATATGAAGGGTCATTTTATCATGCCCAATGACCTTGAAAAACAGCTGAGTCTCAAATGTATGGTATGCAAGAACCATTTTCCCCCCTTACTTTTTCATACAGTCTTAAAGGATAACATCTGTAAATCTTTCTAAAATGTCTTGTAAATTTTTGTTACAACTGAAGCATCAAGTGCAAGCCACAGCTGGAAGGCACCTGATGGTCAGAGGTCACAAATAGAACAAAGAAAAAAAAATCACCTTTCAACACTATTAATAAAGGTGGAAGTGATTTCTGTCTATTTCTGTCTCCTGCCTCACCTTGATTAAAGCTATGCGAAGGCACTGGCACCTACTGTATTGAAAGGGGAAAAAAAGGGTTATTCCAGCTCTCTTTCTTTCTATTGTTAGAAATGGTACTCATATAGTATACTCAAATCCATTTCTCTTAGTATTACTATAATATATATCACATTGGTAACCTGTTGAAATCTCTTTGTATTAAATCTGCAAAAATTGTATGGGAGACAACCAGAACAATCTATTCATAAAGCAACTGCAACATTGGCAAGCATTGTGTCTTGTACTTGTGCACTTTAACTTAGCTGCCTTCAAGGGAGGTTTGTAGTTATAAAGAAGAGATTGAATATTTTAAGTAGCCTTTGCCTTAGCATGGTTTGCTTGAAACTTCTGCAAATAGTTCATCTCACTAAATATTAATGATAATATAATAATGTGAGATCAATTCATAAGGTTTGGTATGTTTCATTCATAAAGCACAATAAAAGGTGGGAGCAAAGAATAAAACCACTTTGAGTCTGAGGGAAATGACCCTAAATAATCAATACCGTCCTGGCTTTCATTCACCTAAGCCAAGGGTGTCAAACTCATGGCTGGATCCGGCCCATGGGATGCTTAAATCTGGCCTGCAAGAACCAGCCTGCAGTGCCTTCGACAACAAAAATGGGGTGTGGGGGATATGTGCACGCCCCCCCGCTCCATTTTTGGCCTGAATGGCCTCCTGTAGCCCTCTGTCAGCGAAAATGGAATGCGGAGGGGAGGGCTGCATGAGACTCTCACACCCTGCTTTGACTGTCAGGGTGCTTTAGGAGGCCGTCCAGGCCAAAAATGGGACACAATGGGACTTTTATACCCCCTGCACCCCATTTTGGTCAGGAGGGTGCTGCAGGAGGTGTCCTTCCCATCTCCTTCCCATCCCCCACCTCCAGGTGGCCCACAGAGAAGAACTATAATGCTGATCCGGCCTTTAAAGAAATCTAGTTTGACACTCTTGATCTAAGCCAAAGGTTTTGGCACTTACCCACAAAAGACCTAATTATGTTTTTTGCTCAATTTAACACATTTTCCAAGTTTACAAGTCCTAATGTACTGTACATTAATTCCATGAGCTGAATTCGTATAGTACAGTATGAAACAAGGTGATTGGCTAGTCCATGGTTCAATGTGGCATGGTTATTATGTACAGGGTATTATGATCAGTGATAAAACATATAGGTGATTAGATCAACACATGCAAAAAAACAAAACAAAACCATCCTTAGGTTTATTAGTTCTTCATTTAATCTTAGAATCCCAACAGATTCTTTATATCAAGTCTATTTCTCACTATTATTTCTCATTAGTGCCCATTATTATTTACATTGCCTGCTATTAGTTCGCCAGGATATCAGACAGGAATTCAGTCCCAGGACACCAAGTACCCCCTGTGAACTTGGATGTTAGCCTTGAGTTATCCCTAAAGTGGCTGCTTGTGGTATTTATTCCGACTTCAGCATGTTGTATGGTTTTTCTTGTCAGGTATGTGTTAATTTCTAAATAAGACTTGGGTGAAACTAGTCAAGTGTATGCCTAGACACTTAAACTTTATCTGAATATATGTCCAAAGGACATAAATTTTGATCCACACAATTTAAACATTCATCAAAACAGGGCAAAGAACATGGCTGAAATGCCAGAGATATTATCGTCCATGTAATAAAAATGCAGATGAGATTTCTGATGGAAGTCAATCTTGGATTAAAATGTTCTGGTTACAAGTATGGCTTCTTTAAAGTGTAGCAGACAACAAAGCTCTCTGGACCCAAGGAAATTTGAAGACTAAGGCTCTTGTGCAGTGAAGCAATGAAAGCAATTAAGAGAAACTGTGAGAATTTCCTTTTTTATGCTTCCTGTTCATAAACTTGCTTTCACTCTGTATCCTTACATTCCTTTCTTGCTTTCTCCCATTACGACAAACCACCCAATGAAATCGATGACCTTTGCAAGTGGGGAACTAAAGCAAGAAGATTTCTGCAAGGGCACAAAGTAGCAAAGCTTCTCCCAAATTTAAAGCAAAGTAATTATCTAAAAATTGCAATTCCTTCCAGTGAAGAAGAGCTAAATAACTGACCCCAGAGATAGATAATAATTCTTTCTCATTTTGGAGTGGGGGGGTTAGATCTTAGATAGTGTAATCTTATTCTAGGATGTTGGTGGTGGTGGTGATGATGATGATTTAGTAAGACTTTCTGATAGTTACTTAATTAAATAATAGTAAGGATCCTTCCTTCCTCCCTCCCTCCCACCCTTCCTGTACTGTTGTCTAAAACATATTCTCTTTCTTTATTGTTTTTCCTGAATTTCCTCATTGATTTTTGACATAGGATGGCAAAGAACTTGAGAGATCAGTTAAAATGCCAATACCAAAAAGGAAGTACTAAAGAATGCTCAGATTATATTGTATATTTGCATGTTACATGTAACTCCCTAAAATAATGCTCAAGGTCTTATGATCTAGATGCCAATAATGTGTGGAACAAGAATTTCTAGCTGCATAGGCCATATGTGGAAGAAACAGGTTCTCCAAATATCACACTGCTAACACATAGTGGATAATGGAAAATGCAATGAATTCCCCCCAAAAAAACATTTATAGTGGTTTTTGACTGTGGAGCACTACAAAGTGTGGATAGCCGTTAAAAACATAGATGTTCCATTTTTGCTCATGTGTGCTTGAAGAATCCATATTTGACTGAATGGAATGTGGTAAATCTAAATAGTTTGAAATTGACAAAGAATGCATTACAATTGTATACTGTTACTTAAGTCCTTTAACTTGTCTGCAGAATATATTGTGAAAAATGCTAGACTAGAAGAAATAGAAATTGGAATTAAAATTGCTGGGAGAGATATCAACAAACTCAGCTATACTGAAAATATTATTCTGATAGCTAGAAATGAGAAAGATTTAAGGAACCTTTTGCTGAAAGTGAAAAAAAGTGCAAACCCAAGTCTGCTGCTCAATATTTTTTTAAAATAAAAGAACACGCCCAGAGGCAATGTATCCAAATGGCAGAGGAGAATTGTAATAGACTTAAAGTTTCTAGGCTAAAAATGTACAAAAATAGTGACTCTAGCCATGAAGTAACCATCTACTGTTTGAAAGAAAAGCTATGACAGATCTAGATAATACAGTATATTTAAGCATAGAGACATCACATTGCCAGCAAAGGAACATACTGTCATGGTTTTCCAGTAGCAACATATAACTGTGAATGTTAGAGCATCAGAAAGATTGAACAGATAACAACTGAAGTAGTGGAGAAGATGGCTGACACTCTGGACAGCAAGAAGGACAACTCATTCCATATTCAAAAAGAACAAAACAAACCCATGCTGCAAGCTAGAAGAACTAATAAAACAACTAAAAAATGAATATGTTTGACACAGTGCAAAAGCAAGAGTCATTGGAGAAAATCCTGAAGCTTGAAAACATCAAAAGCAATCAGTAAAGAATCTGAAACATGAACTTCAAAGAACTCAAAGAAGCAGTTAGTGATCAACAATTCTGGTGGACTGATGTCTATTAATTAAGGGATTACTGAATGACTGCACACACACATCCATATCTTTAATTTGAAAAAATATATTTTTTAAAAAATCTGAAATGTGCTATTACTTTCTAAACTTATTTCAGATTAACAAAATAAGGGTTTCCCCTATCCCACTCCCTTCAACAAATGCCATTTTCTTACTGAATTCTACACAATGCTCACAGAAGTATATTTTCAGACATCAAATGAGTTAGGATGGGATAGAAATACAAAAATATCTAAGTTTGATTTTACATGTATGCAGAGGTACATATTAAGAAGAATGGTTGCAAGAACTGGGCATGACTATTCTAGGGAAGAGAATGACCAGGAGGGGCATGATAGCAGTGCTCCAATATTCAAGAGAGGAAGGGGTCAAGCTATTTTTCAAAGCATTTGAAGGCCAGACAAGGAACAATGGATGGAAAATGAGCAAGGAGAGGAATTTTCTGGCAGTGAGAACAGTCAACCAATGGAATCGCTTGCTTTTAGAAGACATGGGAACTTCATTACTGGAAACTTTCAAGAAGAGACTGGACTGCCATCTGTCAGAAATGGTGTAGTGTCTCCTGCTGGGTCAGGGGTTGGACTAGATGACCTACAAGGTCTCTTCCAACTCTATTATTCTGTACATGTACATAGGAAAATGCTAAAAATGCCAATGTTTGGAATTACAACATGGCTGGAAATTATCTTCCATCCCCTTGATTTATGGATATTTTTTCAGATTGACCCAAACAAATGGAAAGTGCTAATGGTAGCACACTGAACACCTACTTTCACATGAATATGTGTTTGTGAGTGGGTGAATGAGTGTAAGAGATTACAGAAAGTATCTTGATACATTAAAATATTCCATTTGATGTTTTCTCATCACCGTATAAAGTGTGGTAAGGATAATTATTTCCTCAGAGTATTTGGAGAAGAACTACTGTAAGTCTGTATACAATATAGGCCATGACAGGATAAAGTCATTAAGTTGTCATAACTGGCTGGTTGAAGGTTAGAATGAGCTATCTAGCCAAATGCAAGTCATCTTCTCCTTTGTTTCTCAATTCATGCTCTCTCTTTGTCCTCTTATTTTTCTTCCACATTCCTGAATACAAACAAAGAGGGATTGTCTCTGCTTTCAGAGAAAAATATGGGAGAAAAGCAAATGGCTCATGCAAGAATTGAATCATTCTATTTTTGCTATGATGTGCCACTTTATGTACATATTTTAAACTACCTATAGAAAAAGCATGAATATAACCTTGAAGAACAAATGCAATAGCAATTACACTATCATCAGGTTAGCCATGAAAGAGAGGAAAGGGTATAAGGAGGGAGGGAGGGAAACAGAAAGAACCTCTATCAACTTTCAAGATTAATGTCAACCAGGTGAAGGTACTAGAAGTATCATTAAAACTCTATTATAACTTTATAGAGTATTTTGATCATGACTAAGTTAGAACTCATGAAACAACAACAGAAATATGGCAAACAGGATAAGAACAATCAACAAAGGTTCTAACCAGGAAATCTGGAGAAAGATACAATGGCCAACAGTTTGGAAGAGGTCAATCTGCTTTCCAATATGAGGCTTAAGAGAATATACAAACTATCATACAATATCCTTAAGTTAATTTGCTAGCAAAATAATATTTAGGGCCATCCATTGCAGATTAAAGTTCTACATGAAAAAAGAGATGCCAGAAGTTCAAACTGGCTTTAGAAAAGGCCAAAGAATAGAAGTATTATTTCTGATGCACATTGAATAATGATACACACTGGAGATTATTTCTGATACCCATTGGCTATACCAAAGAACACAACAAAGGGGTTTCATAGATTATAGAAAAGTCTTCAGTTGCATTGATTAAAATTCAAGCTGTGAATTCTGTTTTAAAAAATGGGAATCCCAGAACATCCTTATGAGAACCCAATGTACTGGCTCCAGGTTGGCAAAAGAGTGAGGAAGACTATATTCTCCCCTCATTTATTTAACCTATATGCTGAATACATATTAAGGGAAGCTGGATTGGAAGAAGCAAGCATGGTTTAAAAGTGGAAGAAGAAATGTTAAGAACCTGCCCTGTGCTGATGACATTACCCTGATAGGCAAAATTGCAAAATATTTGAAAGCTCTAGTGATAAAAATAGGGCTAAAATTAAATATACAGAAGACCAAATTATGGTAAAAAAAAATAGAAGAACCAGCCTTAGAACTGAAATAGAGATATCCAATTGGTAGATAGATTCTGCGGTTTTGGCTCTGGCATGAACATTAAAGGAACCAGCAGTCAAGAAATATGCCACAGAACAGCACAGGGTAGAAGAACCACGAAGGCTTGGAAAATATATTCAGATGTCATATGTATCTATATCTTCAAAGATCAGAAGAGTGCATGGTATTCCCTTGTGACACTCTATGGAAGTGAAGGTTGAACTTTGAAGAAGCAGGATACAAAGATTATTGATGCTTTTGAACTTTGTTGCTGGAGAATGCCATAGATAGCCAAAAAAAAAAAAAAAAAGCCCAAAGCAAAAACAAATGGATAATTGAACAAATGAACACAATTACTTACTCACTGGAGGCACAAATGACCAGACTTACATTATCCTACTTTAGCATGTTGTGTAAAGATCTGTAGCTTTCTAGAGAAATTTTATTTTCCCTCTTTGTGAGCTTAATTCACATTTTACTAACTATTGCATTTCTTTTCCAAGCTTATCTCTGCGATTTTCTATAATTAATCTAATATCAATTCAATTCAGATTTAAAGATCTACATTCTTTCTACCATTCTGTCTAAGTACATTTTAGTGTGGTGGTTATGGGAATCAAATTGAAGGAGAGAGTGTTATGTATACTGTTTACGTTTTGGGACAAGAAGGAATAGATAACTCTTCTTTCCCTCCCTCCCTCCCTCCCTTTCTTCTGCCATTATAGTGGCAGCATAGTGAAGACTGTAGCTATGCCCTCAGTAAAAAAATAATACTGCTGAATTAATGAAGTAAAATAATTAAGTTGTTTTGATGGATATTTGGACAGGGACTTCCTTTCTCCCTGACCAGGGACAAACAAGGCTCAATATGTTAATTTTATTTGTTGAGGAGGTGACAATGTTTCATTTAGCAAGTCAAGGCTTAGTGATCACTGATAACCTCCAAATTTCCAATATCTAGAAGTCACTAATAATAACATTTAGTGCTGTAACAGAGAGTTATAACATATGACATACTGTATCTCTATAGATAACCTCTATTAAGGCATCATTTGTGAAATTGTATTTGCAATTTTTATAACACTGATGCCAATAAATACACGAACAAGACCGTGCTTCTGGTGTTCTCCCTGACCTTCCCATATTCATGATATCTAATCTAATACTACTATAAAGGAGGATTCTAGCTTCTGTAATGACATATTATTTGTGAATAAAAATGCAGTTCATCATCAGATACTCTGAGTAATGGACAATAGGTCAGAAACAACAAACAATAGTATGAGGTGGAATGTGATGGTATAAGTAAAAGGAGCACAATTTTGGGTGAATATCCATGGAATAGGACTTCAAAAAGTGTCCAGGTGGGCATGGCCAGTTGACATCACTCATGTTGAGTGTTCTGGCTTCACTTGTGTCAAGAGCTCTGCCAGTGAAAATGGAGCTTGGGAGAGCGGCCCTCTCGAGCTCCATTTTCACTGGCAGACGCAGCGTGGCCTTCATTGTTTCCAGGGCGACCCTGTGAGCCAGATCTAAGCACCTAATGGGCTGGATCTAGCCCGGGGGCCTTCAGTTTGACACCCCTGATCTATGCTCATCTGGATGTTGATTGCTGGTAGTTTTGGTCTTTTGTGTTACCTTTTTAGCTTATTGAAGCTTGGGGTGTTGTGTCTCATTGAGGAGAATTGTGTCCCTTCCTTGTGCTCCTTCTTTGCTTCAATTTGTAGTTTCTCTTCAAGGAGAGCCACTATACTTTATACAGCTTTAATATTTACACCATTCACCTCTGTTCAAAAACAACAGCCGTTTTTTTTAAATAGAATGAGGGGCTAATGCTACTGAAAGTAAACATTACCCTTTTGCATTTGAATATGCATGCTAGAAATCCCCACCCCCCACCCCGGCTAATCTGTTTAAATAATCTTGCCATTTAAAATCGATCAGAAAAGGTTGAAGAAAAAAAAAATCTCATGGCATCTTGACATCTACAAGCTAGTTAGTACAGATAGTACTTGACTTATGACCATAATGGAGCCCAACATTTCTGTTGTTAAGTGAGACATTTTGTTAAGTGAGTTTTGGCCCATTTTATGACCTATCTTGATGCAGTTGTTAAGTGAATCACTGCTGTTTTTAAGTTACTAACTTGGTTGTTAAGTGAATCTGGCTTCTACATTAACTTTGCTTGTGAGAAGATTGCAAAAGGGAATCATATGACCTTGGGACACAGCAACGGTCATAATATGAACCAATTGCCAAGCATCTGACTTTTGATCAAATGACCATGAGGATCCTGCAAAGGTCGTTAAGTGTGTAAAATGGTCATAAGTCACATTTTCAGTGCTATTGTAACTTTAAATGGTTACTAAACAAACTGTTGTAAGTCAAGGACTACCTGTATGTACAAGTACTTTTGCTTTAGGTTTGGCATTCTATACCTCATTCGTAAAGTAAATTTAAAATGCCTCCTCACCCACAAAAGCATCATTTCCAAAAAGAAGTCACTAAAGAATAAGAAAATTATTTACTGTCATAATAGGTTTGTCTCTGTATTAATTCATTGACTTAAATGTACTTAATAATACACACGTGCATGACAGAGATTGGATGTGAAACACAGGTGGGAAAAGATAGATAAACCAAAATATTATTTTTCAATGCATTCTGGCTGAAAAGAGTTGCCCATTTTGACAGCAACCAAAATTGGAAAATGTAATACAGAAAATGTATTTGACCATCCAACACAGAAAGCTAGCTGGCCACAAAATTACAAAAACAAGGTAATTAACCATCCCATTTTGACAGTGCACAGATTACTTTAGCAATCTCTCTCTCTCTCTTTAGATTGTTTTATGTCTTTGTGTGAGCGGGTTAGTGGATAGGTTCTCTTGATTTTCATCACTATACAAAAAGTGACTGACATGTCTTTTGCATCAACAATACCTAAAATGAAAGACTTCCTCGAATTAAGCCCATCAGCACTTAGTGATTACACCTAGTGATTCCATTTGATTTTACTTCTACTTTACTGGTCAATTTTTGAGTATATTAATTTTTGACTCCCCCAGATCCATTTTGCTCAATGTGTGGAGGTTTTGAGAATGAGTACAAAATGGAAACTGGGGGAGTGAAATTGGAAAGGGGAGAACTGAGGATCTGGGAATGTGGTACAGGGAAGAGAACATCCATCCATCCATAATGTCTTCCTTTGGATTTCTTCACTGAAACACTGTCATCTTATGGGACCCAGGAGGCAGGCCTTCTCTACTGTGGCCCCTGCCCTTTGGAATAATCTTCCACTGGACATACAGTTTTTTCCAATCCTTTAGGAAATTAAGACATTGCTCTTCTTTCAGGCTTTGCTGTAAGGTTGAGTGAATCTCCATTGGTAAATTGTCAGTTCTATTTGCCATTTTATTACTTAATATATTTTAATAGGCTTTGCTAGTTTGTATTTAACATTAATGATTTCTTTTTCTTCTTCTTTTTGTATGTCATCCAGAGTTACATATTTTGAGTTGGGAAGCCATGTAAACATGTTATTGCTTCAGTAAACAAATACATGTCTGGTTTCACAGATTACATAAGTTTCATTGGGTATCACCCAGCTTCTACTCTAAAAGTTCAGGAAACCACTCTTTTGTATGCAGCTTTCAATATACAGATTTTTCTTAATAAAAAGAAAGAGTTTCATCCAGATTTTTCATCCGTGACTCTCACTTGATGCTCTTTCAGTGTGGTGTGGACATATTCTGTTTTGATGGACAAGGAATACCTGTCACAGTATAAATCTATGGGGTTTTGTTTTATATACTTAGATGTAAATTCCCACATATTTGCCAATTGGAATTCCCCACATATTTATCAACTGGAATACTGAAAGAAGGAGAAGGAGACAATAATAATTTGGGTTATAAGTATAGTTTGATAAAAATATATGAAAATGGTTTATTCTCACAGCAAACTGTACGATAGAGAAAAAGCATCCATTTTTGATGTCTTTGCCAATGTCAAGATCTACATTTTAAATCTTTGGAGAAAGAAATATGTCTTTTTCATTTGCCTCTTTGCTTACCTTACTCCATAACATATACTTTAAAATGTAGTTGCTTTTCAGGTATGTATTTTTGTTTTGAATGTTCCTTATATTAGGAAGTCAGGATGAATGATACGTTAGGAGCAAGTGAAATCCTGATAATGGATAGAGCACTAAATATCTGGGCTGTGCAGCAATCTTGATTCAAAAGAGAAAAGGGGATTCAGAATGTAAATGATTGCTTTCTTAAGGAAACAGGGCTGATTCCTGGCTTTGTGTTGTGATAATCACGCAATCCCAGAAAAATTGTGTTTGGCTTAACAATCAAGAGTTGTGTTATCTCTACATGTTCCAAATACTTTTTGAATCTGGATATCTAAATAACCCTTCTATGTATTTATAGATATGTTATCTTATGTAAATTATCATTGTTTATCTAGCTATTATAGCGCAGTGAATATATAGCCCCTTACAAATACTAATGACGAAAAAAATGTTCACACTTCTTCATTTCACTGAGTTTCTTCACAATAAATAAAACTTTGCAGTCATTTTCTTTCTTTCCTTTTTTGGATCTTGTTATTGCTAAATTATTGTTAGCCTTTTATGTTAGGAATATGAGTCACCTAACAGCTATTTGGGTTGGAAATATGTAAACCAGGATAAACATTTTAAAACTGTATCTTTAAGAAAATGCAGAAGAAACAGCCATAAGATGGAGCCAGAAACCTGGGTTGTTTAGTCTGAGTCTCAGAAGAGAATGTGAGTGTATCTTTGTTTCCTTCTGTTGGAAAGTGTTGCCGTTCCTCCATTTCTTCTAATTGACTGATATTACTGGATTTGATGTAAGTCTGATACTGAACTGTTTTTGACACTGGAATTTGATATTTGGATTATCCCTGGATTGAAAAACTGACTGATTTAACCTATGAATGACTTTGGACTGCCTATTTTGAACTTTGCTTAAACCTTTCTGGAAGTAAAAACCTACATTTACTGTACAGTGTATTTGTGTGCTCTGTGTGTATTATTCCAACACTACTCTCAAATATGTCTCCCTGTATGCTCTCATTCTCCTTACGGGGAATTACCTCAACATTTTATTTTAGTTTTTCATTTGGAAATGGCTAGTTAAAATTGTGGGGATTTCTAAATTGCAGTATTATTTTTTAATTGGAGGCAAACTGCCCTGAAATCTGTAAAGATTACTCTCAGATGAGAGAGTATATGATTTTAATAGAATTGGGTAAGTGCTATAGATCAGATTAATTAAAATTGCATATGTGTATATATCTGCCCCTCTCAAGGAATGGAATCCAATCCAAATGAGAAAACTCTTCTTTTATAAACCTGGCTCAGATTGTTTTTATATTCTATTTTGCTTCAGTCTTCATTTTCTTCTTCTTCAAAGAATAAACAAAAGGTTTTATTTAAGGAAAGTGACAAATAGCAGCTGGAAATTTCACAGATGCTCCAGGACAATGGGAATTTTACATACATACATCTCTTGATTTCTGCTGACTGACTATCTTGTAATATTCTATTAGCAAACTATTTAAGTCAGTGAAAGCTCAGACAATTTAGTGGGAGGCACTGTGCAATCTTCCCAAATGCCCATTAGATTTAACATCTAATAATTTATATTGATTTGTGTCATGTGTGTGATTATATAATTATGCAAACTGCTGTCATTTGCATCACATCACTAAGCAAATTTTGTAAATTGCTGTGAATAAGGCAATTTTAATGTTTTCAAGACTATTTTATTTTTTTTTTTCATATAAATTTTATTGAATTTACAATTAAAAAAATAACATAACAACATTACATAAGAAACAGAGAGAGAAAAAGAAGAAAGAAAGAAGAGAAAGAGAGAGGAAAAAAAAAAAAAAAAAAAAAACGCTCGGTCTTGCGACCGAAAAAGGAGAAGAAGAAGTATAAAAGAGAGAAAAACAAAAAACAAAAAAACAGAGACGGAAGAAAAAAGAAAATACGTTAAAACCAGACAAATATTCTTTTTGACAGTCTACAAGATCCAATTCTCCTACCTTACTTTAAATATACACATCTTATCGCTATTTATGGATATTTATGCTTATTTATGCTCATTAAACAGTTTATCTCTGATATAACCAATTATACCATGCATTCCAATTATTATCAAATGCTGAAGACTCTTTATTTTTAAGAGCTATGGTTAAATTGTCCATTTCTGCGCAGTCACATATTTTCTGAATGACCAATTGATCTGTAGGTAAACGGGATGATTTCCAGCACTGGGCAAATGCTAATCTGGCCGCAGTTAGAATATGAATTATTATGTATTTCGTCTTTTTAGGAAAATGTTTATCAGAGATCCCTAGTAGGAAGAACTCTGGTTTGTATTCAATTTGATCTTTGGTTATCTCCTCCAGCCATTTTCTAATTTTTTGCCAGTATTTCTGGGCTTCTTTACAGGTCCACCACAAGACTATTTTAAGTGGCTTGTCCAATGGCTTGTATTTGGGTGTAATGACATGGCTGCTATCTTGAGGGGATATCCAGACAGAAATATTGTCTGTTGCATGAAGAATCTTCTAAATCAGTTTCCCCTACCTATATCTTCATTGAATTACTGAAGGCCTATGTAAATCAGCTCTGATTCAATTTGAATTGCAGATTTGAATTTAAAGGTATGCTTTGATAGAAATTCAATAGAAACTGATTTGATTTGAACCAATTCAAGATTTGTCTATAGGTTACAAAGGCAAACTTTAAAAGATCTGATGTTGTTTTATGTTGGGCAGAACACAATGAAAATACCAAAAAGAAAAGTTAGAAAAGTTTCTTCTAACCACAGACAGGTTATCTGAAAACTCTGCAAAGTCCTTCTGCTGTGTCTTCTCCCTTTTCAAAGTTAAGAAGCTTTACCTTTAGGAAAGGGGATGAAAGAGTGTGGAGGCAATGCTAGCTTCCATCTGCTGCTATAAGGAGATTGATATATCAAAGGAAGGGCAGAACCATCTGGAGATGGGATACACATAAAGAAAGTATACAATGTATCAATGGGCTTGCAAGGTGAGATGGCATTTGGCTACATGGCAAGACACCTAAATATGAAAACTTCATGTAGTGCTAGCTGTGAAACACATAGCATAAGTATAGCTGCCTACAGTAAGTAACAGAATTTCAGGAGTACATTAACTCTTGATTGTGTGAATTTAAAATATAATAATTATACCAATGATGATGATGATGATGATGATATATCAGAGTTATATCACATTTGTGCTGTGGAAGCTCAACCGGGGTATACAATCTTTCAATTTTATCCTCACAACTACAGACCTATGATTGGGTAGGGCTTTCTCCAATCCAATTCAGTCTGTACTGCCTGAAATTGACTTGAATGACTACATTAGCTAAAGCAGCAGTAAAAAAATCAATGTAAGAAGAAAAATTAAAATGATTTTTGTTTTTTTTCTATTGAGTAGAGTTGAACAGTTTTAAACTTTTTAAACAGAATTATATTACTCTTGGAAAATATCTTGCATCCATATCAAGAATATTTTCAGGAACTGATAATGAGTTGTAAGGCATGAAATAAAAAACCTTCTACAATATCTCTAGGAAAACTACAGTTTTCAAACCAATGAGTTCCACACATAGAAGAGGAATTAATGCAATATTCCCAACAATTTAGAAAAAATAAATATTTTTTGCTTGGATACATTACAATTCAGTTGAATTACATACTGGATATGACCAGACATATGAATCACTTGGAATAAATTGACCATAACTAATATAAGTTAACTCACAATTTAGCTGCATTTAAAATTTCCTTGCTTTTTAGACTAATTGTCATGTAGCAGATCTCCCACAATAGGCAAGTGGGAATTATTTATTAGTCCAAAAAGATTATAAGCTTCCTCTTTCCAAGAATGAAACCAAACCTGAAAAGGATTTAAAATTTTCTTCAGAGGAAAGGAGATTTCTGTCTTGGTTTATTTGGTTCAGTTCCAGTTATATTGTTATTGGTAGCTCTTTAAAGCTATCCCAGTGGGCTTCAAGGACAGAGATAGACAGATTTACACCTTTCCACTAAGCCTGTTCAGACTGGGCTGGTCCTGTCCATTTACTGCAATAAATGAAACTGATACTAGTTTGTGTGCACATTTAGATCATTTTGTACCATAATCTGCAGCTTTAAGATGAACAGTAATTGAACAAAATTCTGGTGTAATTGAAAACCTCCAAAGAAAATAATAAAGTGGCCAAAAATAATGTAGGACCAGCATTGTTCTTAAGATAAACAACCATCTGAAAGCCAGGTAGTGTTGGAGAGTCATCAAAATGAGAGATTGTGAAAGTTGGACATTAAGATTTGTAAGAGAGGCACTTCTGGAAATTCTTTTAGGACTTCAAGTCTATAAAAAGCCCTCGGAACCAGCTCTTCATGCCTTTAGAAGAACACTTTAGAAGATGCATAATTTAAACTATGCCTTTGAATATCAGTGATATTATTGCTTACATTTTTAAGTGTGCATTACTCTTTATTTATATTGGCTTCTTTAGTTTAGAAATCCCTGAAGGAGGGATATCAATTATGTACTATAAACAAGTAATAACATTTTTTTAAAAAGGTGAAGTCAATATACCAAAAGTGAAAAGAACCTATTTTAGCTCGCCATCTACACCACTTTTGAAGGTAGTTTTAAAGATCTGTTAGTTCCTTTGTACAAAATGTGATATTTCTGCAATATTCTCAAAAATTATTCCCATAACTGTTTCGTTACTATTTTTGATAACTTTGCTTTCTAAATCGGTTTGTGGTTTAGGAATCTCTAAAAGTACTTTTTGAGTACATTTGTGGATTCTCGCTCACAGACCTTAATTTGAGGGATGTGTGTGTGTGTGTGTGTGTGTGTGTGTGTGTGTTTTCTGAGGTTCTCGCGGGTATTTTTATGTGAATCTTTGATTATTCGGGTTTTCTCCCGCGTAAGATTGCCAGAAGATTTGCCCAGGCAGTTGCCAGAAGTCAATAATGACTTGAAGGCATATGCAAACATACATTTTTAATACCAATAGAATAAGTTGTTTCAGATCCCATTAATTTCCTATGTTTACTTGTATCATTTTTGGACCGGTTCTTGTCAGATACTCCGATACTATATCAGCATCACCAATCCTTCCAGATCATTATAAAGACTGCCTAAATTCACCTTCATTTCCTCCAGCCTTGAATTTGGAAACTAATCCAATGGCTGAATGGACAGAGTGACAGAAGAGTTCCCACCCACGGAAGAAGGAGAGGCAAGAGTTCCTTCAAATGAGGAAGCAGATTGACAAGAACTTCTTCAGAGCACCAGCACTTTAAGAAAAACATGCTGCTATTGTGGAAATTCCATCTGCACCACAGCAAAGCCTGATTATAAATGGACTTAAGTCCCACAAACAGCCAACATTGTGAGAAAGGACAATTTCATCTTTTATTCTAAATAGTATTTTTATTTTATTTAATATATTTTTTCTTGAATGTTTAACAAGCTAAAAGCAATATGACCCTTATAAAAAAAAATAAGAATAGAAAACAAACAAGAAAGAAAATAGAAAAAGAAAGTAAAGAAATGAAAACATTATAAAGTGGCTTCCTAATTTTTTTGTCAGCTGTTATGAGGGCATTTATATTTTTACCCACTCCTTCTAAGGTTACATCATCATTTCCTTCTTCCATAAGCTACCTTTTCTAATAATCAAGCTAGAGATGGTATTCAACAGGTTCTGACCAGTTCTGGAGAACTGGTAGTGGAAATTTTGAGTAGTTCGGAGAACCAGCAAATGCCACCTCTGACTGGCCCTGCCCCATCTAATCTCTGCCTCCCGAGTCCCAGCTGATTGGCTGGGTCTTCTTTTGTTGCCCTGGCACAGGAGAATGGAGCTGAAAAGCAGGTTAGTAGGGTGGAGAGGGAATAAGATTTTGCAGTAACCTTCCCCCAGGGGTGGGAATGGAGATTTTACAGTATCCTTCCCCTGCCATGCCCACCAAGCCACGCACACCAAGCCACAGAACTGGTAGTAAAAGAAACCACCAATGAATCAAACCCATAAATCTCCAAACGGTATTTTTTAGAAAAATAATATTCTTTGACTTCAGGTGGTCTTTGGTAACAACTACTTGTTCAGTGACTGTTCAGACTTACAATGGAGCTGAAAAAGTGATATGTACAATGGGTAAAAGTTCTGCCTGTTACAGTGTCCCTGTGGTCACATGATTGCAATCAGGGTGCTTGAATACTGGGTTCCCAATTACAATATTGTAATGAGTCTTTGTTATATGACTGCCATTTGCAAAATTCTTGCTGGCTTTTTCCAAGCAAAGTCATTGGGGAAGCTGGCAGGAGGTTACAAATGGTGACCACATGACATTGTGCTTAACAACAATGCAGGATACACTTAACAATGGCAACCAGAAGTGCTGGAACTGACATCACTAAGAGGCACAGTCATTTGATATGATTTTATGATTGTGTTCCTTTGTGACACAAATTCTGATCCCAATTACCATTGTTAACCAAGCACTATCTGTATGTCAATGTCAGCTTAACTGTAAAATCATGCCACAATTGTGTTATGTGACGAATGTCAAACTCATGGCATCACGTTGCCATCATGAGATTTATTGTGACATTTTCCCCCTTTGGGGAGCTGGGGTGGCGTGGTCTTTGTGTGATGCATCTGACCCACAGGCCGCCAGTTTGACACTCCTGTGTTATGTCCTTGAAAATGAGCCAGATGCTACAGATGTTACATTATGCAGAATACAGCAGCCCACATAGTGATAGGAATGATATAACATCTATACCATGGGAATTGTACTGGGTCCCATTTTGTTTCCCAGGTGCTAGGAATGACTTATAAAAGTCCGATAAGACTTAAAAACTGCTTACTTCAAGAAAAATCTGCCTGCCAAAGCCATATCATTAGGAAGTACTTGGCAATTCTTCTCTTTTATATGAGGAATAGTTGGAAATTACTCAGAGATGATATTAAAGAAATAATGTGGATTATTTTGTTAATTTTAGAGTTAAGAATTTAGCTCTCTGGTGTTTGACTGTAATAAACTTGATTTGATTCGATTTTGAGTTAAGAATTTGGTGTATTCTTTCATCTATACCTGTACCAAAGAAAATCTAAAGTTATCTATCTGTTTACCTTTTTGTTGCTTTTTCTCTTTGCACTTTTCTCTTGTTTTTATATTGATTTTTTTCCCTTTTTCTTCCTGCCTGTCTATTTTTACCCCTTTAAAAAACAAATATCTATCTATCTATCTATCTATCTATCTATCTATCTATCTATCTATCTATCATCTAACTACCATCTCTAAATTCTATATATGTAAAAAAAGAGATGTCTTCTCCATTGTAGTTCCCTTCCTGTGAAACCAATTAGCCTTAGAAATAAGTACTGCATCTGGGAAAAATAAAACCCATTGAAAACTTTACTATTTAACTTTGTGGACTTCACCACAACAAGCGTTTTATATACAAGAAATAATAGGCAAACACAAATGCATAACCTATCATGAGATACTAAAATATTGCCAAGGGGAATAAAATCAAGAGAAGAACTGGCAGTAGAGGGATATAACTGTCAATAGTTTTCTTATTTATAATTATTAGAAAGATTTAAAGTAGACAAAATATTTTCATAAGATTGAGTTTGAAACATATTTGCATACCAGTGATGAACATGTAATTGCTAAAATGTATGAAGTTTTATTTAAATTTGGAACAGAAGAAGAATAAGTGAAAGAATATATGATAAAGTGGATGAAAAATCATTTACAATATACAGGTGGTAAAAAGGGAAACTATGTGGTTGAAATGACAATATTCAAATGTCTGCATAAAGAGGAAAAAATACAATATAGAGTCAAACAATGAGAAAAAAAAACTGAGCACCAAATTCAAATTAATGAAATTGTGGAATGCTTATTCTGTTCCTAGTGAGCTGATGCAAAATAACAGGGAGACACAAATATTACAAAATGGCTATGTAGTTACAGTGAGCTCTAGCACTTAGATTATTAGAGATGAGTACTCCAAGATCCTTGACAAAGTTTGGATCATCAACAAGGTCTTGACTATTCAGGTTGTATTTTATTTTCTGATTTTTTTTTTTTTGCCAATATGTAAGACAGAGCATTTATTTGTTGAGATTTGAAGTTGCCATTTGTTTGACCATTCTGATACATAGTCGAGGTCTTTTTAAAGGGTAGCAGTATTGTCTGTGGTGTTGAATAGCTTTACATTGTCAGCAAAGAGAATGCAGTTGCTCTTAATATGATCATAGAGGTCATTTATGTAGCGTATGAAGAGACTTGGTCCTAGAACAGCGCCTTGGGGGACACCACTGTTGACAGGTACAGAATTTGATAGGATGCTCCCAATTTTGACCATTTGTTGTCTGTTTGACAGGAATGTTTCTATCCAGTTATGCAGGTGTCCAGAGATATCATAAGATTTTAGTTTTAGGAGTAGTTTGTCATGTACCACTGAATCAAAGGCTGTACAGAAGTCTATGTAGATTACATCTATTGCTTTGCCCTGATCGAGTTGTGTAGTCCATATGTTTTTGCAGTGTAAGAGTTGCAGATTGCAGGATAGCTTTTTTCTGAAACCAAATTGTTTATTAGGAAGTAGTTCGTTTGTCTCTAAGTGGAGGATAATGGATTGGTTAATAATTGATTCCATGACTTTACAGGTGACGCAGCATAAAGAGATTTGTCTGTAATTTTCAACTAGGCTGGGGTCTCCTTTTTTGAAGATGGGGATGACCGTGGCTTGTGACCATAGGTTAGGCAAGGAGCTGGTCCTGAAAGATTTTTCAAAGATTATGCTTAGAGGTTCGGCTATAGCAGTGGATAGCTTTTTTAAGAAATAGGCACATATTCCGTCTGGTCCAATAGATAGGGATGGTTTTAGATTGCGCAGTGCTTTTTCAACAATGTCTTCTGTAAAATCAATATGTATTAGATCATTGTAGTTGTCTGTGGTTCGAGTAGGAAATATTGGGCATTGCTGTTTACAAATACTGAGCCGCAGGATGTGTTAAAGAGGTTGGCTTTAATAGCGTCATCATTGCAGTCTTTACCATTAGGTCCTTTCAGGGATGGGATGGACCTTGAGTCTTTTAGTTTGTTGTTTACAAAATTGTAGAAAGCGCGGGTGGAATTGGTGCATAGAACGTTTTCCTCTTGTTTAATGTGATAATTGGTGCATTCAGTCTTTATCTGGTGGCATAAATTTTTGTATCAGCTTTTGAAGTTGGCAACATGACCAGATTTGTTTTTCCGCCAAAGTGATCTCTTTTTGGATTGAAGCTTCCTTATTGTTATGGGTAATCTGTTTTTTCTGGTTTTTGGAGTTGTTATTGGTACATATAGTTTGATGACTCTTTTGACTTCAAGTAAAAATATATTGTAATGGTCTTCAACAATATTGCATCCAGTGAATAGAAATTGCCAATCAAGGGATGAGAGATTGTTGTCTATAAGATCATAGTTGCCTTTTTTGAAGTTATAATTGGGGATCACATCATTGTGTTGATTTTTGTGTGGATGTATGTTGAGACAAAAGTCAATCATATTGTGGTCACTGTTGGAAAAGGGTTCTTTAATTTGTATTCCATGAATTGAATTCAAACTATTGCAGAAGATGAGATCAAGGCAGTTGTTAAGTCTAGTATTGTTGGTTACTAGTTGTTCCAGTCCCAGGTTTGTTACAGCATTGTAGAAGGTTGCATGTATGGGTTCAGTTTTACATTTGTTTAGGGTCCAGTTAATGTGAGGTAGACTGAAGTCACCAAGAAAGATAAAAGTGTGTGGGCCAGATGTTGTCCATATTAGTAGTGAATTTAGCTTGTTTACATGTTCGATGTCATAATCAGGGGCTCTGTAACATTGTAAGAATCAAAATGTGATATTTAAAGAACAGTTCATAGATGGTGGTCTCAGGAAGAGCAAGCTTTTGGGTAACTTTGATGTTTTTTAGATGTAAGGACTTTTTATAGAAGATAGCAATACCACCTCCTCTACGGATTTCACGGTCTGATTGGTAAACATGATAGTCTCTTACTGTGGAAATGAAGTCAGGGAGAGATGCACTGAGCCATGTTTCACAGACAACTATGATGCTGAATTTAGCCATATTTAGTAAGATGAGAAATTCAGGTATTTTATTCACAAGGCTTCTTGCATTGAGTAGCTTGCATTTAAGACCAGTTGTAGTTGGAATTGAGGTAGTTAGGGGCGTGCATGCCTAGTTTTGAGTGATGGTGGGTTGAATGAGGTAGGGTTGTATGTGGAGTTGTGGGTTGTGTGACTTACTTTTGATACAATCAGCGCAGTAGTCAATGTAGAGATCCTTCTCTCCTTTGTCTAGACGTCTTTTGAGTTTCTTGAGGAGTTCACAGTGGTGGATTCTTTGCAGTCTGGTCTTGAGCGAAGTTTTCTGTGGTTGGGATTGGTTTCTGCAATGGCATTTATTGTATGAATGAATATGCGCTTGCTGGACTCATTTTTGCAAACAACTCTACAAAATTTTGGGGCCACCGAGCCATCATTGTATTTGGACTCAGGGCCATCTCTGGTTATTTCAATGATATCTTCAGGAGAGATGTTTGTTGTATTTGAGTTGCTTATGATATTACGTACTTTGGTGATATCATTTGATTCATTGGTGTCTTCAAGTCCAAATAAGTTGGCATTTGGACGTTTCTGATCACGTTCAAT
Organism: Pseudonaja textilis; assembly: GCF_049901715.1. Classification (NCBI taxonomy): domain Eukaryota; kingdom Metazoa; phylum Chordata; class Lepidosauria; order Squamata; family Elapidae; genus Pseudonaja; species Pseudonaja textilis. The sequence goes on along the minus strand of NC_141990.1, from coordinate 56,897,629 downwards.
GATGTCTCTGATGAATAAGGAGATATCATTGGTGGAATTATTTGATAGGATAGTACTTATTTGTGGTTGTGGTTTGGTGGTTATTGTAGTTGTGGTAGTGGTTGTTGGGTTGGGATTTGATTTTGAGCTTATAGGTAGTCGCTTATCAGTGCTGTATTGTTTTTTCAAGAGAAATTAGGCTTTCTTCTATAATTGTTTCAAAATGTGTTGCTAAGCATTTTTCTATTGAGTGCATGAGTGATTCTATGCTATCAGCTCTGTCAGGCAGGTACTTGGTTTGTTTAGCTTAGGAAAACATGATGGACATAGACAAAGGAATGTATCTGATGCTTTTAGGAGATCAGCTAGGTCTTTGTTTAAGTTTAAGCAGGCAAGGTGGGCTTGATTGTCACATAGGTTGCATTTGATGTTATTTTCGCTTTCATTGATGTTTTAAGACATCTGAAGCATGTACAGGAGTCTGGGAGGTCATTGGTAGAGGTAGTATTTTTTGTTGTTGTTTGGTAGTGGAGGATTTGGAGTTTCTGGGGTTTCTAGCTGGCATAGTCAATGACAATAGTACACTAAACAATTACAATAGCTAATTAATGTAATAGGTAGACAGTTACTTAATTAATGTTAGTAATTAATAAATGTTAATTGATAAGTTAGAGAACAAATCTAACAAATAAGTTAGAGAATAATGCTGCTGCAGGATGGTTTTCAGAACTATGACAAGAGTGTGTTCTCTCTCTCCTTGTCATTTTATAATACTTGTTTGAAGCTTGAAAATTCAATTAAAATTCAGCAGACAATGCCAAGGACTAAAGGCCATAAGAGAGTTAGAATGGAATCCTTACTCTTTAGCTGGTGAGGGATCCAGCAGCCTCCTTTGTTGGCATTTAATATTGATGGTTTGTATGAAAATGTTAAAACATCCGATTTCACCCATGACTCACTTGAAGTTTAGCAAACATGCTGTTTCAAGCTAAGCATTTTCTCAGTGTTGAAAGCATGAGTGTCAGCCTTGCCATTTAGATGCCACCCAGCTAACGGAGGAAATGTGACAGCTGTTGTGGGTAAGCACCGTGACATGATTTATCCTGAATGTGCCTCGAGAGCAAATGCTTAGCCTTTGATGAGCTAGATAAACCATTGGAGGCAGTACTAAAACAGAGCAACATTAACATGCTTAAATAGTTACCACAAAGACATCTTGAAAACTTCCTGTGATATATTCACTTCTACAAGTGTAATTCCTGTGACTTTACTGCTGATTAACACCAATGTTATATGAAACGCAGTCAGCCTTTTGTAAATGCAATTCCTAAAGCAGAGTTTGGAGCTGTGCTTGTAAAACCCAAATCATCAAGAAAGAAAAAAACAACAAAGGCAACTTGTCTCCAAATAACTCAGTTGTATACTCACTTTGAAGATAAAGTCCCAGGTCCACCTTGCCCACTCTGACCTCCATATCTTCTGCACTTGCAATTCCCAGCTTTAAAGTAACATTTTCCCCTCTTTATTCAATGCATTTTTGGCCATCTAGCATGCTTCATCAAAGTCATGGTTGTAGATAGAGTCAGGGGCTGGAATTGGCCCAGCTTCTGATGGTCTCTTTTCCCTGCTTCAGGCATTCTCCCTTCTTGTGTTGTGGTTAGCCGCAGCAGGTGCGGATGGTAGAGGAGAGCAAGAACTCAGATGAGGGGCCAGGACCATCAGGGAGTAGACTGCTGCCTTCAGGGATTGTGGGAGCTCGCAGCAGTGATGAGGAGGTTCCCGAGGAGCCTGTGCCAAGTGCGCGTGAGCGCAGGATGCTTTGTAGAAGAGAACAGCTGGAGCAGCACAGGCAACTCAGGAATAAGGATGCAATGCAATGGCCCCTTCCTCCAGGGAATATAAGCCTGGTATAAGCCTCTAAGAACCCAGCATTGTGTGTAGAGACTCTGGCTTATCTGAAGAATTCTGACAAGGCTTTTCTGGTTGGACTAATTGGCTGCAAGCCATCTTTTATCTACAAAGAAGTTATTTGTAGATTAAAGCCGTGAAGGATTGAATTGCTGTGTTTGTTTGAGATTTTCTTGCTGGTAACAGGGTTGGATCAGAACATCTTGTCATGGGAAACACTGTCTTTGCCATTTTGGTTTGAACTGTAGGTTACTGAAACATCAGATGTTTCTTCATTTGTAATGACTAAGTAGTTGTCAGGTTTTACATTTACACTTTCTATACATGGATGTAATACTCTTTTAAGAGAATATTAAACCTGGTGGGTTTTTTTTAAAAGACAAAGTAATCCTGTGGTACATAGTTGATTTAAACAAGGTTACACATTATGGCACACATAAAGCAGCTTTTTACTGCTTTCACTAATTTTCAGTCTGTAGTCAATACTTTTAGTCTGGTTATTGCCTGGAACTGGTATGGGTGTCTTATTTTGCCTGTTCCATTTGGGTGGGGGATGTTATTCAATATAAATGGTACATAAATGTTTCTTTTTCTGAGATTCAATTTTTGTGGTTAAAAGGAAGAAGGTCCTTGTGCCCTTCAAGAAAATAGCTCCTTTTTGAAAAAGGCAATTTTATCTCTCTGGACATTGGCACTCACAGAAGGAGGCAAGGGAGGCAAGTGATAATGTGCATTGCAGCATAATATCTAAAATAATTTTATAAATTATGTTGCAATGTACATTTTCCTACAAATTATGGAAGAACCCCCCAAAACCTTTTGTTTGGGTTTGTATGGGTTATAGTTATCAAGTTTTATCAAATTAAGAATTAAAACTGATGAGTTCCTAAAAGATTTCTTTACCAAATTATGGAAACAACATATCAATTAAACCCATTAGAAATAAAATGTTTTTTTCCTGAAAAAAAAACAACCTTATTTTTTAACAAATAATAATAATTAGAAAAGTAACATTGCTTTAATTGCAAATATCTTGAATAAGTGGCAAATAATTTTCATTTTGGGGATTGCTAACAGGGTCTTAGTGAAGGATCTAAGCCCTAGAATCACACTTTAAGAAACACTGGTTTAAAACAATGGAACAACTCAGTTCCTTCACTGACCTTGACAGGATTATTGAATGGAACAGTATTGCCCGATACAGTAACTTTTTTTTCCAGTAAGAAATTAAATTAAGTGAAATCCTTAATGGGGATGAAACTCATAGAGCTCTTCACAAGTAAGGGAAACAAATTCACATAGGACAACAGCCCCCAATCTTTTGGGCACCAGGGACCAGTTCTGTGAGGAAAAAATTTTTCCCGGACTGGAGGGGCTGTGGTTTTGTGTGCTGCCTGAATCCCATGGATGGGCCTTTGCTTGTTTGTATGGCCTGGTTGCTGGCATGCTGTGGATCAGTGCTAGTCCACAAAACAGGAGTTGGGGACCCCTGACCTAGAAAGTAGAACCCAAAAGCCAAATCTGGAAAAAAGAAGTGGTAAACATGTATATACTGTTGCTAAGAAACAAGGCATTTAAATTATATTTCAATGTCAGAAGTTAAGGCTTTCGGCTTACAAATCACTTCTCAAGTTCATCAATGAGAATCAGATTTTCATTAGTAGTGTTTGAGGTGAAGAAGGGTCATATTAAAGCTACAAGAAAGCTACAAGAAAATAGCTTTAATTGTTGTAAATTGATGATATTACATGTTACAAATGAAGGTGAATATATGTAGCCCAGGATAATGTTGCAATCTGAGTTGGTCACAAAAAGAATACTAAATAGAAATAAGAGAAGGTCGTAGGTGATTTTGGCAAGTGTTTCACCAATGGGGGATTGCCCAATAAATCAAATGAGGAAGGATCAGGGTATGCAAACATCAATTTTGATTCCCTGCACAGATGTGGCAGCAGGGAATATAAGATATAAGAGATCTAACACAGAAACAAGCAGGGTAGAGTGAGAAACTACAATTTACGTCCTGTGAACTTGCAGCATTTTGCAAAGGGAGTTGATTCATATAAGAGTGCTAAGATGTGTATGGGAGTAAGAAAGAGGTGGGGGTGCTAGATTTTCAACAAGCCTGTCTTCAAAATAAAGAAAAAAGTTCACAGAGTTCAACAGCTTCCTTTTGTTGAAAGTCATTGCTGTACCTATGTTATACTCTTGACCATTCAATAGCTGTTTTTTTATTGCAAAGTGATTTGTGCCTGTCACAAGTGCTGGTTTATTTTATTGTATGTCCCAGAGGGAAGAAAAAGGAATCACTAGTGTCTCCTTCCACTAGTTGGGGATATGACACAAAATTGGGCAGATTCTTTTTAAAATCTTGGAAAAACTAATTTCTTCAACCCAGGACAGAGTATGTTTTAACACATGCACTTTTCATTAGGAATATATGTTTAAACTGTTCAAATGAGTTAGCTTATATACTTCTTTGAAAAATTAAAGTTTAAAACTATATACTGTATATGGGATTCATAATACCAAGTCACAGTATGTGATATCCAATAGTGTTTTATCATGACCTTTGCAACATTGACACTGTAATCCTATATCCTTGTTTATTTATTATGCAACTATGCCCCTTCATAACTATTTAAATTAAAGGTTTCCCTGTCCAGTCATGTCTGACTGTAGGAGATGGTGCTTATCTCTCTTCCTTGGAAGAAGGAGCCAGTGTTGTCCAAAGACATTATTTGTGTGATGTAGCCAGCATGGCTACATTGCAAAGATCATGGAATGGTGTTACTTTCTCACCAAAGTGGTACCTATTAATCTACTTGCATTTGCATGCTTTCAAACTGCTAGGTGGGAAGGAGCTGAGCCAGGAATGGGAGCTGACCCCATTTTACAGTGCTTGGGCCTTGAACCAGGGTTGTCAACTTTCCAGCTGACAAGCTCAGCATTGTTAACTGCTGAGCCATCACACACCCCATAACTATTTACACACATCTAACACATATCAACTACGTACATACAATAGAGCATACATATTATTGTTCCATGCCTATATCAATCTATCCCAGTGGAAGAGTGGTAAAAGTGCAGTATTGCAGGCAAACTCTGCCCACAACCTGGAGTTTGATCCTGATGGGGCTCAATGTTTATTCAGCCTCCCATCCTTCTGAGGTTCATAAAATGAGGAGCAGATTGTTTGGGGCACTAGGTAAACAATGCTTGTACATTATAAATCACCCAGAGAGTGCTGTAAAGTGTTATGGGGCAGTATACCTAAATGTTGTTGCTATTACTATCCTGCAAAACTTTTTAAATTGGTCAGTTCACACATTGTATGCCACATATTCTGACTGAACACCAGTGTTACTTTGAAACAGTTTCTATCTTGAAATGATTAAAGATCAGACAAAATGTGAATTTGAGAAGGTAACTTTAGTATTCATTCAATCAAGTTTGCTCAGAGAAGCTAAAATTGAAATATGCAGCATAAAATTAACTTTTACATGCTGGAAATGCTTGTATGAATTTCTCAACCTACAGTTCTCAATGTGTTGAATTATAATCTCCATGAACCCTAACCAACACAATTTTGCTAAAGCAATGTTTATTTGTTATGTCCAGCAAGTCTTCACTCCGGTCTGCTTTTTGAGTGGGAGCTGGAAAAGCCTCTGATTGGCTGAGCCATTTGACAGTTCCGTATAAAATGAGTTGTCAAACAGAATCAGCTGTCTCTCTCTCTCTCTCTCTCTCTCTCTCTCTCTCTCTCTCTCTCTCTCTCGGCTGTGCTGCGAGCTCGCGACTAGCATGGCTGGGATACATGTTAGCCAACAAAGCCTGTTAGCTTTATATTGCTTCTGTTCTTCTCTCCCATGTGCCAAACTCAAAACTGGCAATAAGGATGGGATCGTTAGTGAACTGAGGCAATTCTGAGGCAGAGAGAGAGAGCACCACAAGGCTGAAGTCACTACAAGAGCTGACACTAAGAGCTGTCACTAACAAGCGGAGAAATGGCAGCACCGCCAAACTTCCCACGCTTTCAGCTGACCACCGAGATGTGGATATCATATATCAACAGATTTGAATGTGTCATGGATGCCATGAATCTATCTGACATACCTCCAAACAGGAAAAAAGCCTATTTCCTGAGAAAAAGGAAATTTTGCAGGGCAATCATCTTTGTCATGGCCATCGCCTTGCTGTCACCTCAGACAGTCAAGGTTGTCACCTGGGAGGAGCTGCAGGAGGCACTTGGAAACCACTATGCCCTGAAACCATCACGCATCACCTGCCGCCATGTCCTCCGGTGAAGAAGTCAAGTGGAGGCAGAGTCTGTGAGTGAATATATGGCAGCCCTGTGATCAGCTGATCTCCAATGTGGTTTCCAAGACCACCTGGATGATATGCTGTTGGACCAGCTCATCTGTGGGGTGAGAGACCTTCGGCTACAACAACGGCTGCTGGCAAAAGCCAACCTCAACTTAAAACAGGCAATCGAGGAATCACAAGCAGCCAAACTGTCAAACCTATCCGCAGCAGAGATCCAAAAAGCAAACAACCTAGCTCTACAGTTCACTATGAAGAGACATACTTCAAAGAGGAATACTTCAAAGGGGAAGAAGCAGTACATCACCTCAAAACACCTCAACCCATGCAGAGAATAAGTCTCCCTACAGACAAGAGACAACTGACACCACAGCTGATTTGCCACAGCTGTGGGGGAAACCATCTGAGAGCCACTTGCCATTTCAGAAATGCAGTCTGCCTCAAATGCCAAAAGAAGGATCACCTGGCTAGAATTTGTCAAGCACCAAGAAACACAAACCAGCCACCTCAACATCTGAACCAGCCAAGAAATTTCAAACCCAAAGAGGAATGCTATGCCATCAGTAAAACTTTCCCAAGAGCCAAGTCACTGCCCTATTGTTTCAATATTAATAAATCAATGTTGATCGTCTCCTAGAAGGCAATCCCTGTCAGATGGAGGTAGTCACTGGGTCCTCACTATCCCTCCGCTCCTGGAAGACACTGAAGAATCTGGTGCCAGACATCAAAAAGAATCATCTGAATCCCTGCAACCTGGCCTTGAAGGACTACCAGGGACAATCCATTCCAGTCCTCAGGACAGGCATGTTCCATATTCAATACAACAATTTTTAAGGGTCACCTGCCACTAATTATTGTAAATGGGTGCCTGCCAAGCTTACTGGGTTTGGACTGGTTCCATATATTAGGACTACAAGTGACTGAAGTAAATGCAGTCACTCTCCACAACCTAGAACAACTTCTTGCTAATTATTCAGAAGTTTTTGATGATGAACTTGTCTGTTACAATGCACTCCTATTTCCCTTAATTTGGACCCACAGATAGCTCCAATATGCCTCAAACCACACAGAATGCTATTGGCATTACATTCTAAAGTGGATGCCCAACTTGACAAATTAATTTCCCAAGGAGTCCTGGAGCAAATTGACTTTGCTAAATGGGAAACCCCTATTGTCATTCCTTTGAAACAAGATGGGTCCTTTATAATTTGTTCAGACTACAAGTCGACAATCAACAAAGGGCTCCAACCAAACGCATATTCTGTGCCAATCATACAGCACCTGCTGCACTCCGTCGGTAAAAGTTCCATGTTTACCAAGCTGGACATGACTCAAGCATACCAGCAATTTCCAGTGGACAATAAGACAGCAGAGGCCCAAACAATTATCACTCATAGGGGTGCTTTCAAGTGCAAATGTTTACAATTCGGTGTCAGCATTGCCCCTGGCATATTTCAATCAATCATGGAATGCTTACTGTATAATATTCCAGGTGTCATCCCATACTTCGATTACATCCTCATTGCTGCTGATAGCCCACAAGAACATTTGGCATGATTACAAAAAGTATTCCAGTGTTTTCAGAATACTGGCCTAAACTAAACAAAAAGAAATGCATTTTCATAGCCTCCCAAATAGACTTCCTCGAGTACCACATTGACTGCAAAGGAATTCACCCTGTTGAGTCCAAAGTACGAGCTATTCAGGAAGCCCCTGAGCCTTATAACAAAACTGAGCTGCAAGCCTTTGGGGGATTACTTAACTTCTACAGCTCTTTCCTGCCCCACAAGGCTACTGTAGCAGAGCCTTTGCACAGGCTTTTGGATTCCAAGACACCTTGGAAGTGGGGAGACATAGAACAGGCCTCGTTCCTAGCTGTCAAATCCCTGCTCACTTCAGCCAAGGTACTCATACAATTCAGTGATGCTCTTCCTCTTATCTTAGTTTATGATGCTTCCCCTTATGGGATTGGGGCAGTCCTAGGCCACAGCTTACCAAATGGCCAGGAAGCTCCTATTGCCTATTTTTCAAGAATGCTCTCCGAGTCTGAGATAAATTATAGCCAAATAGACAAGGAGGTGTTGGCTGCTGTGGCCTCAGTAAAAGGTTCCATGAATACCTGTATGGACACCAGTTTGAGCTCATCACTGATTATCGCTATTGCTGGGCATCCTTGCAGGTGACAAACCCAGCCCGCAAATCCTCTCCCCAAGAATGACTCGCTGGATCATTTTCTTAGCAGCATACAGCTACAAGTTAACTTATAGACCTGGAAAACATGTGGCCCATGCTGATGCCCTGAGCAGATGCCCACTGTCCACCTTGGTTGCTGATCCTGCCCCATCCCCATTCCTGATGGAAGATCTACAATTGCCACTTATAGCGATGACCTTGCCTATGCCTCCACCAAAGATACACAGCTGTCCCAAGTGCTGGACTGGGTGTGAAGGGGGTGGCCCAGGAAAACCCCTCCAATGGAGTTTCGTCCTTTCAAGGCTCATAAAACTGAGCTGAGCATGCTGAAAGGGTGTTTGTTGTGGGGAAATCGAGTGATAAATCCACACCAACTGAGGCCTCGCATCATTGAGGTATTCCACGAAGGTCATCCTAAGTAGAATGAATAGAATGAACAATAGAATGAAGGCTCTGACAAGGAGCTAAGTGTGGTGGCCAGGACTGGATGAGGCAGTTGCTAATAAAGTTCAAAGCTGCTCTACCTGCCAGATGTCCAGGCCTGCACCCCTGGCTGCCACTCTAGGGGAATGGGAATACACCAAAACACCATGGTCTAGGTACATGTGGATTTAGCAAGCCCCATGCAAGAAAGAACTTCCTCATCTTGGTAGACTCATTTTCCAAATAGGTAGAGCTGGTTCTCCTCAAGTCAACCACTTCAGAAACTGTAGGCTGGGTCTTAGGTAACATTTTTGCATCCCATAGGTATTCAGACACCCTGATTTCAGATAACTGGCCCCTATTCACTTCCCCCACCTTCAAACTGTTCCTGGCCCAAAGGGGCATCAGGCATGCCCCAGTTTCCCCTTTTCACCCAGCTCCCAATGGACTGGCAGAGAGGGCTATAAGATCTGCTAAAGAGGCCCTGGGAAGAATGGCGGAAGGGGACTGGTCTACCAAGGTAGCTCAGTACCTATTAACCCAGCATACAATCCTGACTGCAGCCACCAACCATACTCCAGCAGAATTATTAATGGGAAGGAGACTACGAATACTCCTCGACAGGCTGCACCCTACCTACACAACCAGGGCACCCCTAAACTCAACTAGCAGAATGAGGGAATTTAGACCTGGAGACCTGGTCTACTCCCGCAATTACGTGGGAAATCCCCTATGGTTGCCCAGGTGGGTGGAACAGAAAACAGGCCCTAAATCATATAGGGTCAGATTGGCCGATGGAAGACTATGGCGCCAGCACATGAACCAACTAAGGAGCCGTTGGAGTGCCCCTGCAGGTCCCTTCCAGAGGCCGAAGCCACGGACACCGAGTGGGACAACGCCAAAGTCCCTTGAAGGCTGACTCCTGGACAGTGGTTTCTTGCTGAGGACTTACCTGGGGAAGCCACACCACTGATGACCAAAGCCTGCTTGCCACCTTCCAAAGAAGTCCCATCAACATTTGAAGCCCTCCTGCAGCCAGCCAAGATCGCCCAGGGAGAAGAGATGACACTGCCCCCAGTGGAAGGCTCCAGCACAACAACAGATCCTTCCCCATTGCTGCTGACTGCAGGACTGAGATGATCTGGGTGAGGGAGACGTCGCTCCACCTACCTGAACAGTTAGTTACACATGAGATTTCCAGGGGGAAGGAGTGTTGTATCCAGCAAGTCTTTACTCCAATCCGCTTTTTGCCTGAGCCAAAAAGAAGCTGTCAAACGGAATCAGCTGTCTCTTTCTTTCAGCTGCTTCCACGAGCTCGCAGCTAGCCACGGCTGGGATATATGTTAGCCAATAAAGCCTGTTAGCTTTATATTGCCTCTGGCTTTTCTCTCCCATGCACCAAACTTAAAATTATTGACATTTCACACTTTTACACAAGTTTATCCCCAAACATCAGCAAAGCATACATTTTATATTTGGGTAATCCAATTTAACCCACAGTTACTGTATATCTAGTAAAGTAGGGGAAAAATTTCCTAAATGAAACATTGCCGGTTTACAGCATATCAATACCATTTCACATTTGAATTGCAGTTCCTTTATCTAAAGCTCAATACGGCTCTAGGAAATTGTAATGGCTAGCTGGAAAATCAGTTCTGTAAGTCAGTACTGAAACAGATGGAATCTGATTCAATATAAGGAACTATTAACGTTCAGCATTTATACAAATACATTGAATTCCATTCTACCTCTTCTAATTAGAACAGAAATAATGTATGAACGATAACCCTAAACCATTTTACTTGAAATATATTACTAGTAGAAATGATTTGTGTACCAAGCTTAACTGTAATGATAAAAATTATGTTTAAGTAATCAAGTCAACTCAAAATGGTTTATATATACCAAATATAAACATGGTACATCTAGATATTATTTTAAATATATATCCCAGAATTATATAGAATAAGTATATATTGTATACAAAATGTAAATCTAAAGAAATATATGATATACATGTTCATTATATGAATATTACTATTGTACACACTGAAATAATTTGTAATCTTTTCATCATCCTTAACATGAAATATACTAAAATAAAATGAATCTAAATGTGCCATAAACTGGAGCACTGAGAAGTACTGTACTTCTTAGAAGTACATTCTAGAGCAGAAGCATCATTACTTTATTACATCTGTTCTAGTCTTGGTTTTTGCAAAACAGATTGTGTAATCATGGATCAAAATTATCAATGAAGTTAATCTTCGGCAGCATTAAACTGACCCTGCCTGATCCAGCAATTCCAAAGTTGTGATCTTGTGTATGAGTCTCTAATCAAGAACTACATTCTAGGGCAGGGGTGGCTAACTATAACCTCTTTATAACCTGTGAACTACGTTGGCTTAGGAATTCTGGGAGTTGAGTTTAATCACCTGTAAGTGAAATCTTTTTCCATACAGATAAATAGGGTATCTAAGGTTCTGGGTGTACACTGAAATTCTAAGTAAAAGCATTGTAATTCCAAAGAAACATACATGCATTCTATTAACCAGTATGACCATTATTTCTAGAACCACAAATATTTGATAGATTTTCAGGTTCCATGAACTGGGAAAAAATCTTTTATTTCTTAAGTGTATTAATTTGCTGATAGTCACTGAAACCATGAAAGCTCTTTGACTAAGCCAGGAATGTTCTTGAGAAAACAATAATATTGTATTATCTGATGAAAGGCATTCAAGATCACTGTTGTATGCAATATGTATGAAATAATAATAATACTCTTCAATAAAATTCACTGACAGCAGAATATTTTATTTCTTGGATTATATTGTAAAGAATTTAGAGAGGGGGAAAAGTTCAGGATTAATTATACATAATTTGTTCTACATGCCAAGAAGAGAACAAGCTGTGCCATTTTTCCTGGCATAAGATTTTATTTATTTGTTTGATATAGATTCTATTTTGTTTCCTGCAGGAATTTCCTTCTATTTTATCCAGAAAATAGCAATGTTCTCAGGTAGGTTGTTGAGAGATTGTAGCTGGCCCAAAGTCACCAACATAAAGACAGATTTTAACCTAGCTCTACTGAATCATACACCTGTGATTTAGTTTTCAATCCCCACAAAATATTTTCCTCCCTTTGATTAAAAACGCATGCTATTGCTCTATATATAATAGCACAGTATTATTAGCCCGCGAGTCACCAGCTTCTTTACATGACCTCACAATTGCCAATTCAACCATTTATATTCAAGACATCATGCTTCTTGTATAAGGTTAAAAAATAATGTGAATCTATAGCAAAATACAAGGTAGTTTCAGCTTCTCATAGCTGGAAAAGAAATAATTTTGATGGGGTGGAAAAAGAGTACATTCAGATATAAGAGGATAGATTTCTTATTGGATCTTATTATTGAACCAATAGTTCAATACTGTCATCAGGGGCAAGATTTTTTAAAATCCTACTTCAGACACAACAAAGATACCATAGGGTACTTGTCTATATGCATATGATATTTTTGCCATTTCGTAATATATGCCGCCACTCAGGTAGACATGAGACAGGGAGACTTATGCTACAAATCCACATTATAATTTATCTACTAAAGAAATGACACATTTGACTCCTAAAGGATTCACACTTACCGATAAATTAGAACTTCATCATCAGAGCAGTTATACTGTAGCTGGTACATTTTAACTCTTGGTGCTGACTTGCTTACTGTCCATTTGACTAAAGCTGAAGTAGTTGTCACCTCAGAAACCAAGACTGCCCTATCTGGTGGTCCTTTGTTTTCTCCTCGATTTGACTTGCTGGAACTTGTGATGTCAGAAAATCTTGATTTAGGAGGGGCTGTCCGGCCTGTACCATTGCTGAGATGTGGAAGCTGGACAATGGATAATTCAATTGTTGCAGTAGACTCTCCAGCAGCATTTGCTGCTATGCATGTGAATACTCCTAAATCTTTTGAGGTTGTGATAAGGATTTCCAAAGTGCCATTGTCATAAACTACTGTTCTTGAAGAATTGCCCATAAGTCGATCATCTGGAGCAACCCAGTGAATGATGGGAGATGGATCTCCAATAGCTTTGCACTTTAAAGTAGCGGTTTGTCCTTCTAAAACTAAAAATTTGTGAGTGTGCTGAGTAATCAAAGGTGGCTCACAAACAAATTCCTCTTCCCGGACATACCAAAAATATCTTCCCTTTAAAGCTGGAGGAGAAGCACAAGTTTCCATATCATCATCCCTGTCCAGACGCCGTAGCCACAGTAGCTCACAGTTACAATGCAAAGGATTTCCTCCAAAGCTTAGAGATAAAGGTGGAGAAAATGGAGTTGTAGTTAAAGAAGACATTTGAGACCTGGCAAAAATGGGATCAGGAGGAAGCTTCTGAAGTCTGTTGGAAGTTAGATCCAACCTGGCTAGTTTCTGAAGATCTGCAAAGGTCCCCTCTGTGATATAATCTATCAAATTGTGATCCAAACTAATCTGGTGCAAGTTTATCATCTTCATTATGGATTCCCAAGGGATGCTTCTGAGGTTATTATAAGAAAGATCCAGATCTTCTAAGGTAAATAGAAAGTCTTCAAAAGCTTCATCTGAAATATAATTTAGTTGGTTGTTGTTTAGAATCAAGTGCTGAAGGTTAATCAAGCCCCTCAAAATGTCCTCCCCAATGTCAGGCAACCTGTTACTGTCTAAATGCAAAGATCGTAGGCTTTCTAAATCAAAGAAAGAATAGGGCTGAATGTAACTGATGGTATTCCTAGACAATGTAAGGTCAACAAGCCCAGTCATGTTGGCAAAGTCCTGTCTGCTTATGTTAATTATAAAATTGCCCCCAAGTCGGAGTTCAACAGTCCTCCTGTCTATGTTTGGTGGTACAAAAAGAAGTCCCTTTGAAGGGCAGAGAGTTCCCAGAGACTCAGACAGATTTTGACAAACACAGTATTTTGGACAGGCGTTAACTGCAACAATCACTCCAAACACCAGGATGCTGCAGAACAGTTTTTCCATGGTAAATCAACGATGGGGCCTGCAAGAATGAGAAACAGTTATACTTTAGAGAATTGCCTTCATATCTACATATAAAAAATAATAATTAAAGAAACCCTAAAGCAGCACATTTTAAAATCCAGTGGCATCTGAAGTGTTATTTTACCAAGCAAGATATGACAAATGTATTTAAGCAACACCATTTAAGCATACACAGAATTGTTCTTTGTGGCTGTTTTCCAGATACTTTTGGTACTTTTTGAAAAGATTAAATCTGCTGCTTTTTTCTGTATATTGACACAAATGGCATCTCTTTTATTCTGAGAACTATTGCTTATTTAGCTAATCATAAAATACTATTTCAACATCTCTGGGTTAGGAAAAAACCTGGAAGTCATTTGATAGTTCACTTGCAGTTTGTTCCAAACTCCAAGCAGACCTGGAGCAAATTTAAGACCAAGATACTGTAGGAAATCACACACACACACACACACACACACACACACACACACCAAAACATGAACTCCCCCTCCCAGTGGTGTATTGACTAAGCATGTGCTTAGGGCACCACACCCAAAGGGGGCACCACAAAGTTGAGAAAGGAAAAAACCCAATGAAGATTTGTACAAAATCTTGCATATACAAAGGAGAGGGGGGAGCATCAAGGTTTGTGAGTGCTTAGGCTACCAAGTGAACCTTTATTCACCACTGTCCCCTCCCCAAATGTATTGGCATCAGGAAATGTTTATTTAAATGCCTTCCATTACAGATGAAAGGAGGGAAGACTTTTTTGTGATTGTTAGAAGATCACACTGAGTAGGAAATTGGTGCAAAGAAGACAAGGCTGCATCAAGCATGTTGAGGAGGCCAGATTGTTCTTTTTCATATTTTGGTGAGAAAGATTTGTAACTTTTTGTAAGGGTAATTGTAGTACTTAAAGTTTTGAGGTGTTCTGAAACTTCACATGATGAAACTGTGACATCAGATATCATAACTTGTGGTAAGAATGAGTGCTTTAAGAGCCAATATGGAAGGATTAGGAGAGAAGGAGGAAAGTGGGGTTTAGTGGGCCCTGAGTTTCACTTTCAAACAACTTTCCTCAAGCATATGCAGGCCAGTGTTTATGAGAGCTAATATCCCAAAGGGTACCAGATTAGGAAAGTTGCTTTAATTTTAGATTTAAGTTTTTCAGTCACTAATTGCACTAAGGAATTAGTTATAAGATCATACAATGGCCAGATTTATTGTCCATTATACACATCTTTGCTTCAGTAGCTGAATGGTTCCTATGCATTTAGTCCTATGCATTTATTTATTAACAATATTAGCAAGAGCAACACTACTTAGACTTCTATACCATTTCATAGTGCTTTACAGCCTTCTCCAAAGAGAGAGGCTGTACAGAGTCAGCATATTGCCACCAATAATCTGTGTCCTCATTTTATTGATCTCAGAAGGATGAAAGGCTGAGTCAATCTTGACCTAGTCATGATCGAACTCCTGGTTTTGAGCAGAGTTAGCCTGCAATACTGCATTGTAAGCACTATGCCACCACAACTCTTAATTGGTCATCTTTCCCAAAGAATACTGGATGGTATACAGCTAAAAAAAACCATCAGCTTATACAGATATATTCTAACTCTATGTAATAATAGCCATGTAATTAAATAATGAATCTATAGATAGGAAAAAAGGAATTCTTTTTCTCTTTTGACATGCTAATACTCTGCAGAAGTAAGTTAAAACAAGAAAAGGTCATATAACAAAAAGGGCAGCGTAGCCTTCTTCATGTTTGAGATAATTAGTTTTATGATGAAGGATTCAGCACAAGTATAAATCTAGAAATAGACTATCTCAGAACAAGTTAAGCTTTTTCAAAAATGATTTATTTCTTCTTTTTTTAAAAAAAATCATCTCTTAGCAAAATATTGAAATAGTAACCTTTTGCTTTGGTTGCATTTGAATCTGAAGCTCCTAGCATTAAGAATTTGATTATACCAGCCCTTGAGATTCACTGCCCTTGGAGAATTCCTACTAATGCCCATTTCCAAAACAAGACAGTTCACAACTGCAAAGCAATGCAATGCAACACAACTTCCTTTCTTCTTATATAGCATGATGTGACCTATGAAGAGGCCATCTCCTAGAAAAGTTTGTACTGTAAGAATTTTTGTGCTCACAATTGTTTAGATGTTAGTTCATGCAGTGCAATGAAGAAAAAGGAGAAGTGGGAAGGGGAGGAAGAGGAGGAAAGAGGAAGAGGAAGATTGAAGAGAAAGATTGAAGAGGAAGAGGAGGAGAAGGAGGAGGAGGAAGAGGAGGAGGAAGAGGAGGAGGAGGAGGAGGAAGATCTCATTATGTTCAACCCTGCAAATAAACAGAGGACAATTCAAGCATATGTTTAGCTTTACCTTCTCTTATAAACTAGAATCCTGTGGCTTTGTAACCATGCTGTTTATGCAAATCTCTGTTACAGTTAGCAAAGCTTTGAGCATTGTATTTATTTGTTAGTAACAGACAGTGGGCTTTTGGAATCTTAAGTATAATTATATTCTGTAGCTTTAATTTAGTGTGCTATCCTAGAAGCTGCAACTATAAACAAATAGACAAAAAAGGCTTTAGAAAACCATTTGTGAAAGAGTTTGATACAATTAATTAGTAACGTGCAGAGATTTCTTTACCTACTCCTTCCCCTATTGCCTAGCCCAAATTTGACTTTTTTTTCCCAAGGTTTTTGTGTAGTTTCTCCTTTTAGTGTGTTCTATTTCCCCAATTACCATTTGAGGGAAATACTGTTATATTTCACTGCACTCCTGAGAGCAAGTTGAGATCAAGAAGCATAATTGAGGAGAAGCAATTGAACATGATTATGGGAGATAGGAAACAATATCAAAGAAAGGACAGCTTAAGTTATGTTTATAACTTCTAATACCTAGGAATTAAGTTTTCCAAGTGTATGTATGAAAGAGAAAAGGAGAGTCTATGTATTATGGGGCCTTCTTTTCTCTCTTTGTGCTCATTATGCTGATCACTCAGTCCCACAGAAAAACTTAGAGTGGATTTTGTTGAGTGGGAAATTAAATATATGTGGAACTCTGTCAGACCACACTGCCACTTTGAGGGAACAAAAGTTTGCTCATAAAGGATTGGATTACATGGCTTATAAAGTACTAAAGTTCCAACTCTATGCTTCTAAGTGTAAGCCACACTTTCCACATATGTAAACTATAAAGGGATTAAATAAACCCTTTCACTTCTCTACAATTCTATGAGATACATGAAAACAAATGCGTCCAGTCCCCAAAACAGGAAACATTGGGGGGGGGGGGGTAAAGAGAATGCCACCTGAAACATCTCTCATCATTTCTAGTCCTTCCTAGGACAATCTTACTTCTAATCCCCAAGATGATTATTCACATTGACCTTGATCTGAAACAAAGTACATCTTTCAAGTCATTCGAATGGAAGGAAAAAATATGGGCCTAATGACAGTGTAAAGGGTTCCAAGTCAAATTGAAAGTCCAAATGGAGCCTTCATAATATTTATATAATAGACAAGAAGCTTGAAGAGGCTCCATTCGATTAACCAATACAGTTATAATCCAATAATAATAGCAGAATGATATATTATTTATTAATTAATAGGTAATTGATGCGGGATAAGGAATACTTGCCAATGATTACTTACTACTGTTTACTATGAGCTATCAATCTTAATATCAAATGTAATAGAAAGAAATATGTTTATTGTTCTATTTATATTCTTTTTATTTTTACATATTTGTATGCTTGTTCGTGTTTTAATCTTTTGTAAATAAAGTCTATTTTAAAACTCAAAAAAACAAAAACAAATTGAAAATCCAGCTGTGCACCTTCCTTTAATATGGGTGAAGGTAATACAAGGTTGAAGAAGATAGTGGGAGCTGCTGCCATTGCTGTCAGAACCTACCCAAGTGGTAGAAAGTGGCATGCTGTGGATGACATCTGTCAGGGGTAATAAAGTAGAGAAGCTGGCATGCTGTCAGGGGCAATAATGTCATCAGTGTTGTATCATACAGGGTATTGATCAGTTATCAGGAATTGTATAAAAGCCTAAGTAGGCATATCTAGCTAGTTTTTCATGACAGTTAAACCATTTCTATAGGAAGCCCTTAAAGAAGACATGAATTCAACCACATCTTCTGCTTTCCATTCTTTGGCATCTGGGACCCAGCAACAAGATGCTGTCTTTTTAAAACTGCCCTTGCTAGACCTAATTTTCTGCCATACTGTCCTGGTAGCAATAGTCCCTCTGGAGATGATACACCTGAAAAAGACTGTGGCTTAGTACCAAAGTCTCCATAGAATCTACTTTATTTACCTTGTCTAGAAAGACTTTTTCCCCTTTGGCAGAATCATCTGCTTCATTACACAATGCTTCCATTTATGGTAAACACTTATCCTAGCATCTCCTTCCACCGCTGTTCTACTCTCCAGCAAATGTTTTACAGAAGGTCTGTGATATCATATTACTTTGCTGATTTGTGTTTAATAGGCTCCCATCAGACTGCAAAAGTAGCATTTTTTTTTTCACTAACACAAAGTAGTTTCCTGGGTGCCAAGTGAAAAATAGCCTCTTTGGACCTCTTACCACATAGTTCAGCATGAATTAATATGAATAATAATAAGAATCACAAAGACTGTTTTGTATTTAAATCTCTCTCATATACAGGTGTTGAGAAGCGGCATTTAATTTTTAGGGATGTCTCCAAGGAACTTTGTTTAAAAATTCTGTGTTCAGTCGCTGAGCTTTACATAGAAATTACAAATGAACTTTGCATATATTGGTAATATTATAAGGTAATTTGCATATTAACAGCTTGTGCATGTTTATATATGCCTAAGAATGGTATCAAGCAAGAACCAATTATATGTCAGCCACATTCTGCTTATTTCAGCGTGCTTTTCCTTGGGATACGCAAATCTGTCAATATCACTTGGTTTAGATTCTATTTTTCAGCAAACCACTGATTTGCTTGGCCAGATCATCAGCTCTGAAAGTATCCCCGTGTTGTCCTCAGCTCCAAAAGTACTCCTGTCTAACAATGTATGCCCTATATTGTGTTAGTCTGACTCATCCTGCCCAGTTCTTCCTATGAATCGGGGACAAGGGAACATATATATATATGTTTTCGCGGGTACTTACATGTATGGTATTCAGCTTTGTTCGTGTAAAGCACAACTATAATGACATGGGAAAATACCCGAACAAAGCTGAATACCAAACTTGAAATTCGGCATGTATATTCCTCCTGACTTCTAGGTGCTCACTAAGAAAGGATTTTTTAAAATGATCATCACAGCATTAGTATTTTGTATATTATTATTAACACACTCTGATGCTAAGGAGTTCTACTCCCCCTTCCCACCTGAAAAGAAATTTGTTCCAAATGCAAAACACAATTAGAGAAGAGGAGTTTCAGTTTCAGTTTCAAAGCACCAAGCAGCTTTAGTACAGAACAGTGGAGCTAAGCCTTGTCCAGGCTCCTTGCTGCTCCTTGCTCACACAACAAATGCTTCAGTTTCCAGTCTTCAACTCTCTCACACACTGACAGGACTCTTGCCAGATTAATACTGGTGGATGCTGGTTGGCAGAGGCAGAATTTCACCCCACCCCCATTTTCCTCCTTCAAAACGAAGCCCAATCACATATTTATAGTGAAGCACGGGTATCCAGCTAGTCTACAATATATACAGTATGCAGGAAAACATATAAACAGACCTCAGTTCATATAATGTTTTTACTTATGATCAGAATGGGGTGTTTGCAAGACCCTAACCCTAACCATGAAGCATTGGACATCGAATTGCCTCTAAACTGTATGAATAAATAAAAAATCCTTGCTCTAGCAGGTTTGAGATCACTTAATCCAGCTTTACCAAGGGATCATAGCTGGGAAATTCATAATCCTGACTGAAGGGTGACAGTTCCTTCCATTGTTACAGCAGTGAGTATTTAAAGGAATGTGGTCTGTGATCTGGCAAAGAGCCATCAATATTTACAGTCATGAATACTCTGATCTTCCATGAATCTATCCAGTGTTTTTTTTTAAATAAAAACTCTATTTGGTAATCATTACCACAACTGTTGGCAGCAAAAACCATGGATTCATTGTAGGCTGAGTAAAAAAGAATGGCCTTCTGATGGGCTTGCTTTGCCTTGACTTTATTTTGATTGGGTGATCTTGAGTTTTCAAATGAGCTCCTCAGTTTTAACAGCTGTGTGAAAAGCACTATAACATTCAGTTTATATATAAGTCTTTCAAATTGTTTGGATACAATTTGGTTAATTAGAAAAAAAAAATCTGAGTTAATTTGGTATATTCTCATGAACCCAAGATTATCCTTTAAAAAAAGAAGTAGGAGAAACTATCATTTATTAAAAGTTCAACTCATCTTCTCCATTTTCCTTGTAATATTAAATTTATATGGAAAATACAAGAATATATAAGCAAATGAATTATATATAGTTCAATCTTCACTGAAGCCCTTAGATAATAAAGATAATAGTATCTCTATCAGGTTGGCCAACCTGCCTTTGAAATTCTGCATTCTTGGTTCTCCAATATGCATCCTGAATATTTTGGCCACTTATATGGTATATTCTTCCAGGAAAGTAAACATTTTAATACATATCTGTAAGGTATTAATACAATGTCAACTCTGTTCTTGGCTAAGCTTTTCATGTCTAATTTCATCATGAGATGAATAACAGCATTAATTACATGAACTATAATTTTGATTCAGCCACTATTATCAGCAGGAAGACATTATATTCAGATACCTTTTGCCTTTGTGGCCATCATCTGTTCCTAACCAATGAGATGGACAGTTTCATTTCCATGGCAACTGAATAGCTTCAAATAGCAATGAAAATATAGGAAGGTGTTAGAAAGCACTTCCAAGTTATGATGAAAGGAAAAGAAAATATATCCTGTAAAATAATTATATAAAAAATTAAGGGAAAAAAAAATATATGAAAATTTTAAAAAAGAAAAATGTAACAATTGGAAGATTGGAAAGTTGGGAAAAGGAGGGACCCGAGACTTTAAAGACAGAGAGACCAACAACTGTGAAGATGCTGTATTTATTACATCCCTGATTTGTTGGATTCTAATTTATCTTTGCTCTTATCATTTATATTTGTATTGTTAAATATTTACTACTTAGCTTCTTTAATCTTACATTAAGGGTAACTGAGTTGTGCTATAGAGCAACCCAAGCTGTTGTATAATTCTCTGTACAAGAAATTCTACAGTATTGACAATACAGTGCCTCTAGGCACCACAAAACAGCAACTGCAGCTGAAGATTATTGGCATTTTATTAAATCTCTTATGGAAATACTGAAGTCTCATCACATCTCATAAGTTCATGATCACCAATGTTGTGCAATATTTTTATTCACTTGCAAACATTTGTATGTCGACTATAACCATAATTTTAGACAGCTTATAATAAACATAGTAAAATTCTAAACAATATTGTTACAATCAAACCAATTAAAGTACTTTTAATAAAACCTATTCATAAAATAGTTGTTATCATCAACCAGATATGAATGTTACCTTGCAGATGATTATTTTCAGCATTGTTGTGAAACACTATTAAGAGCAGGGACAGAAACAGTCAAGGAAAGCTGTTGTGGGTTGGCAAGCTGTTCTGGAGCAAGTGGGCTATTATAAAGTTCTTTGTTCTTTAGATTCAAACCTCTGATTATTTTCAAGAGAGGTACATAGATCATCCTTTCCTTACCAGATTATATAGGGTAAGCAGGTTCTACCTAAAGTAGAATATAGAAGATATCTTGAAGTTGACATGGATCTGAACATAAAACAATTTAAGGACAATCACAATAACTTGGATTAAGACTGGCAGCTTACAGGCAGCCAGTAAAGTTCCTTTTCCTTCTTCCATTCAATCATATTCAATTCTTGGAGACTGCCAGGAAAAGACAGGTCTTTTCTTGGCAAGCTCTTATATATATATATATATTACCTCCATTCTAGGGCTGAGAGAAATGATTGAGCCAGTATGACTCAGTGGCTCTCTACCAGTGGTGGTATTCAGCAGGTTCTGACCAGTTCTGGAGAACCGGTAGTGGAAATTTTGAGTAGTTCGGAGAACTGGCAAATACCACCTCTGACTGGAGAGTTTACAGTATCCTTCCCCTGCCACGCCGACCAAGCCATGCCGTCAGAACTGGTAGTAAAAATTTTTGAACCCCACCACTGTTCTGTACCTAAGGTGAGAATAGATACCTTAACCACTACACAAAACTGACTTGAAGCTTTTTTAGACAGATGTTATGCTATTAAACTAGATAACCCTGCTCAGCAAATGAGCTGCTGCATTTGGTACCAAGCGTAATTGCAGATTCTCCTTAAGTCCAGTCCAACATAAAGCACAATACAAATTGAGAAGGGCATGGGTTACTGGTTTTAGTATCTCCTAGTCTAACAGGAACCATGAGTTCAGGAGAACTCCCAAGGTATGCAGTGATTCCTTCAAAAGAAGGAATTCTCCCTACACAGATATATAGGGAACATCTACACCGCTCAAAGATTTCTGGAAAAACAAAAGGAAAACAATTCCTTCTTGCTAGGATTCATCTGTACTTGGTTTGCTCCAAACATTGCTTCATGGCTTCCAAACACCAAGTCAGAACATCTGTCTGATCTCCTCCTAGGTGTCTCAAATAATATCATGGTACAAATGGTTGATGATGCTGAACACTGCAAAACAAAAAAGAATGCATCCACTCAGACGTTCCATCATTGATTATCTCCAATGCAGTCCCCATCCCATACTTATCCCTGAAACTTGCCTGGAAAGGATTCTAATAATCCATTGCACCAAGAGCTTTCTGTAGTTGAAACCCAAGTTATCTCTAGATTCCAGTTATCTGCAAACGAACAAACTTTTATCAGTATTTTGCTAACATATTGACAATGATTATATTGAAGTGATGGATAGCTTCTGCCTTTTAAGATTAGTCATCAACAGCAGTAACCAGCAGTCAAGAAATATGCCACAGACTAGTATTTACTGGATAGCAATGAAGGCTTTCAAAAGTATTCAGATACTGTGATGCAGAACAGAATCATGCAGGAAATGGTATTTCCTGTGACAGTGTATGAAAGCTAAAATTGGACTTCAAAAAAACAGGACTAAAAGAGAATTGACACCTTTGGATTTTAGTGGCACTTGAAGATTCCTGGGAATACCATGGATAGCCAAGAAAACAAACAAATGGATCATGGAAATTATCAGTCCAGAATTCCTACTTGAACAACAAATGATGATGACCATATTTTGGACCTACTGTACAGTACAAAGACTTAATTTTCTTCAGTTTATAATGCTGGAAGATAAAAAGACAACAAATAACAAAGTGGATAGACTCAATTAACAGAAATGTGTGCACAAATAACAAGGCAGATAGACTCAATTAGCAGAAATGTGTGCACTATTGCATGACATGATTGTCCCCAGTTTCGGACAGATCATCCGGAAGAAAGCTTTATATATTGATTGCTAGAAGTTGTCACCAGTTTGATGGCACATAATCAATGTATTGTTAATTCAGTGTGAGTTTCCAAGAAAAAATACAAAATATCTAATTAAACAGGAATAGTTAATTAGTACTTATAATCTTACAGTAGTGAATTCTGCTGCAAAAATATAATGCTTTATGCCTGATTCAGTTTGATGTTGCATGTTTATACCTCTGCATAACAAATTCTTGGTTTTTAAACTTCAGTGCTTAGCAAAAAATAGTTCTCGATTTGTGCCAAGTTCAACCACAAATTAAAAATGACTTTGGAACAGAAATATTTGGATTGAAAACAGTTTCTTGTGAATTAGGCTTTAGTTTATGTAGTACTTCAAAACACAAATTTTATAGTCCTTGCTATAATCAAAATAATTTAATGCTTTGATTGGATAAAAATGTGCATTGCCAACCAAATTTAGAAGCACAATCTCATATAACTGTAGTATGCTGTTGTGAATTTGGCTTGAGACATTGTAAAATACGCCCAGCTGCAAGATGCAAAATGAAGCAGTGCTCAGCTGTGTTACTTGAAGCCAATGCCTAAAATATGGTGAGTCATTACAAACAAATTGTTTTTCAGTGAAGAGAAGAAATTTTACAAGCCTTATAGATCCTGAGAGATACACCCATTAGTTTTCAGGCCATAAGAATAGTCTTCTTCTTCTTCTTCTTCTTCTTCTTCTTCTTCTTCTTCTTCTTCTTCTTCTTCTTCTTCTTCTTCTTCTTCTTCTTCTTCTTCTTCTTCTTCTTCTTCTTCTTCTTCTTCTTCTTCTTCTTCTTCTTCTTCTTCTTCTTCTTCTTCTTCTTCTTCTTCTTCTTCTTCTTCTTCTTCTTCTTCTTCTTCTTCTTCTTCTTCTTCTTCTTCTTCTTCTTCTTCTTCTTCTTCTTCTTCTTCTTCTTCTTCTTCTTCTTCTTCTTCTTCTTCTTCTTCTTCTTCTTCTTCTTCTTCTTCTTCTTCTTCTTCTTCTTCTTCTTCTTCTTCTTCTTAGCTATTCCAAGCACTTGCCAAAAATATTTCCCCCCCTTCTCCCACCTCTCTTTCATATTTGATTAGTAGTGAAGGTTAAAATGTTTTGAAGAAATAATAATGCCCGGGACATCTAGATGCCATTAAAATGATTCAAGCACTGTTGCTGCCTTCAGAATACTTACAAAACAGCAATATATCCTTCATTAGCTTTGATAAGATTGTCTCTTTTCATTAGGTTAAATTCTCCCTGTCACCTAACAGGTATTTGGGTTAGAAATATATAAACCAGGATAAACATTTTAAAACTGTATCTTTAAGAAAATGCAAAACTGTCATTAGGTGTGGTTTCTCAAATGGCCATAAGATGGAACCAGAAATCTGGTTTGTTTTAGTCTTAGTCTCAGAAGAGAGTGTGTCTGAGTGAGTATCTCTGTTTCCTTCTGTTGGAGGGTATTGCCATTCCTTCTAATTGACTGATATTACTGGATTTGATGAAAGTCTGATACTGAACTGTTTATGATACTGGAATTTGATATTTGGATTATCCCTGGACTAAAAACTGACTGACCTTACCTGTGAATGATTTTGGACTGCCTATTTTGAACTTTGCTTAAACTTTCTGGAAGTAAAAACCTACATTTACTGTACAGCGTATCTGTGTGCTCTATGTGTATTATTCCAACACTACTCTCTATACTTCTCCCTGTATGTGCTCATTCTCCTAATGGGGAATTACCTCAACACTCCCCACAGGAGCTAAAATGGGGCTTCAGAGAATGTATTGGAAACCATCTGAATTATAGGCTCCATGTTTCAACATGTCAACATATACTGTATCATTAAGGGCCTGATATTAACTTTTTATTTAACATTCTCATTAAATAAGTGATTTTGGTAAAGAAGGTTACTTCTTGATCCAGGCAACTGGCTTTAAAATGGTCAACAAATACTTCTCAATGTAAGCAACTTGGGAGTAATTAGCTAAAACTCTGGAGACTTTAGCAAATTTAGGTCATGTTTGCTAATTCAAAAGAAGGCAAACAAAATTCATCAATGGAAGACAATATGCCATGCCTCTCCCTTTGTTTTTTCTTTTTTTTATGATTGGTCATGTAGCCAGCCTAATGTTCAGTGGATTTAGCATTTTTATCCACCCATCAGGTCTTTTGTGTTGTTGTCTGATGGTGTTAAAGGGTATTGTTGCAGGATATAGGCTTTCCTAAATGATCAGACTTTTACAGTTGACTGATTTTTCCAATGCTGTGATGGTGATTATTATTATTAATAATAAAGCTGTTCAGTGCAATGCTAGATGCTGACCTGTTTCCAGTTTTCTAGAAGTGAAAAAAAAAGTTCTCCCTTTAAAAAGTAGAAGTTCTCCCTCTGCAGAAAAGTAGTGTCTGACTCAAGTATTAGGTTTCATTTTATAAGATCCAATGTTCTGGTATACTTTGTTCTCTTCCATTGTCTCGTTTTCCTTTGCTTTAAGTATATATATTTAAATGCCATCTTTCTGGAAGCTATATTGAGAAAGCACTCTTTGTCACAGTGACAGAATGTCACAAAGACAACTATATTATGAAAATAGTGAGAAGTCATAAAAATATGATAAGATATTATATGATAAAAATATGATAAGATGTATATATGTATAAAGTGTGATAGTTTTGCAATATCCTCAAAATTAATAAAACATACCTACAACTTTTCTGCTATTATTTCTGATATCTCTGTACTTCTGAGAGGAAAAAAATGAAAAACTGAAGATGATTCCACTAAAAGTGGAGCAGATAACTGCAGTGGAATACTGTAAATGTACACTGGCTGTTTGTTTCAAAGGTGCCTTTCAAAATGCAACTTGACTTTCTTGGGGAGTGGGTGTTTTCCTGAAAATGTTTCACATCTCATCAAAGAAGCTTCTTCAGTTCTGATTGAATGGTGGAGAATGGAAGGTTTTATACTCTTTGCAATCATCTGATTGTTACCACTCTGAAGGTTGGCTGTTAGCTTAACCAGATGACAGCAACAGCAAGATGACTGCAAAGAATACAAATCCTTATATTCTATCTAAGAATATAAATCTAGTCAGAACTGAAGAAGCTTCTTTGATGAGAAATGAAAAGGAATAAAGCACCTTTGGGAAAACCATGACCTGGACAATTGAGAATCTCTACAGGCACTGCTGTTTGTAATTCCTCTCTGGATAAATAAAGGATTTTGGATTGCCCACAAGTACTCCAGACAACTGCACTTTCCAAGGAGACCTCAAGATAGTGGTCTCCAATAGTTTAAAGATCTGGCATATGAGGGAATAGCTACTTTGTTCAATACATGGTCATGATATTTAAGGACAGTGGATTCATGTACTTCTTTTCCTAGTTACTTTTGGAGATTGCATGTTCAGCTACTAGAAATCTTTTAATCATCATATATTGGTAGGGACATTTGGATCATATGAATTCCATCCAATATACAGCAATATACAAAAATGCTCTCTGTTTGCCTTTTCTGTTCTAGAACTTTCCAAGTCTCTTAACCTACATTATAAAGTTCTTGGAAGTCAAATTGTCATTTGGGAAACAGCTGTACATACATTAAATCACAGAATCATAGAGTTATGCAGTTGGAAAAGACAAGGATCATCAACAGAATCCATTTTGGAGATGTGGTGGCTTAGGAAAGAAACAAAATGTTAAAACGTTATGGAATTTATGTAGTTACTTACAAAGCACATCTAAATTATATTAAAAGTAACCAAAATATCTTTATAATTCCCAAGGCAAGTCACAATGTTTGAGCAACCCTAGTGCTTGGAAACTGAAAGTTGAAAAATTTGACACACCTTACATGTCCAATGTCTTCTTTAAAAATTTCTAGAGATGAAGAATCCAAAATATAAATAGGGGGGGAAATCTATGTTCTGCTTGTTGTGAGATGGGCAACTATATACATTTGGTTAATAAAATAAATATCTACATTACATTTTAGCTTGCTCATTGTCTAAATTTATTTGATGTTTGCATTTTCTATTCCTGATAAATGTCTGGGATGCAGTTTATTCTAATATGTTTAGATTTCCATAGACTAAGCTCATCTTCCCTCCAGAGGAGCTTGTATTCAGTTCAAGAGAAAGTACAATGGGAAGCCCACATAGAGGGATTGACAAGCAGGGTTTGTCTTCTGGAAAACTGAATGGGAAGTTCTAATCTCAGAGGAAATCTATAAGAACATTAGAAACTCCTGAAGCTTTGCACTGGGAAACGGATTTTGTAGCATCTACTCTAAGGTCAGTTAATTTTAGCCATCCCCATATTATATGCTGACAATGAATCAATTTTACAAGTTTGTAAATGTGCATGGAGGATTAGTCAGCTCTTTTGAGTTGGCTACAATTGTGCTTCCTCAGCAAACTCCTCTGAAATTTGCAGCTCCAATCTTCCTTCTCTATTACAACAAAATAGCAAAGGGATCAATCCATGACCTGCATGGAACTCTTTCCTACTGTGCAACATGAGACTGCTCATTGTGTTAGTTCTGTTTTCCTCTTCCTGGTTTCGCTGCTTCTAATTCTGGTCCAGATTCCCTGCTGTTCAAAATGCAGCATCTCCCAGGGTGGGCTGTTATTATGAGTTTGCTCTAATACAGTTAAATAATTGTTTGGCCTTCTGCTTCCCAACTATGCTAGAGAAAGAGATCAGCTTGGATCTTTATTTTTCTGTTTGGCTTGATTTGTGATTACTATTTTTTTTCTAAACTTGTAAATCATTCAGGGCAGAAAAAGTGCATTTGCTGGCATCTGCTTTATCTTGGGGTTGTGAAATGACTTGTTTAAGTTAACTAAAAAGAAGAAATAGTAGAATTCAGGATGGTGGCTTAAAATAGAACAAAACTGAAGTGGGAAGCACATGTTCCTGTCTGTATTGATCCTCTTCCTCAACTTTGGTGGCCTTTCTCTTTAAATGTTTTTTTTTTTTTTTTTGCAAAGGAAAGTACGCTGCCTTCAGTTAGGAGAAAGTGAGAACAGATAGGCTCAAGATCCGGATGGATCTTGACAGACTAGAACACTGGGCTGTATTAAAAAAAATGAAATTCAATGTAGAGAAAAGTAAAGTCCTACACTTAGGCAAGAAAAACCAAAAGTACACATATAGACTGGGTGAAACCAGGATCAATAGCAGTAACTGTGAGAGGGATCTTGGAGTC
Source organism: Pseudonaja textilis (assembly GCF_049901715.1). Classification (NCBI taxonomy): domain Eukaryota; kingdom Metazoa; phylum Chordata; class Lepidosauria; order Squamata; family Elapidae; genus Pseudonaja; species Pseudonaja textilis. The sequence continues at coordinate 56,869,030 of NC_141990.1, read as the reverse complement.
TTAGCAGACAACCAGCTAAATATGAGCCAGCAGTGTGCAGCAGCCACCAAAAAAGCTAATACAATCCTAAATTGCATTAACAGAGGGATGCAATCAAGATCAAGTGTGGTACTAATACCACTCTATAAAGCCTTAGTAAGACCACACCTAGAGTATTGCATCCAGTTTTGGTTACCACATTATAAAAAAGATGTTGAGAGTCTAGAAAGAGTAAAGAGAGAAGCAACCAGGATGATTAGGGGACTGGAGACTAAAAGATATGAAGAACAGTTACAAGAACTGGGCTTGGCTAGTCTGGTGAAGACAAGGACCAGGGGAGACATGATAGCAGTCTTCTAATATTTGAGGGGCTGCCACAAAGAGGAAGGTGCTAAGCTATTTTCTAAGGCTCCCTGTAGGCCAGACAAGGAATAATGGATGGAAACTGAACAAGGAGAGATTCAACCTGAAAATAAGAATACATTTTCTGACAGTGAGAACTATCAACCCATGGAACAGCTTGCCCCTGGAAGTTGTGGGAGGGCCATCACTTGAGACTTTCAAGAAGAGATTGGACTGCCATTTGTCAGAAATGGTGTAGGGTTTCCCGCTTGGGCGTGGGTTTGGACTAGATGATCTACAAGGTCACTTCCAACTCTGATAATCTGTTATTATCAGATCCGACTGTTTCTGTGGTCCACAACAGGTCAGCCAATTAACAGTTCTGACTGGGATCAGAAATTCAGAAAAGTAAAACAGAAATACTAAGCCTGTACAAAGTGTGAACAGTGCTTTTTCAGCAAAGAGTTTTGAGATGGTTCTTCAATCTGAGAAAGTGAGTTACAGTACTGCACCTCAGAATGAAACACTGAAGTGGTCCGACTTGATTTGGTTAGCAGCACCTGTGCAGAAGCTCTTTTAAGAATCAAGAGTAAGAATCAAGAGTAAATATTCAGAACTGAAGCAGGCCAAGTTGATGTTGACACCTTTGTTGTATGTATCTGTCAGTAAGTCTTTGAAGGAGGCTGTACTTGTACAGTATCAGAATCAGAATCAGAATAGGGCTGAGACCTTGGAGGTCTTCTAGTCCAATTCCCTGCTCAAGCAGGAGACTCTATACTATTTCACATAGGTGACGGTCCAAAAACCTCCAGGGATGAAGCACCTATAATTTCTGAAGGCAAGCAGTTCCTCTGATTAATTGTCCTCACTGTTAGGAAATTTTCCTGAATTCCAGGTTGCTTCTCTCCTTGATTAGTTTTCATCCATCAATTTTTGTCTTGCCTTCTAGTGCTTAGGAAAATAAGTTGACCCCCTCTTCTTTATGGTAGCCCCTCAAATACTGAAATACTGCTATCATGTCACCCCAGTCCTTCTTTTCTCTAGATACATGGCCTCAAAAAAACAAAAAACTGTGTTTGAGTAAAAGAGATATAAAGGAGGTGGCAACAGAGCATCAAGTCATGTTTTTTTAATTTACTATTACTTATATTTATCATGGTTGCACTGTTGTTACATGTTGTAAGATCTCCTGGCCTAAGGCAAACATTTTCTTGGGAAAAGATAATTACTATGCAAGCCCAGCAAAACTTATAACTACTGTTATAAGGAGCTGTTCGATCTAAAGCATTCTTGTCCACCTTAATTCCAGAGCAAATAATCAGATGGCTTCAATCTGTTGCTTTGAAGGGGAGCATTGCTTTGATCACTGAATCAAAGTACCCCACAGAAGCTCCACACAGTGCCAAAGTGTTCACAATTCATATTAGGGAAAGGAAGCAAAGGCAATGAACATGATTTTTAAAAGAAGAACATTCTGGCAGTTCAAAGAGATGGGAACATTTCTCCTCTTTCAAAAGGCAGAAGAAAGAGCAAATTGCTATGTATCCTTAGAAGTGGTGGGGGTAGAGAATAAATAGGTTATTAATCTGACCTGAAGAAGATTTGGAAGTTGGGCTATTCCATCCTCCTCACATAATTCTAAATACTCTCCTGTTTTGTTTGAGCAATGAGAGGCTGAACCAGAGCATGAGTGCAACAATACTTTATTTTACAATAAAGGGCTGACCGTGCTTGCCAAGCCTGGAACTGGCTCGCAGCAATCAGCAACCGGTTGGACCCCGCAGCCTGCTTTTATAGCTGGCTGCTGGGGAGAGCCAACCAATGGGAATGGGGGAATAACGCCCACGTAAAGTGAGTGGACCTGAGTGAGAACTCCTTGAGTCCTCAGGACATAACACCCCTTCCCCCAGATGCGAACATGCATAGTCCTTGAGGTAGACGGGGTTTGTGTTGGCGCCGGGCAGGCGCAACTCGGGAACATTGTCTGTCTGTTCGGTACCAGTCTGTGATGGTCGAGCCGGCATAGTGTCGCCAACACTCTCTCTGGACTGGGCATCCTCGGGGACCACCGGGTTGGTTACTGGGGTCGAGCTCTCGTGGGTTGGATCAGGCTGGTCAACTCTCTGGGCGCTGTTGTCCGAGTTTGGGCTGACCGGAACGACCGCTGGTGCAGACTGGTCGCTGGGTACGACGTGGCTGGGCGGTGGATGAGGCGGTTCCCCTTCGACTGGAGACTCTGGACTCTTGTTGGCAAGGGTGCTGAGGCGCCTTCTAAGCTGGTCTATATGTCTCCTCCAGACGCGACCATCCTCCAGCCTGACTCTATACGATCTCGGTCCGGTGATGGCGATGACCTCGCCTGGAATCCAAAGTGGGTCCCCGGCGAAATTCCTTGCGAATATCGGTTCCTGTAACAAAAAATGTCTAACCCCCGACGTAGAAGCGAGGGGAGAGTCAGGGCAGTATTGAGGGTGCAATCTGTCTAATACAGTCCTCAGGCGCCGGCCCATCAGAAGTTCCGCTGGGGACTTATTGGTGACTGCACAGGGGGTTGAGTGTTGGCTCATCAGGAACCGTGCGAGTTTGTGGTGCCAGTCATCCCTGCCAAACCTAGCGAGGGCCTCTTTGGTGGTCCTGACGGCCCTTTCAGCCAACCCATTACTGGCAGGGTGAAATGGGGCTGTGAAAATGTGGCGAATGCCCAGGTTGGCAGCAAAACGGCTGAATTCTACTGATGCGAACTGTGGGCCATTATCGGAGACAATGGAGTCGGGTAGTCCATGTGTAACGAACAGGTGCGTTAACACATTGGTGATTGCTAGTGTGGTGGTCGTGGATAGCTGTGCCACGTCTATCCACTTGGAATAAGCGTCCACGACCACTAGGAACATCTTTCCATGCACGGGGCCTGCCAGATCGATATGGATTCTAGACCAAGGGGCGTTGGCGCTCTCCCATCTGGTAGGGGTGGCGATGGGGAGCAGGACGGGATTCCTGGCAAATGCTGCAGGAACTTACCCAATTGACAATGTCCTCGTCTGAGACCCGGCCACCACACGTAGCTGCGTGCTAACGCCTTCATTCTCACAATGCCGGGGTGTCCCTCGTGCAACGCCTCCAGGACTCGGGTACGCAGCGAGGTCGGAATGACCACTCGAGTGCCCCACAGTAGACAACCCTGCAAACTGGACAGCTCCTGCATGCGAGTCTTAAAGGGTGTGAATTTGTTATCGACGTTGCCTCCCGGCCACCCCCTCCTCACCCAGTCGAGCACCTGGGCGAGCGTTTGGTCTGCCTTGGTTTTAGCGGCGATGTCAAGGGTGGTGATGGGCAGGTCCAACTGGGTGATTTCAAAAATGGCGTTGACAGGAGCTGGGTCTTCAGCCGGAGCGGGTAAGGGCAGCGACTGAGAGCGTCGGCGTGGGATAGCGTTTTGCCGGGCGGTGAATAAGTTTGTATGAGTAGGCCGCTAGGAAAAGTGTCCACCTTGTCATTCTAGGGGAAAGGACTTGAGGTGTCTGTTTGTCGCCGGCCAGTAGGCCCAGGAGGGGCTTATGGTCGGTGACCAGTTCGAAGAAATGGCCAAAAAGGAATTCGTGAAACTTTTTCATGGCTGCAACAGCTGCTAGGGCTTCCTTGTCTATTTGGCTGTAATTTCGCTCCGTGGCCGAGAGCGTCCTGGAGAAAAAGGCGATGGGGGCCTCGGCGCCATTTGTGAGTCTGTGACTAAGGACCGCCCCAATTCCAAAAGGGGATGCTTCTGCTGCCAGTACTAAAGGAAGGTTGGGGTCGAATTGGATGAGCACTGCCTCTGACGTAAGTAGTGATTTGACGGCGTTAAACGCCTGGTCTTCTTTGTGCCCCCAGTGCCACGGTGACTTTTTGTCTAGTAATCTGTGTAGGGGTTCGGCTACTGAGGCTTTATGGGGCAAGAAGGATGCATAAAAGTTTAGGAGCCCCAAGAAAGCTTGTAGCTCCGTTTTGGAGATCGGTGTGGGAGCTTCGTGGATCGCCCTAACCTTGGACTCCAGGGGCGAATGCCAGAGGCGTCAATTTTATAACCCAGAAAGTCCACCTGTCTAGTGGCAATGGCACATTTTTCTTTTTTAACCTGAGGCCATGCTGTCTGAACCTCTCTAACACTGCTCGCACTCTCTGGAAGAGTTGGGGTCTGTCCCTGGCCGAGACCAAGATGTCGTCGAAGTAGGGTACTACACCAGGGAGGCCCTGTAAAATCCGCTCCATGAGGGACTGAAAAATACCCGGGGCAACACTTACGCCAAATTGGAGACGCTTGCATCGGAAGGCACCCCTGTGAGTGACGATGGTCTGAAGTTCCGTTGTTTGGTTATCAACAGGGAACTGTTGATATGCTTGAGACATGTCCAATTTAGCAAAAATACTGCCCGGTTCGAATGTGTGCAATAAGTGCTGAATGACGGGCACAGGGTAGGCGCTAACTTGTAAATATTTATTGATTGTTGTCTTGTAGTCCGAGCAAATTCTCAGGCTACCATCTTTTTTGAGGGGTGTGACAATGGGCGTCTCCCACTTGGCGAAATCTGTTGGCTCAATGACCCCTTGTTTTAGTAGTTTATCCAATTCAGCGTCTAGTTTTGGTCGAATAGCAAATGGAACTCTACGTGGTTTTAATCTGATTGGGGCTGCCTGGGGGTCAACGGTGAACGAGATGGGGGTTCCATTATAACACCCCAGCTCCTCGCTGAACACATCTGCGTAGTCAGCGAATAAGGAGTCAGTGTCTGAGGTTGAGACAGCATGGACTCCTGTTAACCCTAGGCCGAGGTGGGGAAACCAATCGAGCCCCAATAAGGTGGGTAGATTGCCGTTAACTACCACTAGAGGTAGGTGGCCTTTAAAAGCTCTAAAACTGACAAAGAACTTGCCTCTGCCGATCACGGGAATGGCCTTCCCTGGTAGTCCTTCAGACCAAACTGGCATCTCTGAAGCCGGGTAGTAGATAGGCTGGGGTGGAGTCTCTTGAGGGTGTTCCACGAGATTATTGAGAGCGCTGACCCTGTGTCAACCTCCATGTGGCACGGTTTACCTTCTAGGGAAACGGAGAGAGAAATTTTACTAACAGTGTGGCAAGTACGCCTGGCAAGGCGGTGCGTGCGACAGTTTAATACTTGCCTCTGTGGTCCCGAGTGCGAGGACAGGGGTCTGTGTGCAGCGCTTTGGGGGCTTGGCAGACTCTCGCAATGTGCCCCTCTTATGGCAGTTGTTGCAAACGGCTCCTTTAAACTTGCAGGTGGCCCTTTGATGTGATCCCCCACAGGCTAGGCACAGAGTGATGTGCTTGGGTGGACCGGTGTATTCTTGTTTGGCCCCTACCTGCGACCGTCTGTCATTGGTGAGGCGATGAACATCGTTCTCATCATTGTGGGCTTCCTCCGCTTCCACCTCTTCGGAATGGACTGGGAACGATGCTAGCTTGGCGCTTGGGCCCTGAATTTCGGTGGCTGAGTTCGTTGCTAGCTCGGCTGCTAGGGCCTCCTCTACCGCTTGCGCGAGGTTGAGGTCTTTTTTAGCTAGCAGTCGCCTCTGTAGGTTGAGATCCTTGACCCCACAAACTAATTGATCGAGGAGCATGTCCTCCAGGTATGTTCCAAACCCGCAGTGCAGGGCTGCTGTTCTGAGGGCGGCCATATATTGGTTGATGGTCTCCTTGCTTGATTGCTTCCTCATACGGACGTGAACCTCCTGGCGATTTGTGAAGGCCTGGGAGCGTAGTGGTTAGTGAGGATCTCAAGCAACTCGGACCACGAAACGTTTTTCAATTCTCTCGGCGCCACGAGTGCTGCAGCGGTATCGTAAACGGTGGCTCCACAGTAGATTAGGAAATAGGATTTTTTCCGATGCTCTCCCGCATCCGCCAGGCCGACCGCATCGATGTAATGATTGAAACGGTTCTTATACGATTCCCACTTCTCTTCGTCTGGTTTAAATGCTGGGAATACTGGGTTGGAACTCATGGTGCTGGAACGGCTGGGCTACCTGCGGAAAAAATCTCTCTGGGACTACGAGCGCTCGTGAGTTACTAGTGATATCAGCTCTGGAGAGGTTTTTTGCTACCCTCTCTTTCTCTCTCTCTGGGTTACCACGTTGGCTGCTAGCCGTTGGAGGTGTCTTGATTCGCGCCCAAAAAGTGGGCGTTAGTGACTCTCTACAGCGCTGTGCTGTGATTCCTACTGGCTCGAAATTCAAATGACACCCGTTTGAATTTCGCGCCAAATGCAGAGCGGCTGCGGCTCGCAGCGCTTCACTTTCCCCGTAGCGGGCTAACAAGCGGCTACAGACGCTTCTAACTATTTGACTCAGACCGCTTTCTCTGGCTGCGGATCTGCGTTTGCTCTTTTGATCGCTCGTTTTGTTTGCTGACCGCTCTCTCTGGCTGCGGATCAGCATTTCCCTTGTCGCCAGCCGATCGCTCTCTCTGGGCTGTGGATCGGTGGCTAGTGACTCAGCGGTTGCAAGGTGCTTCTGGTAGCCATCCCATCCTCGTCGCCAGTGTTTTGTTTGAGCAATGAGAGGCTGAACCAGAGCATGAGTGCAACAATACTTTATTTTACAATAAAGGGCTGACCGTGCTTGCCAAGCCTGGAACTGGCTCGCAGCAATCAGCAACCGGTTGGACCCCGCAGCCTGCTTTTATAGCTGGCTGCTGGGGAGAGCCAACCAATGGGAATGGGGGAATAACGCCCACGTAAAGTGAGTGGACCTGAGTGAGAACTCCTTGAGTCCTCAGGACATAACATCTCCAGTAGTGTTCCTTGGAAGTTCAAAGAGAAGAAAGACAGGAGGAGGAGGAGGAGGAGGAGGAGGAGGAGGAGGAGGAGGAGGAGGAGGAGGAGGAGGAGAGCAGGTGATAAGCTGAGTTTATTACATTTAAAAAGGGCAAAGAATAAGGAGTAACAACAAATCTTATAATCTTAAATAATAAATTAGGCCTCACTTTACAGTTCCTGCTTTTCAACTACTCCCAGAATGGTGGCAATACCAGCTAAAAGGAGCTCATGGCTATAGATGACATTTAAATTGATATTGCAAACAACAGGCTCCATTACTTAAGAATTTTCTCACTTCATTACTAATATGGTTGTTTTCCATGCTTTATTGTTTCCCTATTCCCACATAATGCATTTCTACTAGTATAGGCCAATGCATCTCTTCATTCTTTCAGTTGTCTTTTTTCCCCTAACTTCTTTTATTTTTCTTTAAGCAAGCAGCTATTCAATTTAACAAGTTTCCTCCTATGACTTTATTTTTACTTTTTTTCCATACCCAATCCTTGGGGCTTCAGTGTGCTTTCTATGTCTGGCCCTTGGGCTGTCTGTGTCCAGTACTCTGCTACTTGCTTGTTTCATTCAAGTACATGTCCATCGAGGTGATGTGCAGTTTAATTATTTTTTCTCAAAATTATGAGTTATGAGACCTTTATTGGTTACAGAAATTTTCTTCATTGATCTTGGCCAGACCCCAAAATTGCTGATTTCCAATATATTTCTCAGAATGTGCCAACTTGAAAGGATTTTGTTGTTGTTTCAGCATGTAACTGTGCAATTTCATGAAGTAGTCCTTGACTTATGATCCCAAAAGAGACTAGAACTTCTGTCATTAATTAATGGGATCATTAAGTGAGTTGCACACAATTTTATGAACTTTTTGACATGGTCATTAAGTTACTCCATATTCTCCCATTGGTTTTACTTATCAGAAGCCCCCTAAGAAGGTCACAAATGGCAATCATGATGCTGCAGCCCTCATAAATACATGCACATGCTGGTGGCAAAATGCCCAAATTTTGATCACATGACATGAGAGTATTGCAATGGTTGTAAGTGCAAAGGACAGTCATATATGTTACGTTTTCTGTGCTGTCACAACTTCAGACTGTCATTAAATGAATAATCATAATAATCATACCCATATTGGGAATTCACAGACAGTCCTTGGTGTTTTTCTTAACTCTGCTAAGAAAAACTAATAATTAATTATGGGAAGCACTTCTTTGATAAGGCTTGTAAAAAGCTATTTATTTCCTTTAAGTTAACCCTAGACTATGTTATTTGAAATGTAGTACTGATCTAAAGTGGATTTTATCCCTCTCAATTATGTCACATTCCTTCTCCCAAGGTACCACTAACTTTTTAAACTTCTCTACTTTGCGTCTTGTCTGCCTGCTTGCCTCTCTCTTTGTACCAAGATTGCTCTTTAAGCAGTAATAGGAAAGGGGTATGGTACATGCCAACCAGAAGGTCTTGGATCTGCAAGATAGATATGGCATGAAATAAGACAATAAGAATTTTGCTTAGAAGAATGAGGCATTTCAGGCATTTCTGGTTCAGATATAGGTGTATTTCCCACCTTATTTATAAAAAAATATTTTAAAAATGAACAGGTCACCTCTAAATCACTGTTCTTAAAAGGGGCAGGCAGTCAAAACAAGGAGTAGCTATCCATCTGTCAAAGATTATTGAAATAATTCCTGCATCAGCAGAATATTGCACTAGATGACCTATAGGTTCATTCCAACTCACACATTAAATTACTCTACTTTTTTCACCAGTTGTGATTTTTATGAACTTACTTTCAGAATCAGCCTATGAAATAGGTTTGCAGAGCCCATTACTATTTATTAATTTAAAGCATTTATATGGCTGTCCATCTTATGCCAAAGTCTGGCCTGTCCCCAATCAAGAATTAAAGCAATATTAGTAATAAAACAACATTAAACACAGTATCAGAATTATTAAAACCATAAACATTAAAAACAAAAAATGTGCTAGCATTGACAAAGATGGGACCAACTACCAGTAGGTACACTGCCAACCAGCAAGATGTTGTCATGGCTCTGTCATTATGACTCCATCTAAGCATTAGTGCAATGGTGCCACTGGACCAAATGGTGGTACACAAACTGTCTTTCCATTAAAAGAAGAAATGGGACCCTGACCTATGTAAAACATGTCAAACTATGCTAAACATACAGATGTTTAAGAGGAGAATATATAATATATGCTTTTATTCTCTCAGTGATTCTTTCCCATATAACACTTCCCTTTAAATTCTATTCTGGTGTGTCCTAGTGTGCCATCTGTTGTTGGTTTTTTTTTTTTTTTTTAGATTAGTACATCTAGGAATGGTAGTTGTTTGTTTCCGTTTCCATGGTGAATTTGATTTTGGGGTGTGTGCTGTTTAGGTGTGTTAGGAAGTTGTTTAGGTTTTCTTTTGCATGGGGCCAAATCACAGATGTGTCATTGATGTATCTTAACCATAGTTTGGGTTTCTGGGTGGCATTAGCCAGGGCTCTGGATTTGAATTCTTCCATGAACAGGTTTGCAATGATGGGTGACAGTGGTGATCCCATAGGGGCTCCTTCAATTTGCTTGTATCTTTGTCCTTTGTATATGAAATATGTGTTGGTTAAGCAGTGTTCTGTTAGTTCTATGAGGTGTTTAGCTGGTTGGTATTTATTTTTGATGATTTCAAGAGTTTCTTTTATTGGGACTTGAGTGAATAGTGAAACCACGTTGAAACTTACAAGCAGATCTTCTTGTTCCACGTGTAGATCTTTGTGTCTTGTCTGCCAGGCATTTGGTTCTGGCAATTAGTATTTTGGCCATGGAGTTTATCTCTTCCTAACACACCTAAACAGCACACATATATATAATAACAGATTAAAAATAATAAAACCCTCTTAACATCTCTTAATTCACCTTCACTTTTCCTATATATAGTTATATAATACTCTTAGGATAATTCCCAATATATTTTGAGTTTCAAATCTCCCCATTCTAAATTCCTAATAAAAAATACCCAAATACATTCCATGTGGCATCCCCCTTTTATATCATATCTAACCCTTATCTCTAAATCTCTTGGCTTTGTCATTTCTCTTTGTTTTAGTTAGCTTTCCCTTTTCTAAATTTTCCTGATCTTTCCCTTTTATTTCCATCTGCCAGTCATCCAAATTCTCCCTCACCCTTTCCTGTTCTCTTTTTTGAAGTTTCTTCTTGTAGAATTTCTTCTGTTGTTTAATTCTGGGAGCATTTTCTCTTTTCTTTATTAACTCTATCATCAGTGTCATAGTTTTAGTTCCTTTAATGTCTTTTGGCAATATCTCTTGTTCTCCATGTTCATCTGAGTCACTTTCCTCTTCCTTTAACTCCTCCTCTGTGAAATTTCTTTGTTCTTATATGGCCTGCATCACCATTATTTTTTTTTTGCCAGGATGTCCAATAATTCCCTTCTTTCTTTCAACATTCCTCTCACAATTCGCAATTCCGACTTAAAGTCTTTGCTTATTTCTTCCATTTTTTTTGTTAATCAGTTTAGTTATTAAAATTCAAAACCTTTTGTTGTGATCTTTTCCAAAAGTCTTCTTGTGTCTTTATTTCCTTTATTAATCCTTCTGTCTCTTTATCACAATCAGCACCCAACAGTCACAGGAAATTGCATTCGAGTATCCTCTTAGTACAGTTCCCCCCCCCCTTTTTAAAAAATTTCCAAGGTTCTTGCTATTTTATTAGTCTTTTATCTCATAACAATTATAAGACCACTGATTTTCCATAAAATTCTGAAGGAAAACATCCTTTAACCATTAGATGGCTCTAAATCACTTTCCACTTTTCAAAGTTCTTTTCTTGTCTCTTTTCAATTGTATTAACATTAATTTCCAACCATTTCCACTATTAGCTTTCTTAAAAATAGTCAATTCCATGCAAGTCGAGCTTTTTGTCCAATGCCTAATTAATGCCAAATTATATATATTATTCCAAATTTAGTCTCTAATTTAATTGTAGCTTTTTATACTCCATTTTTTTTTACTTTATCTTTTCCTCTTATTTTCTGTTTGCCGCTATGATACTCTTAAGCGAGGGCTCTTTCTTTCTGCTTCTCAGGGTTATTAAGAAAAATTGAGTTCTTTTGTCTGATTACACATCACTCACCACTTCACCACTCCAGTGCATTCTTAGGTCCTGGCAGCTTTCCGTCTTCAGGGCAGCCATTAAACTGCTGTTTCTCCTTGTCTTCCAGGGGAATACCTAGCTAGGGAGGGGAGATGAGGATCCCCTCAACACAGATTGCAGTCTCCCCCTCTTCCCCCATCCCTCTGAGATAGATCAGATGGTTCAATCCCACAGGGACCCCTCCAACAAGGTAAACACAGATCAAAGCCATGCACAATCGAGGTCTCTGATTCGTATTCGACGGAAACGCCACTGGAAGTCCACTCCAGTAGTAAATTGGAGAAGGATATGAAGGAAACATTTTGTTTCTTCTCGATTTCTCTTTCATTCTGAGGTATATTTATTTGCCACAGATATTGGCTTCAGGGCAGAAGAGGAATAGAAAAAAATCAAGGAAATGTGCATGAAGGGCTCTTTTTTAAATGAAATAATGTATGGTTGATATAATTTCAACTCTTTAAATTTGTAAAGGGTATTCCTTGTTTCAGAAAATCCTCAGCCAGGCAATCGCCAGAACTGAGTAATGAAACCAAGGATTTTGACCTTTCATCTTTTTAGACAAAAGCAATTGTGCTCTGGCAGCAGGAAAATGAAGCATGACAAATTCAGATGAGGTTATTTCATCAATAGGAGAAAAACAGTATGTGTTCATTATCCACATGCTTCACACCAGGACAAATGTTGTTCTAAGTACTCATTGTCACAGCAAGACTGGTATAGCAGCACACATGAACTGTTCCGTTTCAACATCAAGTGATTATTACTATGAGTTGAGGCCTCTTCAGGCTAAGAAAAAGTAATTTCTCTCTAGGACCCCATGCAAACAAGCAGAAACCATCTGTGTAGAAAGAACAACTTTTGTTGTTGTTTTCTTTTTAATGTATTTATTCTTTGTGTATTCAGCCATCCAGGTTAATTAATTCAGTCAGTTTTAAAACAGAAGTTTTTCATCAAACTAAAGGAGGATGGATTTGTGAAAAATAGGTAAAACATTTCTAAAAGTCAGCAGTTCCCATCTGCCATTCTGAATTATTCCTGCTGAGGTGTGCTCTCCACTAAGTTCAAGACTGATAGAATAACAGAGTTGGAAGGGATCTTGGAGGTCTTATAGTCTGACCCTATACCATTTCAGACATGAGTTGGGGACAGGAGAAAATAATGGATTATTTTTATGCCGTCCTATAGAAACTGGTAAAAATAATCTTGATTCAATACTTCCCAGACAAAGAGAAAAGGGGCGCAATGCTATACTTTTCATATAAATACCCCATTTATGTAATATAGGAGATTCAACTTTCACTCAAGTAATGTAAATGTGTCTGTTTGTCTGTCTGTTTATCTATCTATCTATCTATCTATCTATCTATCTATCTATCTATCTATCTATCTATCATCTATGCTTATTCATGTATATACATATACAATAAAAAGTTAAGGCTAATGAAAACATTCAATATAATGCATCAAGATTAACAGAAATAAAAATATATCTTTCAAAAGGTTTTGAAGGCTTTTCTTTTTATCCGGAAGGACACCATCCAAACCTTGGTCATTGTGATACTCATTTTTTAAAAAATTTTTTTATTGCTTTTAAAATAATGTTAAAGAATCTACTTGGGTTTTATTTTTCTTTTCTGTGACAATTCACGCACATTTATTTTGTTTTTTTTTCCCCATGGCTTTCATTTTATACACTTTTTATGGATCCATATAGCCAAGTTACTATAAATACATTTAGTTCACTTTGTATTGTGAATTGGCCTACATGGTTCCAAACAACACAACAGAATTTTGTTTTTCATTCTTATCTTAGGTTTTGGATGCAGGTCTTGATTTAGGGAGGAAATGCATACAAAAGCTATAGATTAAACAAAAGCATGCAAAAAGACAAAATACTGTGGACATAATATATTTAGATTTCAGCGAGGCATTTGATAAAGTAGACCACAACCTACTTCTTAGTAAGCTAGAAAAAAGTGGAATAGATAGCACCACCACTAGATGGATTCACAACTGGCTGGCAAACCATACTCAATGAGTAGTCCTTAATGGGTCTAAGTCCACATGGAGGGAAGTAAGCAGTGGGGTGCCACAAGGTTCCGTCTTAGGCCCAGTACTCTTCAATATCTTCATTAATGACTTAGATGAGGGAATTGAAGGGGAACTCACCAAATTTGCAGATGATACTAAGCTGGCAGGAATAGCTAACACCCAAGAAGATAGGCTCAAGATCCAGATAGATCTTGACAGACTAGAACACTGGGTCATATCTAATAAAATGAAGTTCAATATAGAGAAAAGTAAAGTCCTACACTTAGGCAAGAAAAACCAAAAGTACACATATAGACTGGGTGAAACCAGGATCAATAGCAATAACTGTGAGAGGGATCTTGGAGTCTTAGCAGACAATCAGCTAAATATGAGCCAGCAGTATGCAGCAGCCACCCAAAAAGCTAATACAATCCTAAATTGTATTAACAGAGGGATACAGTCAAGATCAAGGGAAGTACTCTATAAAGCCTTAGTAAGACCACACCTAGAGTACTGCATCCAGTTTTGTTCACCACATTATAAAAAAAGATGTTGAGACTCTAGAAATAGTACAGAGAAGAGCAACTGGGATGATTAGGGACTGGAGACTAAAAGATATGAAGAACAGTTACAAGAACTGGGCTTGGCTAGTCTGGTGAAGACAAGGACCAGGGGAGACATGATAGCAGTCTTCTAATATTTGAGGGGCTTCCACAAAGAGGAAGGGGTCAAGCTATTTTCTAAAGCTCCTGTAGGCCAAACAAGGAATAACGGATGGAAACTGAACAAGGAGAGATTTAACCTGAAAACAAGGAGAAACTTTCTGACAGTGAGAACAATCAACCAATGGAACAGCTTGCCCTCAGAAGTTGTGGGAGCACCATCACTTGAGACTTTCAAAAAGAGATTGGACAGCCATTTGTCAAAAATGGTGTAGGGTCTCCAGCTTGGGCAGGGGGTTGGACTAGATGACCTACAAGGTACCTTCCAACTCTGATTATCTGTATCTGTATAGAGGGAAGGGGGGGACCATGCATAAATGCAAAGTAGAGGATGCAATAGCCTGTACATATATTTAAGGGTGTGGGGGGGAGATGAGCAATGATTTTTTTTTCTTTTGACCTCAGTGTTGGGCTTCAGTATTTTGTAGACTGTGGTCTAGACAACAGATACCTTGATGTTTCCTCCAGCAACTGTGGCTGACATCTTCAGAGGCAAGATGGTCTGCCTCTGAAGATGCCAGCCATATTTTCTGGTAAAATATCAATTTTTATCATTACCCAACAAACACTAGCTGGGAAAGCCTACACTAGTATATTTTTCTTCAGAGCTCTAACATCTGATGCCTGCTCACTATGAATCCTTGTCCTCATTATCATCACCAATGTATGTCTTAAAAGTTATGGTTTTACCCCATTTTCTTTTACATCAAAAGAAATAAAAGAAGATGGAGGGTGGAGCTGGCATCGCAGCATGTGATCTTTAAGCTCTAAGATCGCTGCTGATATCTCCATTGCAGGATGGTCCCAACAGATCTAAACCATCCCATAGAGACGGTGACAGAAGAGGGCACATCCAGTCGATCCCAGGGACATCACCAAGTTCCTGGTAGATCCAGGAGAAGCCCTTTTTTCCCACAGTGGAGAGGCAGCCATTAAAGCTGCTGAAGCTGGGATAGCTCCAGAACAGAAGAAAGCTGGAAAGAAAGTGTGTCAGTTTGGTGAGATAATTTTGTACTTATTTTTTTCTGGAGAGAACACCCTACAAGACTAAAAATTAAATTTAAAAGTGAAAATAAAAGTGCGTAAGCGGCTAGATTAAGCACAAATTAAACCTGAACGTTTTTTCTTTCTTTTTATTGGAACTTTGGATTTTGTTAAAACTTTTCAACTGGTCTTTCCTTGTTATTTTTTTTTTCCTTTCAAAATAATTCTTTGGAAAAGTTTTTTTTTCTCTTGTTTTTTCTTTTTAATAATTTTAGATTCTTTTTATTTTTTTATTCCTGGTTTTAATATTAGAGGGGAAGGGAATGGAAAGGGAAATAAGTAGCACTGCCACCTGGAGGCTTGGATACATTGTTTTCCTTTTTTCTTTCTTGTTGATACATTTGCTGTTACATTCAAGGACTCTGTGCTTGAATGTAATGATGGAAGGATTTTGAGGATGAAGATAATGGACAATAATCTAAAGACACTTTTAATAACAATTTATGCCCCAAATGACAATCAAGAAGATTTTTACAAGAAATTACATAAGAAAATAATTGAACTGGACTATGCTAGTATCTGTCTGATGGGAGATTTTAATGGAATAATAAATGACAAATTGGATTATAAAACACAAAAAACAGCAAAGAAAACTAGAAAGACATTGTCAAAATCCTTCTTTTGAATGGTAGATGAGATAAACTGAAAAGATGCATGGAGAGAGTGAAATGTGGAAAATAAACAATATAACTTTTATTCAAATAGACATGCATCATGGTCTGGCAGAAAAACTGAAAAGATACTTAAGCAATTTTATTCATCCTGATCAAAACGGATTTCTGCCAAAGAGACAGATTAAAGATAATATGAGAATAATTTTAGATACACTGGAATACTATGAGGCACATCCTGAAAAAAAAATGTCTCTGATGTTTATAGATGCACAAATAGCCTTTGATAATGTGATTTGATATTTTATGCTGTTACAATTGGACCAAATGAGCTTTGGTAAAAAATTGGCTCAAGCCATAGAAACGATATATCATAAACAAACTGCAAAGGTTATGATAAATGGAGAGTTAACAGAATTTATAGATATAAGAAAAGGGACCAGACAAGGCTGTCCACTGTCACCTCTGTTATTTGTGTTAATACTGGCAGTGCTGAATAGGAACATCAGAGAAGAAAAAGAAATGAAAGGAATGAAAATTAAAAAAGAAGAGTATAAATTACAAGCTTTTACAGATGACCTGGTATTTATATGAGAGGATCCATTGGAGTCTGCACCTAAACTGATAGAAAAGATAGAAGAGTATGGGGAAGTAGCAGGTTTGAAAACAAATAAAGATAAAACAAAGATTTTAGCAAAGAACATGTGAGTAAGATGAAAGAAAGAATTGGAGGAAGTTTGGGGGATCCAGGTCACAAACAAGGTTAAGTATTTAGGGATACATATAACACCAAGATGTAGCACACTTAAGGAGGACAATTATCTCAAACTTAAACAACAGATTGCGACAGATTTGATAAAATGGGAAAATTTACAATTATCACTGATTGGGAGAATATCTACAATTAAGATGAATGTATTGCCTAGAATCTTATACTTATTCCAGCCAATTCCAATCAGATTAAGGAAAGAATTTTTTGAAGATTTAAACAAAATAGCGCTAAAATACATTTGGCAGGGGAAGAAAGTGAGAATAAAACTTAAATTGCTACAAGGTATAAGAATAAGAGGAGGATTTGCTTTGCCCAATTGGGAATTATACTACCAAGTGATGAGTCTGATGTAGGTAAAGGAGTGGATAACACTAAGGAATACTAGACTTTTGAAATTAGAAGGACATGACTTGCTGTTAGGATGGCATGCCTTCCTCTGGTATAAGGGAACTAAAACGTAGGGGTATTTTAGAAGACATATTCGAGAAGCATTGCTTCTAAACTGGGAGAAGATAAAAAAGCAATATTATTTAAAAATTCCACTATGGTTATCTACTATTGAAGCTTTTTCCTATCCAATTATATATAAAAAGGAACAAACAGTTAGATATAGTGAGATATTGAATGAAAAGGGTGAACTTAAATCTATGCAAGTGTTGGAAGAACAAGGTGTAAAAATGAATTGGTTTTCATATTTGCAAATACAATCTAGATTTGATAAAGATGTTAAAACAGAAGGTATCTATGATGTTGACTGATTTAGATAAAATTTTGACAGGTACTGATGAAAAAGTAATAAAAAAACTTTATGGACATTTGCTAGAGTTTAAATTAGAGGAAGAACAAGTAAAAGAAACAATGATTGCATGGGGGAAAAATTTCGGATATGTGATTGATTTAGATAAATGGCAAAAATTGTGGACATGCTCGGATGCAAAAAGATATTGGACTATAATCCACACATAGTTGGAAAAAATGACAAAACAACACACAGACTTTAAACCTGAGATATTTTTATTGGGAATTATACCAGAAATATATTGTAAAGAATTGAAATATTTGATTGTAAATATTTTAACAGTGGCTAGAATTGTATTAGCTAAGAATTGGAAAAATGAAAAGATACCTATGCAGGAGGAAATTATTAAGAAAATCATTTACTGTGCCGAAATGAGTAAATTGACATTTGTAATTAGAGAACAAGAGGATAAACAATTTTATATGATATGGGATTTATTTTATCAATGGTTAGATAAAAAGACATGGTAAAGAAATAGATTAGTAAGCCTTACAATAAAAGTTAATAGACTGATAAAGAATACAATATAAAATATATAACCATTGGATTAATGTATAAGATTAAATCATAATCAAAATTAGAATATCTCGTATACAATGATGGAAAAATAGTCAAATGAATGTTTAATAATTGATATTATATAAGCACAAGCTAGAGCGATAAGGTGAGAATTTATATAACTTGTGAGTAATGGTCAAAAGGATAGCACAAAAGATTGTAACCAACTGACACACTGTATGTATATAATTGAAAGAGGGTTTTATCTTTTTATGTTTTGTTCGTATGTTTGTTGTAAAAAATAAAAACTTTGTTTAAAAGTTTTTTGCAGTACCAAGTGGCTGCCCAGTACTGCTTCCAAAGCATGAAAAATGACAAATAGTTCAATCTTATTCCAGCATGATCCTTCACCAAATATATGTGGGATTTATTCTCTGTCAAAGACAGCATCAGATAAATTGGAGGGCAAAGTTCAAGAGGAAGCTAGAAAAAGTTAGATATGGGGAAATATTGGATGAAAAGAGTGACCTTAAAACGATGCAAAAGCTAGAAGAACAAGGTATAAGGATGAATTGGTTTTCATATGCGCAAATACACTCAAGGTATCTTAAAGATTCTAAAATGGAGGGATTTTATGATAAATTGACTGATTTAGATAGGATTTTGACAGGTACTGATGAAAAGGGGATTAAAAAATTATATAGTTATTTGCTGGAAATTAAATTAGAGGAGGAACAAGTTAAAGAAACGATGATTGCTTGGGGGAAGAATTTTGGATATGGGATTGATTTAGAGAAATGGCAAAAATTGTGGTCTCAAAATTATAAAATGACAATGTCAACAGCATATAAAGAAAATTTGTATAAGATGTTTTACAGGTGGCATTTTCCCCCGACAAGAATAGCAAGAATGTTCAAGAATAAATCTGAAAAGTGCTGGAAATGTCATCAGATACCTGGCTCATATTACCATATGTGGTGGACTTGTGAGGACGCTAGAAAATATTGGACTAGAATTCGCATATGGTTGGAAAAAATGACAAAGAAACATATAGATTTGAAACCAGAGATTTTTTTATTGGGAATCTTACCTGACATATATAATAAAAAATTGAAGTATTCGATTGTAAATGTATTAACAGCAGCTAGGATTGTATTTGCTAAAAATTGGAAGAGTGAGAAAATATCATCAGAGGAAGAACTTATTAAGAAAATATTGGAATGTGCTGAAATGAGTAGATTGACATTTGAAATTAGAGAACAAGAAGATAAACAATTCTATGAAGTTTGGGACCTTTTCTATCAATGGCTAGATAATAAAATATAATAATAGAATATTTAGAAACTTAGGATATAATGAATATATACTTTTTTTTCTTTTTCTTTGATACTATCTTTACAAAATTTTATTAAGATAGACTTGGTATGACTTTATGATTCGTTGTAAAATAAATTAAGTAAATTATAGTTATCTCGTTAAAGTATGAATTAACAAAATTATAGTCAAATGATTGTTCAGTAATGATACTAGGTTATACAATTGTTGATTGATAATATGAGTTATTATGTAATAGAACTATAATGGCGACTAGGAAATGGATGCACAAAAAAAAGTGGTAAATCAACCGATACACTGTTTGTAAATCTATGAAGGAGGATGATGGTTTTATGTTTTATGTGTTTTTGTTTGTTGTTAAAATCAATAAAACTTTTTTTTTTTAAAGAGGAAGCTAGAAAAGATCTCTGGCCCATTCTCATCAATAGAACCAATTTGCTGCTTTACCATCTGCTCCTGATATTTCTCTCCTTCCTCTTTACTTAGTGGAACAGAGCAATGGGACCATGCAGACAAAGAAGCAGCTAGAATTGGGTATGAAAAACTGGGTGGGGAATAACAAAGTTAATTGATTCTTTTGTTTTAAAATCCAATCTGGATTTTGGAGATTTTGCCCATTCTAGCAAAATAAATCAGTCAACCTCAATTCTGTCTCCTCCAAATGACATATTTCCTCTGGAGTCTTTTAGGGTTTTTTTTAAAGATCCTTAAAGCAAAGCATGTATGAGCTGCAATCTTTATATTTTCAGATCTTTAACTCTCCAGTTATACTTTGTAATAGAGCACATGAAGACAAAATAAGCATGCATATCTTTTTCCATTATGTTTTCTAGCCTTTATGATGTAAATGATCATTTGGAGTCAGGTGAGCATAATGAAAAGTTTTAGGGTGTTTTTAAGCACATTCACAAAATAGCTGCCATAATGGCCTTACATATTCACAAAATGATTAACAAGATGGGTGTGACCAGATAAATAGGCTCATTCTCCAAATATTCTTTACCATCCTCTGAAACCTGCTCTAATTCCAGCTTCCTTAGTTTTTTTTTCTTGGCATTCTCCCAAACAAAACCCAAGGCTGAAATCTGGTGATGTAAGGCTCAGAGACATCCAGAAAAAAAGGTAACAGTTTAATGCAGTTATTAAAATATCAACTAAATGCATATGATATAAACAAGAACTTGGAAACTTATCTATTTATATAGTTGTTCATTGATATGATGATGCTCATTGGCATTCAGTTTAAGAGACATCTCCTTTTAGCATTTTGGCAGTTTCTCAAAGATCACCATCATGGATCAAGCCAACTTATGGATGAATGAAAAATAGACTTCTCTGCAACTATCACTGATCTAAAGATTTGTAGTTCTGTTCTTCTGTAGATTGTCTAATCTTTTTGCAATGAAACTCCTTGGGACATCATCAAAATCAGCCCCTCTTCCATTTTAGACTAACTTGCAGTCTGGAGCTTTTGATCTTTTGTTGAAAGGAAATGCCAGTTCTAGTGTTCTGTAATTCAATATTTGGGCTTAGTGATCTCTATTGGAGCTTGCTTTTTCTCTTTCTGGACTCTTGTGATCAGGTCAGTTATTGAATAAGTCGTGTTTACTGATGATAATAACTTCACTTCCTATAACCCAGTTACATCTACTGAGAAAGGTATTTTTACTTACTAATTATCTAAATTTAATTTCAAAATTAAATCTACCATTATAACTTGTTCACACTGCTTTCAGTTCCAATTGTACACTTCTGTACTTCCCTCCTAAATTCATGGTATACAAATGGATGTTAACATAGCAACCTTAAGAAAGCCATATTTGTTTGCAGAATGCATCAGCATTTTTCTTCTGTAGAATTTTACTGATGAGCTTCTGCACATTAATAGGATATTACACACACAAAATGTGCACAGTCTCACTTATATGGAAGACCATGTTTCTTGCTTTATAAAGGTAATGCTCTGATAGAAATCCAATCCAAGGTCAGTTTAAAGAACCATAAGAAAAGAAAGTAGGAGCCTTGGCATTGATCATCATCTGTTAGCATCAAGGAAATCTATTAGGCAAGTACAAATTATCTAACTGGAATTTCCTGCTGGGATGAGATGTGCATTTTTCCATGTATTGTAGCTACTATTGATGCATCCATTTTCACACATGCATTGGGATACTAATAGTTTATACAAGTAGCTGTCCTTTTGATGCTAAATTTTTTTCTTCTTTGGTTAAGCAGAAGAGCTCAGTCACCCAACACAGGCTAATTTTGTTGTTTGTTTGTGCAATGCTCATTTGTGTATTTTGTTGAGTTGTACAAAGATGATGTAAAACAAATAGAGGCATGTTGGTTCTGCAATAAAGATTGCTGTTGTTATTTTGATTTGTTCCTACATTTGGAGGGAATAAAGGCATTTATTTTGAAAGCCATGTTACACTTTAAAGGAGTATGTTTGTAGCTCAGAGTTGAAATGAGGGTTGTCCTCTGAGCTTGATTATTTTCTTGCAGACATTTCGTTACCCAAACTAGGTAATGTCATTAGTGCTAGTAAGGAGTGAGAGTGAGTAAAGTGAGAGCAAACCCCACTCCCTACTAACACTAAATACTAAGACAGATGCTTTTACTTAGTTTGGGCAATGAAATGTCTATAAGAAAACAGCCAAGCGGAGAGACCACCAAGGACCCTTCATGTTATGATTTTCATCATGCCACAGTTTTTTCTCCCCTCTAGCATAGCATTGAATTGAAAATAAATCTATTTATCTGGGATATTAAAACTTGAGATAAATTTGGAGAAGACTTTTATAATCCATGAATGCCAGAGGATGTTTAGCAAGCTCTAACAAAACAGTAAATATGAGGTTAGTCAATAATAAATACAAATACATCGCAACTAATTGTAACAATTGTGGATGGAGTAAACAAATATAAACAAGTAAGGTCTATAACTTGCAATATTGGTTTGTGTTGAGATAAATACTTGTTTGAACACGTTGCATATTTTTCTTGGAAAATATCAAAAGGAAGGATGTGGGAGATACACAATACATGGGCTTCAACATAGAAATGCATTTTCCTTCCAATATTTTTTAATATGGTCATAAAAATGTAATCTTTCAAATATTAAAAAAACTCTTATGAAAAATTCAGCCTAACCTTCAAGGTTTTTTAAAAAAAGTAACTAGAAAACTGTCTTTCAACATCCTTTTTAAACATGGCTCCTTAAAAAATTAAATATATGTCAGAGAGCAAGTAAAAATATCACCTTACACCATTTACATTTTAAAATTGCTTTCCTCAAGCCATTCATCCAAATATACCAGCAAGGGTTCTCTTTTTGAAATGGGAATCAGAGAATCTTCTTAGTCATTCTAGCCTGCTTGGGAAATCAGTCCTACAGCTCATATTTCATTAAAACGCCATTTCAATGTTATTATTCAGAAACTTGCCTGAAGAAATGGAAGGAAGCAGGAATGTAATTCATATTCCTACTCTTTCTATCATTATCTCCTCTTCTGTCATCCCCCACAAATGTTTGTGCCTAAAAATCTGGAAAAGGCTTCCATGTAGACATTTAGGCCAAGATTCAGTTTTCCTTAGAATCACCACAGCCTTGTTTGGTTCCTCTAAAAGTCCATGTAAAGAAGCAGCCCAATTATAGATGTAATCCCTGCATTATCCAGTTTCACCCTCTATAGCAGGAGAGTTAACATGAAGTTAACAGAACTTTGGAAATGGAGTGATTACATGAACTGGTCTATGCAATTTTCTTGGCAACATTTCTGGGGAAGTGATTTCCCCAAAAAATCCATTGCCATGGTGGTGCAGCACTACAGGCCACTTCTGCTGACTGTTAGCTGCTTCCAATTTGGTAGTTCAATTTTCACCAGGTTCAAGGTTTAGTGTTCCATCCTTCTGAGGTGGGTAAAATAAGGACCCAGATTGTTGGGGGCAATATGCTGACTCTGTAAACTGCTTAGAGAAGGCTGTAAAGCATTGTAGAATGGTATATAAGTCTAAGTGCTATTGCTATTTGTCATTGTTTTTTTCCTATGGCTAATAGAGAATGTCTAGTTCAAACTCACTCAGCTAGTTTCATGCCTAATGCAGGATTAGAACTCCCAATCTCTCAATTTCTACTTTGGTACCCTAAGCTGCTATTAATTTGGAAATGGTCTCTGTAGCAGTAAGCAAGCAGTAATATCATTGTACCGTGCATTACAGTATGAGGTGTGACTTAGCATCTCTTGGGAGATATCTTTGTGAAGTCTGCACAAAGGGAGGTACAGTATTCCAAAGATTTTTTTCCTAATGATGCTTCCTGAAGACTCTTATAGTAAACAATGCCTGCTTCTGGTACATTTCCTTAAGAAGCCTAGAAGATGCTAGAACAGGGGTCACCAACCTTTTGGACCTCAGGGACCACCAAACTCATAATTTTAAATCCCAGGGACTACTAACCGGTTCTGGGCATGGCCTAATTTGTGGGTGTGGCTTGGTGGTCATGTGACTGGCTGGGCTTGTATGTAAATATTATAAATATTTATATAAGTATTGAATTTTTTTATTAAAAGTGGGCAACTTTTACCCAAAATCAGGCAAAGTAGGCAGGCAGATTGAGTTGCGCACAGTTGCACACAGTTGCACAGATTGAGTTGCACACAGAATCATTCAGTGATCTACTTATCTACCATCAGCTACCTGAGTCTGTCACATAAAATTTGCTTGCCATGAGTCTGCACTGAATAATAGATCTTTCAGTCCTAAGGGAGGTTCGGCTGTACTTAAAAGCAGAGCCGAAGATCTAAAGGCTAGTTAGAAAGCAAGAAATCCAACAATTTCCTGCTTCCTAGCTAATCTAAATTTTCAACACAGCAGAACAGCTGATGGTTAGAAAAAGGAAAAAATAGCAATTTAACAGGCAAGTTTGCCGGGTAAGGAGTAAGTGGGCAGGGAGGGTTCCTGCGGGCGATATGGGCAGTGCAGCATTTGTTTCTGTGCAGCCTGGATTAATTGCTTTGGGGGTGCTCTGGGGGGGGGGAGATTTCTCTGTGGCCCACCAAAATTTTCTTGGGGCCCACCAGTGGGTCACGGCCCATCGGTTGGTGACCACTGTGCTAGAACACAGCAAGCCGCATACTGCTGCCCTCTCTGCAAATGGATAATGTGGCTTGAAATTCCTTAGACAAAAGGTTTATTTTGTTTTATTTGTTGTTCTGCTTTCCTCATTAATTGAGTTGACACTCCTGTGTGTACATTAAATAATGTCAAAATACAATAAAGCAAAGTAGAAGTTGAGTGACATTTGTTGACATTTGCCAAAGAGGAAAAACAAGTTAACATTGCAGCTAAATGTTAAAAGGTCTGGGAGTTAATGTCTTTACTCATCAGTGTGGCTCTGGGTTGACTGCATGCAGCCAGAAAATATATTTATATTTCCTAACACAAATTTTTATTCATTTAGTTTAATGTATTTCTAAAATATTAATGAAAAATAATAATGGAACAAAACCCTGTTATCGTAATCCTATTATTTTCATAAAACATGAGCTTCAGATAGGAGGAAATAGTCAGCTTTTTGATTTTGGTTTTGCTTTTAAACCCAGAGAAATGTTTACATATACAAAATTACATTATGTTTTTCCCATTCCACATATACAATTTTACATTGATATCTCAAAGAAATCTGAACTATGGTTTAGAAGTGTGTGTGTGTGTGTGTGTGTGTGTGTGTGTGTGAAATCCTGAGAATTAAATAACATTTTAATGTCTTTTGATAACTTTAGGCATGAAATGCCTTATTGCCTGTTTTAAAAAAAGAGGCATGATTTTTTTATAAGCATCTTTTTATTTTGCACAAAACTCTTCAACTAATCTGGAATTTAACGTGGATCTTTCTCACCAATAGAGCAATATTATTGCTAATACTATAGAATTTGGTTCAAAACAGAATGGTAAGTCCATTTGCAGTAGATAACTGATAATGATGATGATGATGATGACGATGACTCAAGATGCTCTTAAGGAATAAGCATATGTGATCTGGAGAGATCAGTTCTGCTTCTGTGATAAGAACTTAACTGAACAGAACTGAACACAGTGAAATGTAATAATATTAGACGTGGAAACACCCTTTGGAAAACCTGTGACACTTACCTTGGAAGACAGTCACTGTCACTGTGGTTGTTGTCACCTAAAGGGGTGGTGGGAATTAACAGATAGGCCTTTGGGCGAAGCATGACATCCTTCCCTCCTCCTTTCCACAAAAGATCAGCCTGTTCCACCTCTCTCTATTGACTTGGAGCTTGTATGCTTGCAAACGCATATGTTAGAAGTTACTTGCAATCTGTTGTCTTGTTCCTATCTGTGCAGAAAGCAAAACAAAGAAAGAAAATCATAGCAGGGACATGCCATAAAATTAATACACTAGTGCATGAAATCTTTTGAATGTCTGAACTGCATTTTAAATAGAGGTATAGAGGACACAAAAGAAACACATATTCAGGGGTGGGCTGCTGGGGGTTCGCAGGGTTTGGGAGAACCCCTAGCTAAGATTTGGTGCAGTTCAGGGAACCCTCAAATCCCACTCCTGTCTGGCCCTGCCCATCCCACCCCACTTCCAGGAGTCCCCACGTGGCCTGTCATTTTGGATGAAGATAAGTGCAGGGTGTGTGTGGATGCTCATGGAGGGTGAAAAATGGGCCTCCTGGAAGTTCAGGAAGGTTGGAAATGGGCTCATTTCCGGCTTCCAGAGAGCCTCCAGAGCCCCAGGAGGCTATTTTCGCCTTCCCAGAGGCTCAAGGAAAGCCCCCACGACGCAGGAGGCTGACTAGGCCATGCCCACCATGGACATCCATCCAGCAACCAGGCAGAAAACCCTTTGCTAAAATTTTTGAAGCCCATCCCTGCACCTATCCCTAACTCTAAGTTTCCCCAAGTTGTGTATAAAATGGCTTAGGCTACTTTCTGAGCTGAAGATTTTGTGATGAAGCAAGTTGGATAGCTTTGTACATCCAAACTTCACTACAGCAACTGTGTGGGTAGGCATTATTTAAAGACAACAGAACACAGATTGTGACAGGGAACACTGATCTTAGGCACTGGAAATTTTCTTTTCTATTAGTTTCAGGATAATTTGATGGGCAATTTTTTTTCTTACTCATTGATAATGAAAATATTATCATTATGTTCTCTGTCTTATATTGGTATAAACAAAAGGATAATCAGAAGAAGAGAAGACCAATAAATTATGTTAGTAAAATAAGACAACAATTATATATAGGGATAATGCATTTGAAGGAATGGTTTTAGATATCAGTTGGATGATTGCTCATTTGTATGCTACATCAATTTTGCAATGAAAGCACAATTGATTAGACCCTTTTTCAGAGTCTGGTCAATTTCATTTCTCATATTAGCAAATAGGACTTCTGCCAACTTGAACAAACCAAACACCAGTTGTTTTAGTAAAACACCTAGGCTTTGTAGATAATTATCAGTAAGCTCAAGCTGAAAAATAAATCAATTGGTATCTCCATTTCACATCAGCACAAAGTGCTTGTGTAGTAAAGCAAGCTGTGTAGATCTTTAAGAGAGTGCTTCATTATGATGAAGCAACATCACTTGGCTGGTCTGCCTTGACTGGTGTTTGCAATAGCCAGAAGAGGTAAATCACATTACTTTTTGGCATGAGGAGAGTCACTTTGCTTCCATGGCAGGACATTTTGCTGAGAGGAATCCAAGTTGCCCTACATAGGCCTAATAGTAATAGCATTTAGATGTATTGCTGTTCAGAAAAGCAAAGATCTTCATAGATAGCATCTCTTTAGGACTCATACAACTCTTCTATGTGGCAACTCATTGCAATTACTTATATTTCTTCTCATGCATTTCTCTCTTTTATCTCTTTTGGGTGACTGGCTTTCTCTTTAAAATTCATAAAGACACTGCAATTAAATACAGAGAAATTCAATTAAGTTGCAAAACAATACTGTCACCAGTCATTGACTATACTTAATACCAGCTCTATCATTTCATAACACATACAAAACGCATCTGTCTCTTAGATGCAACTTATAATGTTCCCCTTTTTTGATAACATGGAATTTGTAATGGAAATAGTTGCACTTGTATAGTGGTAGAGCAGACTGAATGTTTAGTTCTGGTAGTGATTTTTTAAAAAAACTTTCAATGGTGAGGATTAGATTTTATTTCAGAATGATCCTCTTCATACCGGTATTATGTAGTCATTGTGCAGCTTCTAGCAAAGCAATAATTTTAAACATGACTTTTATCCACAACTAGAAACTAGTCACCATATTGTTATCACATGTTTTTTTTTTCCTGTAAGGAAGAAAAAGGAAGTACAGGAAGTCCAGTATTCTCTTTGCCATGATTTTATCCTCAGGACAGTTCTTGAAGTACATCAAGCTAAGAGCTAAGTTTAAGAAGTCACTCAGTGAGAGTCAGAACTTTAGATCACATCCCATTTCATCCCAGATTTAGTCTTGGGCTCTTGCACCATTATCTGGGTATAGTAAAGATAAGAAGTCAAGTCAAGTTTAGTTTCTGGAAAGTACATAGATATGTCCATGGAATTGTCTTAGCAGTAATATGAAGTGGTTTGCTATTGTGTTTTTCAAGATTTTTTCGTAACTTCCTAATCTAGTGTACAACTCCTGATGATCTCTAACCCAAGTATTAAACAGCTTGATCTTGCATTGCATTCTGAGCATCAGTCAATATGTAAATGCTGCTACCTTTTGTGAGTTCAATCTAGTATCAAAATTTATTTCTGTACTTTTAGCTTCTCTGAAATCCAAGGATATACTGCAATTAAATGTTACACAAGTAGAACAAAAAATAAGTGGGACATTGTCACTGTTTATTAATTCTGTTTTATTATTATTTTCTCACCATGAAACAGCAGAATGTTCCTCTTGTGTGTGGAGAACATCATGTTCATGATATGCAGATTACACTTATTTTTTAAATAAATGTTTATCCATTACACTATGTAGATGCACACACAAATGCATCTCATTCATTGGCATAGTGTGAAGTACAGCACTCAGGAACTTGTGTTAAAAGGATATTATGTAATGTATACAAATGGGAGAACTTCAGATAATATGAGAATTTGTGCAATCTGAACATTGCAGTACAGGTAGTCCTTGCTCAACAACAGGTCATTAGTGACCATTCAAAGTTATGCCAGACCCAGCAAAGGATTTTGGAATTCTGACAGTGGCATACATGTCTGTGTCACATGATTACATTTTGGGTCCTTGCTCACTTTTATGGCTAGTTGCAATGCTCCACATTGATGTGACTGCAATTTACAATGCTATTTTTTGCTACTCTCCAGATTTTTGGCTGATTTTTGGGAAAAAAATACCCATAGGAATGAATGGGTCTAAACAGGATAGTGTACATTTATTTATTTATTTATTTATTTATTTATTTATTTATTTATTTATTTAAATTTTGTCAAGTGATTATAAGATAACAGGCATAAGTATAAACATAGTTATGAATACATGAAATGGATATGTATAAGAAAAAAACAATAGGACAGGGATGGTAGGCATATTGGTGCGCTTATGTACGCCCCCTACAGACCTCTTAGGAAAGGGGTGAGGACAATAGTAGACAGTCTAAGTTAAAGGTTTGGGGGTTTGGGGAAGAAACCACAGAGTCAGGTAGAGTATTCCAGACATTGACCACTTTATTGATGAAGTTGTATTTCCTGCAATCAAGTTTGGTGTGGCTTACCTTGAGTTTGTATCTATTGTGTGCTCTTGTATTGTTATGGTTAAGGCTGAAGTATTCGTTGACAGGTAAATGTATGGTTTTATATAGTATACTTATATTGGACCGAAGGCGGCATAGTTCTAGGTTTTCTAGGTCTAGAATTTCAAGTCTGGTGACATAAGGTATTCTGCAATGAGGAGAGGAGTGGAAAACTCTTCTTGTGAAATATTTCTTTCTCAACTGTGCTAATATCAGATACGTAATGTGGGTTCCAGACTGATGAGCTATATTCACATATTGGTCGAGCAAATGTTTTGTATGCTCTAGTTAGTAGTGTGATATTACCAGAGAAAAAGCTATGCAGGATTAGGTTAACAACTCTTAATGCCATTTTGGCTATGTAGTTACACTGAGCTCTAGCACTTAGATCATAAGAGATGAGTACTCCAAGATCCTTGACAGAGTTTGGATCATCAACAAGGTCTTGACTATTCAGCTTGTATTTTATTTTCTGATTTTTTTTTTGCCAATATGTAAGACAGAGCATTTATTTGTTGAGATTTGAAGTTGCCATTTGTTTGACCATTCTGATACATAGTCAAAGTCTTTTTGAAGGGTAGCAGTATTGTCTGTGTATGTAAAGCTATAGTATATAGCTTTACATTGTCAGCAAAGAGAACGCAGTTGCTCTTAATATGATCACAGAGGTCATTTATGTAGAATATGAAGACAGTTGGTCCTAGAACACTGCCTTGGGGGACACCACTGTTGACAGGTACAGAATTTGATAGGATGCTCCCAATTTTGACCATTTGTTATCTGTTTGGCAGGAATGCTTCTATCCAGTTACGCAGGTGTCCAGAGAAACCATAATATTTTAGTTTTAGGAGTAATTTGTCATGTACCACTGAATCAAAGGCTGTACAGAAGGCCATGTAAATTGCATCTATTGCTTTGCCCTGATCGAGTTGTGTAGTCCATATGTTTTTTCAGTGTAAGAGTTGCAGATTACAGGATAGTTTTTTTCTGAAACCAACTTGTTTATTAGAGAATAGGTTGTTTGTTTCTAAGTGGAGGATAGTGGATTGGTTAATAATTGATTTGATGACTTTACAGGTGATGCAGCATAAAGAGATTGGTCTGTAATTTTCAACTAGGCTGGGGTCTCCCTTTTTGAAGATGGGGATGACCGTGGCTAGTGACCATAGGTTTGGCAAGGTGCTGGTCCTGAAAGATTTTTCAAAGATTATGCTTAGAGGTTCAGCTATATACTTTCTGAGGGGATAGTGATACATTTTTTTTAGACTGTGTGGAGATGGATAGGCTTACACTAGAATTAAAAGATAGAGGTGAATCGGAATATTATTTGGTATGCATGGTACAATTGGCTAGATAATAAAGGTAAAGATTAACAATGTAATTATTAAATATTTGCAATGCTATAGTGTTATAAAGAGTGTATATGTGTTATAAATTGTTGAGAAATGTTCAATAAAAATATTGGGGGGGAAAGGAATGAATGGGCCTACTTTACAACTGCCACATCCACTTAACAATTGCTGCAAAACTGAGTTGTAAAATCAGGTTGGTGGGTGTCTTGACTTACAACCATCATGGTTTATAGTAGAAATTATGACAGGCTCTATTATGATTGTAAGTTGAGCTCTCTACCTGCAATTGTTTTCAGAATATATTGGCAACCAGAAAATGAAGAACCTTGGGTTCCATTCTAGTTTTGCTTGTGATGGTTCTATTGTTTTAGGTATAGAAATGTCAGCAAGGAAAAATGGAGCAAGCCATTCAAAAAAGCCATTCAAAAAAATCAGTCAGTGCTAAAATATAAGTGCTTATTTCTGCACTGAAGAAATGATAGAGTAGGTATGCTTTGGAACTCTGTGACAGTTGAACCTAGCTGTGCACACAACAGTGTACCTGATGAACTACAATATACTCTGAGATTATCCTTGAACTACCCAGCATGATATACTTGCCCAAAGCACTATTTGTCCCTGTTATCTTAGTAATAAAAAAGAAGGGGAAAAACCATCCTCCAAACCAAGACAGAACAGAAATGACATTCTTCAGGCTAGTCCAGCACCACTAGGGAAAGTAATTTATTGTTCTCTGATGCTATCAGCTGCTGAACTAGCTGAAACAGACAGTACTAACAAGGTTGTAGACTAGAGTTGCCTTAGTGTTTTATAAGTTATTTGTAATCTAGCTCTCTGTCCATCAAACCCCATGTTTCCAGTCACATTTTATAAACAAGCTTCTCCTGTTTTATGCTAACCAGCCTTTTCTGCCCTTGTTGCTTCACACTAGCACCCCTTTTCATTAGCATTCTTGTTGTCAGATCGTGTTATTCACTTTCTGAAAAGATTATTATTAATGCTGTTCATTTATTATTGTTAAAATTTGTTACAATCATCTACTCCAGCAAACTCCAGGTAGCTTAGAAAATCCAAATGAGCAATTTAAATAATTTGAAAATATAAAACAAAATGAACAGCCCAGAATAAAAGCAACCATAACCATAAATACAATAGGGCACCCACTAACTTGCTAACTCTAGGCCCAGAGGGTGAAAATGGCCATCAATATAAATGTAAACAATTAATTTCCTGGAGCAGAGGCCAGTCTGGAAATTGTTAGGAAGTTCTTAAGAACTAGATTAGAGAAAACATGGGTCTAAACTAGCAGGGCTGTTACATTCTCTAACCTCAAAGATGAACAAATATTTTTTCCCTGAAATAGATACCATTACCAGAAACATCAATATCGTTATCACCATCATTTTCTGGAGACACAGGAACTGTTGCTAATTATATATCTTTCTTTTATTTTAAGACTTTTTCTATACTGGCAGAAACATTGTCTTCACACC
The DNA here is from genome assembly GCF_049901715.1 of Pseudonaja textilis. Lineage (NCBI taxonomy): Eukaryota > Metazoa > Chordata > Lepidosauria > Squamata > Elapidae > Pseudonaja > Pseudonaja textilis. The sequence continues at coordinate 56,837,269 of NC_141990.1, read as the reverse complement.
AGGAGAAGAAATCCCAGTGTAAATATGCTGACTTCGCTGAGTAGGCTGATCTGAGAATAAGTTCCTGAAATAAAACAGGTTGACCTTGAGAGCAGCATGGAAGATTGGTTGTATTTCCCCTTTCCTCTTCCCTGAGGAAACCAACCTAACGCTGAGTCCTAGCAAGACAATGTTCACAACAATTCAGCAAATCAGCTGAAAAGCAAACCCGATGCCTATGTGAAGCTGATGACCTTCTCTGTCTATCTCCCCAGAGTAATCACAATGTGAGGATTTATATCTTGCTGTGAGTCTATTGAATGGCACAAACAGCTTCAGGTGCCAGATCTGACTTGGATGCATTCTTGCACATGTATATCACACATGGGGGGGTGGGGAGGGGAAAGCAAAGAAGAAAGGGCCAAACACTTTGAAGATGGTGCCCTGCTGTTAGAGGACCTGAACAGCTGTCAGGTTGGCACAACAAGAGTCTTCATTTATATAATAAACAGTCAGGATGTCATTTACAGAGCACCGAGTATGTTAAAAGATCGGGCTTGCTGCTATGAAAACAAAAACAAAATAGCATTTGAAAATAGTGGAAACAGTGAAATCAGCTATAAAAAAAATGAAATAGCAAAAAGGACATGGTGGAACAAATATTTCACCCTTTTTCTAGGAAAGTGACGATAGATTGGTACAAATAATATACCACTCCCATATTACGACTATATATTCAAACTTGTAAACAACAATAGATCCATTACAGATTTCTTTCACAGAAAATCTATGATTTAATAACTAGTTTCAGCTGTGGTACAATGGCAATAATCCATGGAGCCTCTCACTACCTGTCATCCTTAGTGAAAAAGGTTCACCAAGTTAGTAAGCATTTAGGGAAGTTGTCTAAAAGATAACACACATTTGGAAAGTTGTGCCAAAAGAAAAGTAATCCAGGGAGAAACAATACTGTACATATGAGATGTTGCCTAGCAAATAAATACTTATTTGTTTATCATACTAATATTCCACTTCCATCTAAATCGCTCAAGGCAGCATACATTTTATCTTTTTATAATAACAACACTCCAAGAGAGAAAAATAAAGTGGAGGAAAATGGCTTTAGCATCCATGTAAGAGCAATGCAGATTCAAAATAGATGGTTTTTTTTTTCAATGGTTTATGGAGAAATTAGATGGAAGAGAATGCCTTTGGAATATATGAAATTACTTGTTGAGATAAGTGGATTGAACTGTCTACATTTTGGGTTTTATCACTAAGCATTTATCCCAGCTTCAGTTACTGGTGGAAAGAGAAAGCTGAGGATTTTGCTTCTTTTTATGCTTTATTATGGAACCTGCTGAAATATCTGTTCTTTCTTTTAACAACAGAATGATTTTTCAATATCTGCTGTAAATCAATGCCATGAGATAGATAGATAGATAGATAGATAGATAGATAGATAGATAGATAGATAGATAGATAGATAGATATATTTTCTGAGGTTCTCGCGGGTATTTGTATGTGGATCTTTGGTTGTTCGGGTTTTCTCCCGCGTAAGATTCGAAGTATCTAGGCAACGTTTCGATGAAGTCTCATTCATCATCTTCAGGCTTCTGTCTTCAGCTCTGTGCTTCTCTGAGTGATGTGAGATTGCAGCTGCTTCTTCCTTTTAACTGCTAGTGGGGGTGTGACTTGATTGGGTGGGGGCTTGGCTGTGTTCTGATTGGGTGGGGATGTGTTCTCATTGGTAGGGGGTTTGGCTGTGTTCTGATTGGTTGAGGGGGTTGGTCGTGTTCTGATTGGCTGGAGGCATGTTCTGTTCAGGTGGGGGCTTGGTTGTGCTCAGGTTAGTCTTAGTTGCTGGGGGATTTGAGTTGGTGAGCTGTGATCTTGCTGTTTGGCTTCGAGTTCGTGGTCGTGCTGCATCTTCATAGTGGGTGTCAGTTTGCTTCATGTATGGCTCGGAGGGGTTTGAAGTGGGTAGTGATGCAGCTGCAGTGCGGCTTCTGGTCCGTGGTCGTGTCTCATCTTCTGAGTGGGTGTGAGTCTGTTTTCTACATGGAAGTGTGGTGGTGGCATCTTGTGTGGCTCTCATGGGTGTGGGTCTGGTGTCATTCTTCATGTTAGGTACTCGTCTGTTCATGAGGGTAGGTTTCCAAATGGCTGGAAGGCGGGAGGTGTCATCTCATTTGTTCATGCTGTGTGGGCGTTTTTCTATCTCTATGGCTTCTCTGATTATTCTGCTGTTGAAGTGTTCGGTTTTGGCGATGGTTCTGGTATTTTTAAAGTCAATCTCATGTCCTGTGGTTTTGAGGTGTTGGACCAGGGAAGAGGTCGTTTCTTCTTTTTTGATTGAGTTCTTATGTTCTTCAATGCGTGCACTTATTCTTCTGTTAGTTTGTCCAATGTATGTGGTGGGGCAGGCAGTGCAGGGGATTTCGTATACTCCTTGGTTTTCTAATTCGATTTTGTCTTTGGGGTTTCTTAGGATGGTGGATATTTTTCTGTTTGTGCAGAATGCTGTTTTAATGTTGTGTTTTTGGAGGATCTTGCTGATTTTGTCTGTAGTGCCTTTTATATATGGGAGGAGGGCTTTGCCGTTTTCTTGTTCTCTGTCTTGGATTTTGGTTGGGGTTTCCAAAGAAAGAAGATTACCCACCTAATCCAAGCAAAATCCAGTAGAATAATCAGAGAAGCCATAGAGATAGAAAAACGCCCACACAGCATGAACAAATGAGATGACACCTCCCGCCTTCCAGCCATTTGGAAACCCGCCCTCATGGACAGACGAGTACCTAACATGAAGAATGACACCAGACCCACACCCATGAGAGCCACACAAGATGCCACCACCACACTTCCATGTAGAAAACAGACTCACACCCACTCAGAAGATGAGACACGACCACGGACCAGAAGCCGCACTGCAGCTGCATCACTACCCACTTCAAACCCCTCCGAGCCATACATGAAGCAAACCGACACCCACTATGAAGATGCAGCACGACCACGAACTCGAAGCCAAACAGCAAGATCACAGCTCACCAACTCAAATCCCCGAGCAACTAAGACTAACCTGAGCACAACCAAGCCCCCACCTGAACAGAACACGCCTCCAGCCAATCAGAACACGACCAACCCCCAACCAATCAGAACACAGCCAAACCCCTACCAATGAGAACACACCCCACCCAATCAGAACACAGCCAAGCCCCCACCCAATCAAGTCACACCCGCACTAGCAGTTAAAAGGAAGAAGCAGCTGCAATCTCACATCACTCAGAGAAGCACAGAGCTGAAGACAGAAGCCAGAAGATGATGAATGAGACTTCATCGAAACGTTGCCTAGATACTTCGAATCTTACGCGGAGAAAACCCGAACAACCAAAGATCCATATATATATATATATATATATATATATATATATATATATATATATATATATATATATACACATACATACATACATACATACATACATACATTATGGAAGCAACAGCTCTTCAAGATAGGTCAGGTTAAGAAACAGGCATGACAGGGAAGTGCTCCATTTTCGTAGTGTGGAAAGGGAACTTCATGAGGACAGTGGTGACACCCAAGCAGGAAAAACCCAACGGGAACATCAGGACAGCCATAAAACAAACTTGCATAGGAAAAGAGATTTAATAAAAGGTATTGAAAGAAGCCCCCTAGACAAAAGCCAAGTAATTAAGAAAGCTAGGGAAACAAGAAAAAGAAATCCCTTACAAACAACAGGTCATGCCAAATCAGCAAAACAAATAGACAAAAGACACGAAATAAATTCCATAGCAGACAGGAGATTGCCACAAAACAAATATAAGAAAACATTAGGACAAAACTGATAATCCAATCAAACCACCCCACGGAGTTTACCCTCTGGCGGAAATGAAGACAACTCCTGACAGGATTTAAAACATTAAGAAATACAAACACAAGCACTCACATACAAAAGGAGAAAAAAGTATAAAAATCAGGGGTTTATTATACAAAGCTAGCTAGCCCCAGGAACGCAGACTTCTTGCTATCTCTCACCTTTCTGAAAAATAAAAAAGAACCAGCTTTCAAGCAGTTGTCTGTTTCCTTGCACCGGAGCTCTCCCAGCAGGAAAATTGAATCCTCAGAAGAAAGGCATTTTCCAAGCCTTTCAACAGTAGGATAGAATACAGAATCTTGAAATCCAGCAGAATCAAGGTGAAGTTTATTGTTTATTTAATTATTATTACTTATTTGGTATGCATATAACCAACCATCTTACACTAATGGTTCTAGGCAGCTTGCAATAATATAACTTTATATATACAACATCAACAACATCCAAAGAGGCAGTTCTAACCAAAGAATAGCCATATGATTAGTTTCAATCCTCACGTTAAGGAAAAGTCCATGTCTTAAGAAACCTCTGAAGAGTCAGCAGGTTGGGGACCAATCTAAATTTATGAGGAGTTTCTGAAAATCCTTCCTTCGTTGCTTTTTCATTCCAAAATAAGTTCTATATTTCTGTACTTGAAACTATTCAGTTGTAGTTATAATTTATATTCAAGAAAAGTTTATACAATGGGATAATTTTACATTAAAAACAAAGGGCAAACCTGTTTCCCTTATTACAGTGGATTATCTCAACCTTGAGGACTTTGGTTTTTTTTCAGAATTGAGAAATTAGCTTGATTCACCTCAATGCCTTTAAAAATAATTTTAAAATTATTTAAAATACTTGGTCCAAATGTTATTGCTGCTCATTCTAAAATTACAAAATGACTGAAGATAAAGAGAAATTAACTATGACTTGTCACTATTCTTTCAAAAGGAAAATGAACTATGTTGATGAAACTGACGGTAGTTATTTAGATGAAACCTGGAATAGTTTAAGTCCTGTTTTTGTATGTCAATGAAGGCTCATTTTAAATAACATAAAATTTCATGGGTTTTTAAAATGAAGTTAATACTACCAAAACCCAAAATTAACATACATGTTAATGGAACTCTTAGACTGATTAGCATGTGTTAAAGATCCATAGGAACCTCTTGACTATATCCTCAGCATTGGGAATCTCTCACAAGATCAAGAATTGAGGAATTTTCTGTTATGGAGGATAGCTAAAAATCAGGATACAACACAGGAAGGAGAAATCTACCTCTATTTGCAGTAGTAGACTGCTGATACTGTTCTTCAATATTTTATTTTTTAAAACAAGGTGGCAAAAATGAAATTTGGAACAGTATGATCATTTTTAAGTCATTCTATTCATAACATCATTTTCCAGCATTTCCCCAATTTTCTATTATAATAATTTTGAAATGATATATTTTTCATATAAGTCTAGAAATTGAATAAATTTGTATAAATAAAACTAAAACTAAATAAATAAAATTAGGCCCACTTTTCAAGAATTCAAAGCACGTTTTGTTTTTGTTTTTTGGTCTGGTCTGTTTTAGTTTTGTTTTGGTGTTTTGTCCTTCCAGTTGGTAGTATTTGAATTAAAACTATTTTCAACATCAACCTGTTATTTATGATTTTAGAAAGTAAATACATTTTTGGAATAGAGGAGTTGATGTATAATGGAAGAAAGTGGAAACACATAAAATACTCTTCTTTGTTTGAACATTGTCAACACATCTTTGGTGTGGTCAAGAATTATTTTTCTTGATCAGAGAAAGCTAAAATATTTTTATTTCATAAAATATTTCATTGATATGCAAAATCAGTGCTTATTCATTTTATTTTGTAATGTATTTTGTTGTGCATTTCTTTCATTTTTAGTCAGTGAACCAATGTCATCCAATGGACCACTCTTTATCATGGATGCACAAGGGCCTATGATGATGGACAAGACCAAAGGCACCAGTGCCTCTAGTCTTCTTCTTGTGCAGAAAGAAGAATGTTTGCTGTATGGAGATGGAATTATTAATTGTTAAAATTAAGTTTAACTACAGTAAGGGAGGATGTTTGATGAGGGTCCATTAAATAATTCCATAAGACATCAATCATTTATTTTGTATTTTATCAAAGGGCATCTCCTTTTGTCAGGTTAAGAGATGTACTGAACACATGAATACCATGTGCAGTTGTTGGGTTAAGCAAAAATGATTTAATTTCCATTGGTAGTGAATGAAAAATTAGCGTAAAATCCAAAATGACTATATATTAATATATCTAATCATATCGAATATTTAGTATGAATTAACAAATTATAATCTATTATCATTATGGTTATCGCATAGTCAACTAGATATTTAGATTTAATGAGACATTTTTATCCATCTACTGAGTCCTTCTCAAGGATCTGGGATGAGCTGTTTTGTCATTTGATGTTACTAAAGATATAGTACTTTCACAAAATATAAGGTGTTCCAAATAAAGCTGCCTTTTGCAATTGACTGGTGATGTTTTGTCAATGCCAATGGTGTTCAAGTAGTGCTCAAGATGGCTTGGGATTACACCCAAGGCACCTATCACTATGGATATATTTTGCTGTAGTCATTCTACTTTTATTTGGAAGTCTTTGAGTTTGGGGATTATCATCATTGATAATTTTATCAATTGAATAGAGTGATATGTTTCATATTAATTATGTGGTCTATATCACATTATTTAATTATATGCCACATAGAGTTATTTATTCCTTATGTCACAGGGAGTACTTTTCAAGTCACATTTAGTTTACACTTAGCTTGTCATTCTTAGTGAAAACTGCACACATCATTAAATACACAGAATGAAACTTCCTTTCCATTTTTAATGTTAGAGTAAATGTTCTGTTAACTTTTATTTCAAGGGGACATAATTATCTGGGAAAAAAGGTCCTAGAAGAAGATTTAGCCTTCTTGCCCATAACCAATAAAATGTTTATTTTTAAAAGAAGAAAATATTACTCTACTTCTCAAATTGCTTCATAAATGGGATGGAGATCATTTGAGATTAACAAAAATGAAATGAGAAAGAAAAGAAAGCTGTCAAACCCTTCCATAGGTCTTGGACCCTCTCAATGTAAGATTAAGGCAAATGTTACATTTTCTGCTTCTAATTTCCTCTATTTTTGACTGTTCAGCATTGCTTATGCTGGCTGTCAGTCTCAGCTAAAAAGTAATGTATCAGATAGTGCTCTGTAAAAGCACAGAGGCTTATGTTTTACTCTTGTCAATTCATTTCTGAGGAAGACATTGGAGACATGAAGATTTTAAATACTTGATTAAAATGGATAAATTTAACTCAGTTCTTTGTCTCTCTTTTCCTGCATTACTATTTTCTTGTCCTTTATATCATTTATATAGCTAGTTTTATCTTTTCTACATGCCCCTCCTACAAACGAAATTTGCTGCCTTGCAATGCACTAGTGCAGAATATGTGTGGATACACAACCGTTTTAGAGGGTGTATTTTTGCGCCAAAAAATGGGTGGATTCCTCCTGCTCATAGGAAAACCAATTCAACTACTCACTTTTGTAATTATGATAGTCGTAATGTTGGTCATCATGCTCCTTCCTTCCTTCCGTCCTTCCATTTGCCTCCATGAAGGAGCCCTATTAACTTTTAAGGAGAGCAGATAAGATGTTCTGCATCTACACTATTGTGAGCCATTTGGTTCAGGTATAATTTAAATAGATTCTGAATGGGTAGCTACATCTGTCAACTGCAATGTGCAAAAGCTCACTCTAGATTCAATGCAGAATAAATGTGCAGCTCTTCTAACAAAATAATTTTTTAACAGAAAGACAGTTACACTGTCAAGCACAGGAAAAGGAAACAAAGATAAGGAATGTCATGTGGAAGATATAGTAAAAACGATATTAAGAAACACCATTTTCTTTCTAGCTATTTCCCCTCCTTAGTCAACACTTAGTCCTGTGGAGTGATAAGACTTTAAAATGTTTCTATTTGGTCCAAATGTTCTAGTAGAGAAAACTGCGGGAGGAGACTGTACAAATCAGGACAATATTTCTGTCCAAAGTTATGGAATATAATGTCCCATTTGAGAGAAGAGAAGGAATATTGTGGCCCTTCTGTCAGATCAGAAACATAAGCTTCATAAGCCTTGGATATAAACGTGAAGCAATGTTGAAAATCACATCAATTATTTCTCCTTTGTCTCTTTCAGATATTTTAAGAATTTGATCCCCATAGGAACTTTTGTCAACACATTTATAGCTGCCTTTGCCACGCAATTACCTAACAATCTTTAAGTTGCATAAAAGGAGAGATAACTTTTCCATTAATTGGAAGACTAAATCAATCATGTAGATGGAAGTCATAGTACAGCTGTTTAAAAATTTTCTACTCAGTATCTGTTACAAGATGGAAAGGTGAGGATTTGTAGGTTTGGATTTTTAAGCCTTTTCTGTGAATTCTTTGGTAATGTGATTCCTTCACTAACTGACTATCCATGATGTTCAACTTCCAAAGAAGAAACTGATTTCTGAACTTCAACATCAGTTCTTAGAAAGAAACAAGGATTTGAAGGAGCAAACTGTATCAAGAAACAACTGTTGATACTGCAGTAAAAAAAATAGTTAACACAATTTATTGTCTATTTCTTTAAATGGGGACTCAGTCAGGGGTGGGATTCAAATTTTTAACAACCGGTTCTGTGAATGTGACTTAGGTGGTGGGCATGGCTTGGTGATCATGTGACTGGGTGGACATGGCTTGGTTATTGGCTGGGTGTGGCCAACTCAATATCACTCACATCAAGGCACGCATCTCCTCGCCTGGCCTCTCATGACTGTGGGGATGCTGCAACAGTCGTAAGTGTGAAAAATGGTCACAAGTCACTTTTTTCAGTGCCATTGTAACTTTGAATGGTCACTCCACACAAGTAAAGTACCAGCAAGGGAGGGAAAAATGCTCCAGAGATGTTCCTGAGATAGGAAGTCTATTCCTTCCAAGAATGTAATAAGGATTAATGGAGAGGCAGTTTCTGTAAGCAACACCAGAATGTTTCCTTCCTGCCTTCCTTACAGGATTAGGCCAGTAATTTCTTCTAACAACAGGTTCTCTGAACTGCTTAGAATGTTAACAACTGGTTCTAGTGAATAGGTGAGAACTGGTAGAATCCCACCCCTGGACTCAGTGCATTGTTAAGCCAATTGTGCACACAACTGAGATTTAACTCTCCTTTTCTATGGGGAATATGATATGAGACCAAAGATAGCAAAGCACAAGAAAAAAATAATTTTAATACATGAGAGATGTATAGCTGCTTTTGTAGATGCATGTGTACCAGAAACAGAATGGTAGAGATTGTTGCAGATTTTAAAGATAATATTATTTTGAACATACCAACATTTATGGCTATATCTACACCCAGTTAGTAAAAAAAAAAAACATTTATTCTTGTCATCCATTTATAGCCCATCCTATAGCCCTGAATTTCTCAAGCAGAAGTAATTCATGTATGTCTTTTTATCAACCAAAGTGTGCCAAACATTGGGATACTGTATCTTTTATGTAACTTTTCGAGTACAAATATTGTATCAAAGCACCACTTTTCTTCCCCAGAACATTGTGATGCATAAATTGGAACAGAGGGATTGCAGATTTTTAAGCAGTATTATTATAATAAAAATAATAGTAAGCATAGTATCCCTATGCTTCCTTAGCTCAGCAGCCGTACTACTTTCTAATGTGGGTAGTTCGTCCTTATGCACCAAGGTAATAGATGACATGGCATATAACCAAGGTGTTGTTTCTGTCTGACACCCTATGAAGCACGTTTATGAGTTTTTGTTGTGTTGTTGAGTTATGTATTCATTTTTTTATCTCACATTTATTCACTGGATACAAACCCCCTTTTGTGACAAATCATACTTGGCCAATAAATAATTCTATTAAAATAATGCAAGGGAGCAAACAGATAGCTTTCATGTCTAAGATGGGATTAGAACTCACAGTCTCCTGGTTTCTAGTCTGATGAATATACCCTCTGATGAAACAGCACTTTATTGTTAAGAGTTTTTAGAAAAAAATGTAGCCAAGCCAAGTTCAAAAAGTAAGGAAGTTATGATCTTAGTGCCCTTATATTTAAAACGGGTTTAGGACAACATCCAGCTCAACATGGTGAACTCACCATGACCAACTCACCATGGCCAAGTCATTCAATGTGGGACAATTCAATGCAGGATTAGTTTATTTTATTATTCATCAAAGCATTACAAAAGCTGGTAACCATTGGAATGATTTCCTTTGATACAAGAGATAAAATATTTTTTGATGAAAATGTGGTCAACAAAAATGAAAGAAACTAAGTGAATCCCATGGCAAGTTGTCCCATGGTGAGTTGGCCTCAGCAAGTTTTCCCTTGGTGAATTGATGGTAGTGAGTTGGCCTCAGTGAATAGGTTGGTCATAGTGAGTTGGCCATGGCGAGTTGTCTCATTCCAATCTAAAGCATCCTTTTCTAACCTTATGACCTCCTTCCCGCATTTCCCATTCAGAATTGACAGAGTTGATTGGAAAATTCTGGAAATAAACCAAAACATCTAGAGGATACAAAGTTGGGAATCATTAATATAGAATTTACTTACTTACTTATCATATATGTGTGCTTCCCATCTTGTCTAGAAGAGACTAGAATATTTACAGAGGGGGTGAAAAAACACTTGCAGGTTCTATAGCCACAGAATTTAAAATGGAACTTGAAGCAGGGAAATAATATATTAGACATACAGTAAGGATCTTTTTATATAGTACACATAGAGCATTCTGAATGGGGTGGAAGTGGTGTTATCAGCCTCCCACTCACTCTGTGTCTATATCTATATGTGTCATACCTATATAGGACAAGTAGAAGGCCATTAATCACACAACCAGAGTGCATCCTTGGACTGTCATTCCAAAGTTGGTATGAAACTATCTTCTATAGAAACACCATCAATTTGAGTGAAGGGCATGCATCTCTGGTTTTGTTATAGAAAAAAGATCTTAATTATAAACCCAGTGTATTGTTTTCCTATAGAAGAGCTAGGGCATTCTATAGTGGGATATTATGCAAAAGCATATTATTTCATGAGGTGGATTGTTGAATTTGCATCATTGATGCCTGAGCTGAGGAGGAGTAGCAAGCTTTTAAGAACTCACCAATGGTATGTAGTAGATTACTTGGCACCTTCTTTTTTTAGGGAGCATATGCCTTCTTTAAAGCCAAGCAAGACTGGAATGGAGAGGTAAGCCATTTGTTATCACAGAAAGCCCCATTGGGGCTTGAATCTTTAAGTCCTTCCTTCAGACCAAGGGACAAGAATGTACAACAATCTAGCTGTAGGAAGTATGTTGCACCAAGGACAAATAACAATCATCACATAATTTATAATTTATATTATAATAGCAGAATGATAGAGCTTATATCCCCAGCAAGCATTCTTACATACCCTTGGCTGCCCATTCGCCTTGCTGAAGTAAACTTTGAAACAGCACAAAATGCCAAAATCACAAAACTAGCAGAATGTATTCACTGGAAAAATGATGAATCTGGATTTAAAACTCCTTTGAGCCTGCCCAATGAAATTGCCACCTGCTGCTAAGCGTATTATTTATAATTCTAATCATAGATATGCCACTGCTGAGCTGTTGGAATTAGCACATCTATAGCATTATTTCTATACTTTTAAAATATGACTGTAATAAACAGAGCCTTGCTAAACTAGTTCAAAGGCTTGGAGGATCAGTGTTTTATGCAGTTCCACAGGTGACCTGTTGAATATTGGACACTTTCAAGTAGCATAAGAATCACAATATTTCTGTTTCTGGAGGTATTAAAGAACCATCAACACTAGCACTTGCAGAAAATTCTAACTTGATAGACTGAATTAATCTCCTTTTAAAAACATGTGGTCATTTCATGGTCATTAATTCCTTAATTTAACTTTAAAAGGATATCCCAAATCTCCGTGGATTAATGTTAAATGGTTTATCCCAAAGTTGTAATATAACATTGTGAAAAAGGGACAAAAAACGTCAACCACATGTTTTTTCAACAGTATGCATGCTTTTGTAGTCATGTGTCATGTACTTTAAGCTAAAAAGGCCCAATGATGTTGCCTGCCTTTATAAGTGAGCTGATTTAGTTTCCTGTAATCATTTTCTGAACTATCCTTTTTCCACTGCATATCAAGGCTAAGCTAAGTGGCACAGCTTAGAGTACCTTAACTGATCTTGAAAAGTTAAACAGGATCAAACCTGATCAGCATTTAGATGGAAGACTGGCAAGAAGTATCAGGGCTCAACTGGATCATACAACTAAATATACAACATCTCAGAATTAAGCAAAAGCATAGAATTCCTTTACTGTTGCCAAGAAAATGAAATGTCCAATGCAATCACCAGGAGTTGCTCCTGCACAGAAGGAATCCCTACTAAGTTGCATCTGTATATATTTTTCTCCTTTACATTGTCACAACATCATTTATTTTGCTCCAACACATTTTGCAAAAATCAGAGATGAATATATCTCATTCAAACAAACAAACAAACAACCTGATGTAGATGGAATAGAGTATCTGCAGAAATGAGACTGATACCATGAAACTGATCAAGCATTCAGGCCTAGTTCCAGCAGATGCTTTAAAGCTATGGCCAAAGACACATGGGAACTTCTTAATCAACTTTTGAGGTGAGTTAAGTCTAGCACACAGATTTATAGGACAGCTTACTGCCAAACATCAATTCCTCCTTACTTTCTGGATGATTTCATATAGTTGCCAAGAAAAAACACTGCATGTATTTAAATTGTTTTCAATGGTACATCTCAGGGAGGCTTTTTTTTTTTCATAAGTCAATAATGAAAAATATCAAGAAAAAATATGACGAAATCATATGAAAAATATGATTCTACAGACTTAGACATTCTTATGTAAGCAGAGACTTCAATGGGCTTCTTAAAAAAAACTTTTCCCCATTTTAAATATGTTTTTTTTCCTGCAGCAATGTCTTCTCTCAGAAAGAGGAGTGTCACTACCACTGCAATGTTAAGTGTGTACACATGACAGAAGAAAGGTGCTACAATCTCTGATATCTGCTTATAAGACTTCTCTTCTCATTTCCTTTTTCCTGCTGGCTTCCAAATATGCAGAAATTATTGTATGAGAAAGAGGTCGAGAATCTGGAAAAAGACTTTCTGACCAGCCCTAGACAGAATCTATAACTAGCTGCTAGAAATCTGTGAAGCAAGACAGAGTCTGCTTGCAATTCTCCTCTGTGGCAACAATTTAATGTTTCCTTTCTCAGGGGCTGTGCTGCTGCTATTACAGTTTATAAAAGAGATGGAGCTAACCCAAAGATACAAGTATATGTTTCTTTTAGAGGATTGGTTCCTCTTGTGTCTTGTCAACCATGATGCATTAAGTTCCTACAGAACTGAAAGAAGAGTTTCATTTTTGTAGAAACTCCCAGGAAGAAAGGGTTGGTTGACTTTTATGCTGTATTCTGTGAAAAAGATTTAATTTCTTCATGATCAATCAGTAGGAGTAAATCTGTTCTTCCTCCATTAGCCCACAGTTTACACATGATTAAAGATCATGCTTGTAAACAAGGTTATCCAACTATTTAATCATTGCTTAAATTCAAGCCATTTTGTTAACTTCATAGAAATATATCAAGATAACTTGGATTCTAGATAAGAAATCTTCATGTAACAACAATACTACTAATTTGTCTGCAAAATATTAGATATGTCATCTCTATCAAAATATTTCATCCATGATGCAGAACATAGGGAATGCCTGGTGTTCCAATTTCCATTTCTATTCTGCTGCCATTAAGTATATAAAAGGGTTAAATATGGAACAAGCAAAGACCACACCCATTTGTATTGTCCATATTCAGCAGTTTTCTTTAGATTTAGATCAATATATAATGTATATTCTTGCCTGTTGTTGATAGATCTCCCTGATTTTGCTTGTCTTTTGGGCAAAATGTGATCCCATTATGGCTAGTATAGTTTACTTTTTTTTCTTCAAAAACTGGTATTTACATCTGGTTTCTGGAAAAAAAGCAACATTCAATACAGATAATAGGTTTGCTTAACAATCATGGTGTTTGGTTTATGACTGCTGCATTCACTTTTTGACCATCATGTTGACCTAACAATTGCCATAAAAATGACATAAAATTTGGTCAGTCGCATGATGACCTGCTTAATGACCTACAGCTGTAATTCCAGGCTCAATTATGTAAATCAAGGACTACCTGTATACACATGGAGGAAATGAACAATAATATTTCAATACTCATAACATTCATAAATCTGAAATTATGAGGGAATGAAGTTTTAATGCAACAAATGTCAGAGTGTCTCTATTCAGAAGGCATTAAACACAACATTGTGAATCATCTGATGATTTCATCAGGGAACTATTACTAAGTTCATTACCAGAAAACTATAAATATATAATACAGTTGATCAAACTTCATAATGACTTTTTCTTGAAAACTTAATTGCCAAACTGGAGGCCTATCTTTACGATTTGAATGACCTAAATGAAGGGAATTGTCAAAACAAGAGAAAATGGAGAAATTGAATTTGTTATTATTGCAACAAAAAAGGACCTATTAAAGGAGACTGAAGAGCTAAAACCCAGAGAAATAATAAGATAAAATATCATAAAGGAAAAGTCAAGCCTCTGCTGAAAGTCAACATAACAATTGTTGGTGATCAACGCTGATAGACTGGGAGAGGTTAAGAGTGGAATTTTTCAAGGAGATTCACTATTACCACTGTTTGTCATTGCACTAATTCCTCTGTCAGCAATATTGAACAATACTGAACAAGTCATGTCATGGTTACCAAACTTCAAAACATTTGCCAGGCTATTTACATACTCTGAAGCTGTATGGAAAAACACCTCCTGAAAATAGAATGCCCCCTTGCAATAGAATAACTGTTCAACACCGTCCATATCTGCAGCCAAGATTTGGATTGGACAAATATGCCATTCATACCATCAATAGGGGAAAATAGTGACAATGGAAGGAATCAAATTGCACTGTGGCAATAACATCAAAATCTAGATGAAAATAATCATTACAAATACCTGAGCATCCTTTAAACTACCATAGCAATCATAATGAAGTCAAGTAGGCTAGAAGTAAATGCATCATAAGAGTGAAGAAGATTTTAAAGTTCAAATGCAGTGAAGAGAATGCCATCAAGACAATTAACATCTATGCAATTCCAGTCATTAGATACATAGCTGGAATGGCAGAGTAGGCCCAAGCAATACTAAAAGTCCTGAATAGGAAGACCAGTAAAATAATGGCAATGAATTCATCTATGCAGTGATGTTAACACACTTGACTTAGCAGGAAGCATAGGTGAGCATGGAATATTGCAAGTACACCAGACAATTGAAGAAGAAATTAAAACAAAAAAAAACAATGAAGAATATCTGAAAGACAGTGAAGAAAATGCATTGAGGCTAGTATACTATGAAGGCTTACTAGAGAGACCACACTGACCTACAAAAAAGACCAAATGAAAAACAGAATAGAGACATGGCAAGACAAAGTATTACATGGACAGTGCATTTAAAAACAATCTTAGCAATGTCTAAGAGCAGGAAAGTTGAAGAAAGAAACAGAGGGGCTAATTCTGGCTACATAAAACCAAACTTTCAGCGCAAATGCATACAAAGTCAGAACGTCCCCGTCCCCCAGTTGCAATAAGCTGGAAAAAAGATACTTTACCATCTGTACTGTTTATTAATCTGAACTATACCATATAAAAACTATGCCCCCTAGAAATATGGCATGGCCCCCTGAGGAGACCATATGGCTCATGTTGAGAATAATGGTATAAAAGCAAACAGAAAGAGAATTATTAAAAGACTACAAGAAAAAAATATGTTGAATGTGACAAAACCAAAGGTTAATAGTTACAATAGTTAATAGAAACAAGTTAATAGTTACAACTTCCATTGAAACTTTATGAATATAAAAATATTCATTCAGTTAATACCTGAATGAATTTGAAGGCAATATGAACAATAACAAAACTTGGCAGTGGCTTCAGGTTGAATCCATCAAGAGGGAAACAGAAGGTATAATACCTGAAGAATAAAATAGGCACTAGCCAAAAAAGTCATTAAAAATGAACAAAAATATAAACAAAGACAAATGTAGATTATACAAAGGAGACTGTTGATTGCTTTATCAACAGCTGTAGCAAAATTATCCAAACAGATTATAAGGCAAGACATGATAAAATAGCAAAAATGACATATTGTAATTTATGCAAAAAGTATAGACTTGATGTCCAAAGAATTGGTTTTCTTAGAATAAGTAAATATTTTAAAAACCTGCTCCAAAATGACATATAAAAATGTGTGGGAGTTCCAAATTCAGATATACTGATATCCAGAACATAACACACCAGTAGTCGTCATTGAAAAAAAAAAACATATTTTACTAACAGATGTGGGAATACCAAAAGACCCTATAATAGCTCAAAAAGAACTGGAAAAATGTAAAATATCACCCTAAACAATTGAAATACAAAGAAGGTAGAATCAGAAAACAAATTCCTTATAAAACATCTGACAAAATTAGAATTATTTTACCTCACAAGATTTAGTTTATTTTTTTAAAAAAACTGCTTTACTTGGAACCACATATATATTACAACAGTCCTTGGGCCAATCTTAGCTGAGCATTCTTCAAAAGAGACTGTAAAGCATTGATGACAGCAAACAAATGTAAGGAAAAGTGCCACTGATTACTGAAAACAAGTCTGATTATCTATATCTACATATCTATATCTATATACTGTATATCTATCTATCTATCTATCTATCTATCTATCTATCTATCTATCTATCTATCTATCTATCTATCTGGTATTCAGCTTTGTTTGGGTATTTTCTCACTTCATTATAGTTGTGCTTTTAAAGTTGTAGCAACGTTTTGGCAGAATCTCATCTGCCATCATCAGGCTTCGGTACTGTGTTCATCTGTGAGTCAGGCTTTTACAGCCGTTTCTGTTTTAAATTTGGTACTAGCCTACTGCTGTGTTAGAATGGTTTTTTCTTCATCCTGATTGGTTGAGAGTCTTGGTCTGTGTTTATTGGTCTTGGAGTTTGCTGTGTTCTGCTTGATTGGTGTTTCTGATATCTTCTGTCTGTTTTTTAGCATTTTTTTGTCTTGATTGACAGGCAACATTGTGTTCCTGTATTGGAGGCTTTTAGTGTGGCTTGGCTTTGAGTAAACGGATGGCTATGATTTATTAGGAAGCTAGGTTTCATCTGCGTGCCTGTTTGGGGTGTGTTTGAGCTGGAGATATCGGGGGTGGTGGTGTCTGTTTGTGCCCAGGTGTTTGCTTGGCTTGTGGTGTGGAGATTTTTTTGTTTCTGAGTGTAGGCTTCCAGATAATTGACAGTCTGGTGGAGTCATCTCTTCTATTCACGCTTTCAGGTCTTTTTTTCAATCTCTATAGCTTCCCTGATAATTCTGTAGCTGGGGATTTCTATAGTGGCTAGGGTTTTGGTGCCAATGAAGTCAATGCTATGACCTGTGGCTTTCATATGTTGGACTAGTAAGGAAGTGCATTCCAGCTTTTTTACTGCATTTTTATGTTCATCCAGGCAGGTACTTATTCTTCTATTCTTCTATTTGTCTGTCCGATGATGCGCAGGGGACTTCATATATGCCTTGGTTTTCTAGGTCAATTTTATCTTTGGGGTTTCTTAGGATGGCTGTTATATTTCTGTCTGTTTTGAAGGCAGTCTTGATGTGATGCCTGTGTAGTATTTTTACTGATTTTGTCTGTAGTACCTCTTATGTACGGCAGGACAGCTGTTCCATAGTTTGTTCATCTTCTAGGTCTCCATTATGTCTCAGTGTGTTTTTGTGGATCAGGCCTGTGATTTTACTTTTGTGGAAGCCGTTGGCTGTCAGTACTTTAGTCAGGGTGCATAGTTCAGTCTTTATGTGTGTCTTGTCTGCCAGGCGTTTGGTTCTGGCAATTAGTGTTTTGGACATGGAGTTTATCTGTGCTGGGTGTTGGTGGGATTGGGTGTTGAAGTTGCGGTTGGTGTGTGTTTTCTTCTGGTATATGGTGTGTCCTAGTGTGCCATCTGTTTTTTTGAAGATTAGTACATCTAGAAATGGTAGTTGTTTGTTTGTTTCTGTTTCCATGGTGAATTTGATTTTGGGGTGTGTGCTGTTTAGGTGTATTAGGAAATTGTTAGGTTTTCTTTTCCATTTGGCCAAATAACAAATGTTTCATCGATGTATCTTAGCCATAGTTTGGGTTTGTGGGTGGCATTGGCTATGGCTCTGGATTCGAATTCTTCCATGAACAGATTTGCAATGACGGGTGACAGTGGTGATTCCATAGGGGCTCCTTCAATTTGCTTGTATCTTTGTCCTTTGTATATGAAATATGTGTTGGTTAAGCAGTGTTCTGCTAGTTCCATGAGTGGAACTGGGTGGTTGGTATTTATTTTTGATGATTTCTAGGGTTTCTTTTATTGGGACTTGAGTGAATAGTGAAACCACGTCAAACCTTACAAGCAGATCTTTTTGCTCCACATGCACATCTTTGATCATTTCCAAGACGTGGTATGAGTTTTGTACATGTGCAGCTGCTGCTTCAGCATGGGGCTGTAGCTGCTTTGCTAGGTATTTGGCTAGGTTTTGTAGTAGTGCTATTCTGTAACTGACTATGGGTCTGAGAGGTATGCCTTCTTTGTCTATTTTGGGGAGACCGTATAGTTTGGGCATCTGGAAGATTTTTCTCTTGGAATGATCTTCTGTTGGATCTCTTTGCTCATGTTGCTGGTTCTGATTTTCTTCCTGGTTATTTTTTCCAGATATGTGGTTTATGGGTTTGTATGTGGAGTCTTGGAGTAGGTCTGTCAATTTTGTTTTGTAGTCTTTTCTATCCATTACTACTGTGGCCTTACCTTTATCTGCTGCAAGTATGATTATGCTGCTGTCATTCCTTAGGGCTTGCAGGGCTTTTAGTTCCTCTTTGTGCAAGTTGCTTTTGGGTGGTTTCCTTGTGCATAGGATGTTAGTGGAGCATATTTATCATTATTTTGGAATTGAAATAAAAAAAAGGAAAAAGAGAAAAATGGAGTGTATTTGCTCAGTCAAAAACAAAAGATAATAGACTTAATAAAGTTTCTAGGACTCCTGAGGCAAAGGAGTGAAGTATACTCTTGGAAGCTGAACATCTAAACAAAGGGAATAAGGCAATATAGGACAGAGATAGGAACATTACTATACATCACACAGTAGATCTGACATAGCCAATGAAATTGGATGGCTGAACAGAAAGGTCAATGAACCAACACAAGAAAAATGTCTATGGAGATCCTCAGACATCCAGGTCATGGTTGTCCCAAAGGTGCTTTTTCAAAATGCAACTGGACTTTGGGATGACAAGAGGACTCAATAGCTGTAGAAAGATTAGGGAACTCTTTAAAAATGATAGATTTTAATCAGGACCTTTCTGTAATTAATAATCTAAAATTTATTGACTATTTAGATTTGGATTGGGCAGGTGATAAATCAGACAGGAAATAATCTATTGGATATGTATTCTTTGGTGGGGGTGCATTCATTGGGTGACACAGCAAAAAATAGTGGCATAGAAGCACAGTAGACTGATCATCTAAAGAGTCTGAATCCTATGCAATAGAACAGGCATACAAAAAGCTTGCCAGGCTGTACAAACAATTATTAGACTTCACAAGAAATGAACTAATCCCAACCTTGCTATTTGAGGACATCAAGCTATATTTTTGCTAGCTGAACTGAGTGATGTGTTTGCTTGCTCTGATCTGGATATATCGATTGATTTGAAATATGCTGAATGCTCACAAACTGGAAATTACCCACAGCAATCTTCCAACACAAAATAGCTAGACATTCATGTACAGCTCCTTTAACTGAACTGGCCTATTAGTTATAGATAGCAAGTTAGCAAACTGCACACCACTTGATTATCTTGTGCTTACATTCCTAATTTGAAAAACAGTGCTAAAAAGAAGTGACAAGATGATAATAAGTAGTAAGATGGGTTGCTAGCTTTCTTTAGGCATGAAATTCATAGAGCTTAAAATGTTTCTTTTATCAAGGAGTAACACAAGATGCTATTTACTAGGGTGTACACTTTATTCAACAAAGCATGAACATCTTAAAATCTGTTCAGTTTTCCCTCAATGCAATAATTAAAAAGACAGCTGGAATCATATGAATGAAGAAAGGAAGCTTCTAAAGAAGAAACAGTTAGATAATTTTTGAATTACTGATTTTGATATGCCAAAATGAGACTGAAAGCTAAGATGTAGGACAAGAAATAAAGTTTCTGAATTTTACAAATATATATGTATATACAAGTATATTTAAGCTTTAAAGAAGCTTCAAGGAAAAATCAAGCTCTTCTAACTCATACATGCACCAAGTTGGAAAGTGAAAAATGTAAAGCAGACCTACCTCTCCCACATAAGCAAACAGTTTCTCAAAGACAAGATTCCTTGTGTGTGGGTTTGTGGGTTTTGAGTGTGTGTGTGTGTGTGTGTGTGTGTGTGTGTGAGAGAGAGAGAGAGAGAGAGAGAGAGAGTGAGAGAGAGAGAGAGAGAACTTTTAAGACACTGTTGACAGGAGTTTTCTTGGAAATGTTTTTCAAAAAGTTTGTCCTTGTCTCCTTCCTAGATCTGAGAGAGAATGATTGGCCCCAAATCAGGCAGCTGGCCTTATGCCTAAGGCAAGTCTAGAACTCTACTAGTTTTTAGTTTAGTTCCATTATATTAAACTGGTTGGCAGTAATACTGCTACTGAAAAAGATCAATAGGAGCTAAGTTCAGTGCAGGAAGCCAAGAGTGATGTCTGTACAATGAAAGACAGGCATTTGTATATCTTATCTGTCTTGTACAAGTTAAAGAAGACTTCTATTGGAAACGTTTTCCCCTGTATATTCCCCAATCTGCTGATATTCCAGGACCTTTTCACCTGGGTCTTTGGGGAGTGATTGAAGTCCACTGCTGGGTAGTGTGGATTTAGATTTGATTGTGGCCCAGCTTTTGGCATATTATTATTATTATTATTATTATTATTATTATTATTATTATTATTATTATTATTATTATTATTATTATTATTATTATTATGTATACTATACATAATAGAAGTAGTCATTACCAACCGCCTCATTCAACACCTCTTCGAAGTTACAAAATTGCTGGAGAAATAACTTGATGATCAGTGCCGGCATTTACAAAGTTCCCAGTCCCACACATATTTTCATTATAGTCAATATGTGTTGTCCTGTGGCTGATCCGTTGTTTTTCTTTTCTTTTCTTTTTTTCCCCATCCTCTTGCAAACAGAGAGATTACAAGACAGTAAACAGGCACACTATGGGAAATACACATCAAAACAATGTGTTGGCACCAGCACATTGGTAGTGGATGGTTAGGGGCAGGGGAGGGGAAAAAACCAAGCACTTCCATGGGTGCCAAACTCACCCTATCATGTTGCTGTCATGTGATGTTTCACAACATTTTTCCCATTTGCGGAACTGGCGTGACCATGACCTGCGCATGATGCATCCGGCCCATGGGCTGCTAGTTTGATATCCCTGCTATAGTCAATCTTTTTTTCATTTGATCTGTTGGTTTTCTCCACCAGCAGAGTGTTGACTATCAGTTTCCTCCAGGTGCAGAGTGGAGGGTTAGGAGACAAAGAGTTTATAAGATAGTTAACAGGTAGTAAAGGGAATATACAGCACCCACAAGTACAACGTACAAAATAACCAGGGTATTCCCCACAGTGTGCATTCTTACTTTCTTATAATCCCTTCTCCAATCTTTCTATTTTGGAAGGGGAATGATAAAAATGAAAGCAAATTTATTTTGACAACAAAGTAAATTTCTATAGACAATCTCTCCAGTGTCTATTCTATGTCCACCCTCCCAGTCCCTCCCATCATCTGCAAGGTTTTTGTCAACATTATTGTCTAATTTACAACCCTGGGGTTTTCAAGAAATCTCCCATAAAAGAGCTAGCCAGCTCCAACCTTGCTGAGATTTGTCAAGAATATCCAAAGGAGACTAAGTGCTACTGCTGACCTTAATCTGGAAATTTACTGAAGTAGTCTTAAATATCTACTAGCTGGTTGGCAAAGTCTGTGCTTGTTATTAATTCTCTCTTGAGCCAGTATTCCTCTCCATTTTTAACACATTAAGATTATCTTACACATTACCACATCTTAATTTAAGTAGTAAACTGTTTTTTTTAAAAAAGGAAATTTAAACTAAACAAGCAAAGATAGTTGCAACATTAAGTGAAAAAACAACAACACCCTGCTGAATTTCAACATACTGTAGCTTCTTAATTAGAAAACAGGAAAATACAGATTAGTAGAAATTCCCATAAGATGTCTATATGTCTGGAGGAAAACTAAACCCGATGCATTTTAAAGACTGGTTGATCCCAGACTTTGGGAGAAAAAGATAAAATAAAAACGTTTCAGTTTGAGTGGGTGTTCTTTGCTTTTGCTATGATAGATTTTAAAATGACTATACAACAAATGTTTTATTATGGAAATTCCTGTATATATGTTTGATATCATATGCTATTTTCTTACTTGATTATGATCTCTGTAGGTATATGGGTTGTGTATTTGTATATAAATAAAGCCTGTATGTTACACTCCTCTGTATTCCATCAATTCCTGGATTTAACAGAGAAAAAAGTAATTTTAGAAATAATATTTAGTATTGCAAAATCTTGCTGCTATTCTTTCTGTAACTTCCTTGCAAGGTGATTGAGTGAACCACCCCAAGTTCTTAGCTGCAGGAATAGTGGTGGTGGTACTGATAGCTGGTGGGATTGTTAGCACATTTTGTGCCGAAATGACTAAAATGGTTATTTCCAGAGATCAGAATGCTACAGGGGGAAGGTGAAGCCGGATAAAGTCAGTATTTCAGCTAGTGAATCCTAGACCCCAATGAATTCTAATAATGGGAAAGTGCCAAGGCAAAAGCTGTTGCAATTATTCAGTTCATTATGTTAAGCTCCATGAAATTCTGATGAGCACTACACCTGTTTAGTTAGAGAAATGATCAGCTGCTAAGTTCCAGCATGGCTTGGGTATATGCTTCTTAAGGAAATTTGCTGAAGGAACAAGAAAAATGGACAAAGATTAGAACAATTAGAGTTAGTACCTCCAACTTGGGTAAAAATTTGGCTGTTAGACGAACAGAGTCTGGAGATCTCAAGATGCGAAGTTTATAGCTGAGTTCTATAGGCACAAGATTAGAATCCTTGTCAAAAGAAATGTGTGACTTCTTTTCTAAAACAAATCTCTCCACATTCCTGAGAGAACAGTGATACAAATTATATTCTTATTGGGGGAATAGTTAACTGAGCCACTGTGGCTCCCTTCACTATACTTACAGGATTTTCATTTTAAGGTACTCATCAGGGTGGGCAATCTGCAGATTAAGGCACTTTTCACCCATTAAAATTCCCTAACCAGGCCCAAAGACTCCATTCACTTCAAGTGTATTTTGGGTGCTTCTAAATAGATGCTAGACTTCAATATTTTTAATATGATTGTGGCATTAAAACCATACCCTCTGCAATTCTCAATGGCTAGGTTCATTTCTGAGCACAAGTAAACCATCTTTTCTGGCATATCCCTAGCTTCTACATATGAGGAGACTTGAGATAGTACAAAGTCTTGGTTCCTGACCAAAAACCTTGAATAAACTTATCTGTCTAGACTGTGGATTGTTGCCTTA
Organism: Pseudonaja textilis; assembly: GCF_049901715.1. Taxonomy (NCBI): domain Eukaryota; kingdom Metazoa; phylum Chordata; class Lepidosauria; order Squamata; family Elapidae; genus Pseudonaja; species Pseudonaja textilis. The sequence continues at coordinate 56,813,533 of NC_141990.1, read as the reverse complement.
TGTATAAACAACTGCACATCTGGCTAGATTATTTTGGAGTTAAAGTACAACACATCTTCAGAAAACCACTTGATCCTTCCTTCCTTCCTCAATTTTATTTCAATCAGAATAGAGTTGGAAGGGACCTTCAAGGTCTTCTAGTCCAATCCCTATAACATTTCAGACAAGTGACTGTCCATTCTCTTCTTAAAAAATTCCAGTAATGAATCACCCACAGCTTCTGAAGGCAAACTGTTCCACTGGTTAATTGTTCTCAGTGTTAGGAAGTTTCTCCTTAATTCCAGGTTGTTTCTCTCCTTGATTCATTCATTGTTTCTTGTCCTGCCCTCTGGCACTTTGAAGAATAAGTTGACCCTTTCCTCTTTGTGGTAACCTCTCAAATATTGGAATAATGATATCATGTCCCCCAGTCCTTCTTTTCTCTAGGCTAGCCAAACCCAAATCCTGCAACTGTTTTTCATGTCTTTGACTCCAGGCCTTAATGGAGATGATTAAAATCTTAGTTGGTCTTCTTTGCAGTTTTTCTAACATCTCAACATATTTTTTTAATATGGTGACCAAATTGGATGCAGTATTCCAGATGTGGCCTTACTAAGGCTTTATAAATATGTACTAATGCTTCACGTGATTTTGATTCTATGCCTGTTTATACAACCAAGGATTGTATTAGTTTTTTTGGCTGTTGTCACACACGATTAGCATATATTTTTAATCATCTACCAAGACTCCAAGGCCCCTCTCACACTTACTGTTTTTGAGCCAGGTTTCTCCTAATCTTTACTTGTACCTTTAGTTTTTCCTGCCTAAGTGTAAAATCTTGCTTTTGGCTACCCATCTCATAAAAAGTGACTCTGGGTAATGTATACTAACAAACTAAAACATATTTTAAAAACTCAACAAATAAAACAATATTATTATTAAAAGGCTAGAAGAGAGCACTAGACAACAATGTAACCACCTTATTAAACCATCATTTCCTTAAGCCTCAAGCCTGTTGACATAGTCAAGTTTTGAAGGATGGGGCCAGCCTTTTATTATCACCGGAAAAAAATAAAAACTACTTTGTTCCCATTGGATTTCCTTGTAATTAGTATGCTGAGCCAAGGACTGTGCATGTTGCAAGTTGCTCTCTTTATTTTTGGCTACACTCACTCATCAAGTTAAAAACACTGCAATGGCATGTCTGATTTCCAACAAATTAGCACTCACTAAAGCTTTACTCCAAAGGAGGGAATTTAATTCAAGGATGCAATACAAACAACCATCCAACCATTAACAAACATTGTACTGCCATTGTTCCCAAAATCTGAATTTCTAGGAATAAGCACATCTAGACCTGAGCTTTCAAGATACACCAGACTCTAATTCCCATCATCTCCATGGATCTTAGATCTTGGTTAGATTTCAAAAGGAAGGCAAAGTTTCAGTCTGACCTATTTAGAGGACACAAAGACTGCTAGAGAAAACTCTCTCTAGAATTTAAGGTACTCAGTTAAAATACTTGCGCAGAGAAACAACAGATAAGGATATTGATTAAATGGAGACATTTTTATGTGAGCAATCCCTTGGCTCTTCTTGGACTATTTATTTGTGTGTGATATAACTGCCTCACCATTTCAAACAGTAGGTTAATACTTCTTGTGAGATTTGGGATCTAATGAATTCCAAAAGCTCTGTCAAAGCACCAGTGTCATAGCAACCATAGTAATTATTTAGATCAGAGGAGAAGTTTCTGTAGTCATGCAGACATTCTTATGTTCTAATAACTGTCAAGTAAGCATAACCAATGAGAAATAATTATAAGTGGACTCTGACTTCTGTAAGGTAATGAGTTCTCTCAATGACTTAAAGAAATTGATAGTACAGTATCTTCAGTATAATAGATACAGTTAGTCCTCAATTTATGACTGTTCAGCATCCATTTGAAATTACAACAGTGCTGAACAAAGCAAGTTACAACCTTTGGCCAAAGTTACAACTGTTGCAATGTTCCCACATTCATGGGATCAAAATTAGAATACTTTGTAGGGCAGCCAGCCTTATGACCATGGGACTGAAACTCCCTATCTAAGATGCCCTAAAGTGTGAGATAATTCTGGTTGCATTAGGCTTCTTCCCTGAAGCAGCTTCAGAGTATATTCTTGAATGGGTTCTAATGTTTCCAGAAGCTGCCTGAGAGGTGTATGCTTTTGTGCAACTTCCAGAGCCTCTGGAAACTGCAGAAGAACAGGGCGTCCTCTCACTTGAATTAAGGAATCTCCAGAAACCATGCAAGAATGGGACATGTTTTTGCTCAGTCTCTAGAGCTCTAGCAATCATGCATGTAAGGGGCATGCTCTTTCATGGTCTGTAGGAACCTATGAAAGTTGCATGGAAACACCAGAGATTCTGGAGGCCAAATGAGAGCATGTCCTCTCATGCAGGTTCCAGAAGCCACACAAGAATATATCCCTTTTGCATGGCTTCTGGAGCCTCTAGAAGCTGCACAAGAACATGCTCTGAAGCCACTTCAAGAAAGAAAATCTGCTACAACCTGGAGCTACCTTAGATTGTAGGGGCCTGTGAACCCAAAGAGAAAACCATCTGAATGCAAGTGGCATCTGTTAAATATTAGGGAATACTGGAGTGGGGGTCAATTGCACAGTTCCCCAGGGCTTATGTACCTTGGAAAATAGTGAAAGGTGGCATTCTGAGTGGCAATGGCAGCACTAGGGCTGAAGTCAAGACCAGGGGTGGTTGCAGCAAGCTGAACCCATTTAAAACCCCAGCCTTTGTGCTGCCACTGAGTACTGCTATGTCGGGGGTGCCTCAAGGGGTGGGAAAGTCCTAGAAGACCTGGCTCAGGCCATGTGTGAGCTGTTGGGGCATGTGTGCCAAAGTGTGGGTCCCAGCCTGAAATATAATGCAGGGCTGGGCCTGCATCAGGACTTCCAGGACATTTCCCACCCTTTGAGGTACCCTGTACTTTGCACAATGACCCAAGGGTCACTTAGCAACCATAATTTGGACTCCTAAGATTGCTGTCATTGAGTGAAGAAGTCACATAGGTGCATTACCTAAAAATCACAATGACTTACAACAAAAAATGTGTTTAATGGTGGCTTAAGTTGAGGACTATTTGTACTTGATTAATACTGATTGTTTAGAGGTGTGCAGTTGCTTACAATTTATATCTCTAAGGTACCCTTCTCTTCCTCCTCCAACTACAAAGACTCAAAGACTCTCAATTGCAGTCTATATTATTCCTTATGCTTCTATTGCTTCTCCACCTCCACTTCTGATCTAAAAAATTATGGATGTCGTGACACTGGTGCTTTTAAAAACAATAGATGACCAAAGGGCAAAGAGATTCCATCTAGCATTTTTCACAATACAGTGAAGATTTACAGAGATAACAGAAGAGGGTAAAGGTTTATTTGATAACTTGGATGAGGATAGCAAATTGCTCTGAAAGTCATGGGGAACATAGAAATGAAATTTTGCATCATTATTTTTGCCTGATACTTTTACCTTCAGAACTGCACTTAAATGGAAATCCAGCATTGTTCTGAATAAAGATTGTACCAAATGAAATATATTATTATAGAGATAGGCTGAACAGCAGAATAATAAGTACCTTGGTGGTATTTTCTTTTTAAAACAGGGTGTAACACACTCCATTTGCTTTGTGCAAAAACCAAAAGACTGAATAATTTGTTTCCTCCTTTTGAAGACATTAGATTACCTTCTCATTAAATAGTCTCCCTGGCTTAAATTGTGGCATTATGTTGTAAAAGGGAAATGGGGCATAGGCAGATATGATAATTGCACTTACCAGTCAACCAGTGCCATGATAAATTAATCATATCCTAAGTTACATTAATAAAAAAGATGAGGGCAGAGAAGAGAGCTGAGATCTGTGAACCTATTTCTATATGTCAGTCTGTCTCAACCTTTTGAGCCTGGAGGAACTGTTGAAATATTTTTCAGGCCTCCGGGAACCACAGTACGTTTAGGCTCAAATATAGGTCAGAAATCACAAAATTATTTATTAGTTTCATGTACTTCAGTCCTTAAATCCAGTTCTCCTTTCTCTCTCCGTCTTTTCCAAAGACTCTTTTGCAAAACTAGAGGGGGTCTGATGCCTTGAAACCTCCAACATTCCTCCCTTTAACATTTGGATTACTCAACCTCTCTTGAATCTTGGTACCTTGTTCCCAAAATGTCCACTACCACCACCATTTTCCATTTCCCTGCCTCTTCTCTACCATCTTTGTAGGTGATTCCTGTTGCCAGTGTGCCCAGGCCAGGCCAACTCCCAGATTGCTTGCAACCACCTGAGGTGAGGCCCTCTTCCCCAAGGCCACTGCACCTGCAGAAATGCAAGTGTACTCTGGCAACATGGTCCTAGAAGCACATCTTTCTCTGTTGCTCTCCTTCCCTCCATCCTTCCCATCATTTGTTACTCCTCTATTTTCCAACTATTGCCTCCCTTATACAAGGCCTGCTTTTGCTTCAGTGGACGAACCCAGTGTTGGAGACTGGACAGTTACTGTTTTTTTTTTTTTTTAATAAATCAAGACCCTAGTGAACTCTCACAGAACTGAAGGATTCCATTGATGGTTTGATTTTGGAGCATGTCAGAAAATATAAATCAGGGGTGTCAGACTCAAGGCCTGCATGCCAGGTCCAGCCTGTAGGGTGTTTAGATCTAGCCCACAGGGTTGCCCTGGAAACAACAAAGGACCAGCCCACAGTGCCTCTTCCAGAAAAAAATGGAGCATGGCCAGGGGTGGGATTCAAAAATCCCAGCAACTGGTTCACTGCCCAATTGCTGGGTGGGCGTGGCCATGTTAGGCGTGGCCTACCAAAACTTCTGGGAGGGCCATTTTTCACATTCCCAAGGGTTCAGAGGCTTCCCTTGGGCCTCTGAGAGGGCGAAAATGGCCTCTCCCAGACTCTGGAGGCCTTCTGGAAGCCAGAAACAGGCCCATTTCCGGACTTCCGGAAGGCCCATTTTTCCCCCTCCCAGAGCCTCTGTGTACTTACCTGCATTGGAAATGGGCCATGTGGAGACTTCTAGGAGGGACAGTGTGGGGTGGGCATGGCCAGCCAGTAGGTTCAAATCCTGGTTTGACAGGATTTAACATCTGGTTCATCTGAACCAGTCCAAACCAGTAGAATCCCACTTCTGAGCACGGCCCTTGCAAGCTCCATTTTTTTTCTGGCCGAAGGTTACAGGAGGCTATCCCAGCTGAAAATGGAGCTTGGGAGCTCATTTTTGCTGGCAGAGTACAAGGGCAGCCACTGGTGCCTTTGCACTCTGCACACAAGTGATGTCAACCTGGCTACAACCACCCTGCCATGCCCACCCAGCCTCCCAAGGTAAAACACAATCCTGATGCAGCCCTCAATGAAATTGAGTTTGATATAAAGCTTCCTTTTCACTAGAATCTGTTTCAGCATGGCAACTACTATCTTACAGTGAAATTCTCCAGTGCTTTTTTATTTTAAGAGTTCAGCTTGGTGAAAGAGAATTTGCTTGGGAACCTTCTTTCAAAGAAGATAATTTTAAAAAAAGTGGTGATAGGTGAAATGAAATATTATTTAATTATAGGGTGGTCTAGAAGTATGGAATGCCTTGTTCTTAATTATCCTTTGACTCCAGGACATCCGGGGGTGAGAGAAGACCAAGAAAAGTCTTAGGCTCCCAAGTAACTTACTTCTGTCAGTCAGGTGAAGCCATTAGCTGACATTTAAAATGGTGTCTCTTGCACTTTTGCTGGCCTCTGCAAGGTTGCACATAAATCTCTCAGTGAGAATCTGTAAACCTTTAAGTCTCCAGAGTTCTTCCACCACCATCTCTGTGTGGTTCAGTTTAGGCTCAAGAAGAGACACCACATCTGTTCTCATGTGACATTTTGGTAGTGGTTCTCTGTTGATCCTAAGGTGAAGAGCCCTGTTTTTGAGAACTACTAGTAAATTGCCTCCACTGAAGAAATTTGGAATAATTATAAATCTGGTAGAGAATTTGTATCCATTTTGAATGGCAACTGAAAATATGCCTCTGATATAGTGATTTTCCAGGAACATTTTTCTCTTACAGCCTACAGTTTTTCTTGCTTTGGCATCAGCTGAAGTTGTTGTTTTTCTCCTAGACTTTAAGAAGGAGTATTTTTGTTACTTCTGCCTTTAGCTGCTATTTTACTGTTGATGCAAACATTCAATTGCTTTTGCTTTCTTTCTGAAACTTGAAACTTCTTCAGTGTTCAAGGAAGTAAAAGCCATCCTAAGAATCTTTTAAGTAACCAAATTGATTCATCTGCCCTTAACATTATTATTACAGTGTTTAAGCTTTTAATTGTTTAAGCAAGTTGTTTTAAGATCCTTTTCACTAAATTATTGTTTTAAATAGTTTTTAAGCTTGATGTAAATCATTTTAAATGGTCCCCATTTGGGAATTTGTCTTTAAAGATAAAGAGTAGGTTAAATATTATTTGTATAGCTATACATATAGAAACAAATAGTCTGGCCAAGCAAACCCATTTCTTAGCTCTAAACAAGACCAATAGTTGTTCTTCACAAATTTTAGGGCATGGAAGCAAAACCTTCAAATAGCTAGTGAAGGAAAATCAGAATAGATGAATAGATATTACTCCCCAGCAAGCAGACTTAATAGTCACAGCATGAAGAATACTTTATAGATCAGTGGTCCCCAACTATTATGGCTCCACAGACTGGCAGAGGCAGTGGTGGTGATGGCAGGAGGGAGAGGATGGTTTCATACACGCCACTTAATCCCATGCATGCACAAATGAAGTTTCACATGCTCACCCGCTGCCTGCCTAGCTCGATTCGCAACCAGGGCAATCTACCAATCCTTGATGCAGAGGTTGGAGACCCCTGCTATAGATTATTTTTAAGTAATACTCAATGAAGGTTTTATTTAGTTATTTATTTGTTTGTTTGATTTGTCAATCGCTTACAAGATAACAGATATAAGTATAAACATAGTTATAAATACATGAAATGGATACATATAAGAAAAATAAAATGAATCAATAGGACAGGGATGGTAGGCACATTGGTGTGCTTATGCACACCCCCTACAGACCTCTTAGGAAAGGGGTGAGGTCAATAGTAGACAGTCTAAGGTTAAAAGTTTTGGGGTTTGGGGAAGAAACCACAGAGTCAGGTAGAGTATTCCAGACATTGACCATTCTGTTGCCGAAGTCATACTTCCTACAATCAAGTTTGGTGCGGTTAACCTTGAGTTTGTATCTATTGTGTGCTCTTATAATGTTATGGTCAAAACTGAAGTATTCATTGACAGTTAGGACATTGCAATGTATGATTTTATATACTATACTTAGATCGAACCGAAGGTGGTGTAGTTCTAGGTTTTCTAAGTCTAGAATTTCAAGTCTGGTGGCATAAGGTATTCTGCAATGAGTAGAGGAATGGAGAACTCTTCTTGTGAAATATTTCTGGACTTTATCAACTGTGTTAATATCAGATACATAATGCCGGTTCCAGACTGATGAGCTGTATTCAAGTATTGGTCTAGCAAATGTTTTGTATGCTTTTGTTAGTAGTGTGATATTATCAGAGAAAAAGCTACATAGGATTAGGTTAACAACTCTTAATGCCTTTTTGGCTATGTAGTTAAAGTGGGCTCTAGTACTTAGATCATTAGAGATGAGTACTGCAAGATCCTTGACAGAATTTGGATCATCAACAAGGTCTTGACTATTCAGCTTGTATTTTATTTTCTGATTTTTTTTTGCCAATATGTAAGACAGTTTATAAAGTTAATATGCTGATGACATTCTCCTACACAGGAAGGTGTGTGATGCCATCTGTTTTCGGAAAGGATGTTAGTTACAACAAAATGGAAGAAAGGCAGTACAAAAATGAACAGAAAAAACATTTGTGTAACTAGAACAAAATAAATTAAGAAGCAAGGCAGTGGCAGGAAGGTGGAGGTCTTTTCAACAAATCAGAAAAGATTCCTGAAGCTTAAGTGGAGTCAAGAACAAATTATTATGCACTTCTGAAAGTTCCAATTTATTTGATATACAGTGCAAATAACTGAAAAGCTCCTTCAAATTCCCTCAGTGCACCTAGGCGATTAATTTATAAGAGCAGATAAAAAAAATAGCATATGGCAGCCATTCTAGCAAACTGCAGTGAGCAGATTTTGTTAAGGAAGCATCAGAAGCCACAGCATGGAGGCATTAAAACCAGGCTTCTGTTGTGCACTGTATGGAAATAATCTGTTTTGTTGTCCTTCTCCAATGCACCAAGACTTTGCTACTAAATAGGGGGAATACAAATTCTCTCATTTTGTATTTCCTTTAACAGACTGAGAGAATATGACCAAGCCTTTTTTCCCCACTATAAAAGCAATCATTGTAGAAAACCACTTAATATACTGAGAAAAAGACATGAAAATATATACATCAGTAGAAAGGTACACAAAATGTGTATGAATGCTTCTTCTACTCTGGTTTAAATTCTACACTGGTCTAAATTAGCAATTATTAGTCCATAATGTGGTATCAAATTCCATACTCTTTTTATTCAGCTTTCTTCAAGAAAACTCTGCTGTAAGGACTTGCAGATAAGCAGCAACTTTGGATCTAGGAATGAGATTGAGCAATTGCCCTTAAGAACATTGATGATGATGATGGTGGTGGTGGTGATGATGATGATTACTTTCTCTTTGTTCAAACTAGACTTCTCATCTTTCCAAATGTGTGGACGTCAAACCCTAGGTAGGATAAGAGTCATTTGTAAAAAATGTAGAAATTTAAGTTTAACTATTTGAACATTTAGATGAGAGAAGGCTGTTTTACATAGTCAAAATTCAGCATCTCAAGGTTGATTGTCCAACTGGTCATTTTCTTCATGTTTTGAAAGACAAGTTAACGAATGGGTTCATTTATTTCTGGTCAGTCATTTATTATCTCTCCCATTATTGTTATCAATGTTTTGTTATCACACAATCCCATTGATCAATCCATAGGAACATTTAGGGAAAATAACTGTATAAAGGTCATCACTAATTACATCCTAAATCAATTTTAATGAAAGCGAATAAAGAATAAAATAGTTTTTCAGTCACTGTGGCTAAACAACAAAGCTTCCTAATTAGCATTCTCTGAATTAAAAAAAAATCTGGTTCATCAAATGAGTTTTATAATGTGGCATGAAGGACAGCAAGTTTAGACATTTGATAATTTGGAGTGCAATCAAAAATGCAAAGAAAATGAGTACATTTCACACACTCAATTAACATCCCATCCTTCCAAGCTGAAAACTTATATTTGGTGCAAGCAGAATTTCATGTGCTGTGACTCACAAAGCCCCTTCTTGTGCCCACTGTAGTGTTTTCTTCTTTCCCCTGATCTTTTTCATTCCATCAGTTGCTTTCAATTTGCTCTCTCTACTGTCAGAAGAGCAACACACAAAAGACGTACTTTTTTGTGGGGGTGTGATCTCTGACTCCACATCTTTGACTTTTTTTAAAAAAAAAGAAAACACAAAAAAAGTAAGTTTTACAGCAGCTAGATGGTGTAATAATTAAAGCACCAGGTTAGAAGCCAGGAGACTGTGAATTTCTAGTCCCATTTCAGGCATCAAAGCCAGCTAGATGACTTAAAGCTAGTCACTCTTTCTCAGCCCAATCCTCCTCATAGGGTTGTTGTGCGAAAAATAGATGGAGAAAGGAGCATTATGAATGTTTGCCACCTTGACTTAATTTTATATACATACATACATACGTACATACATACATATATACATACATATACATGGATCTTTGGTTATTTGGGTTTTCTCCCATATACACATACACATACACAGATACATATACATATACATATGTTCTGTCTCACTTTTCTTCTTTCCCAAAAGATGAAAGAATACAAACTCACACAAACACAGGCAGGCAAGCTGGCTCGGACTTTACAGAGTTAATTCTTTGGAACTGATAATATCCTTGGCATTGCAACACTCTCTGCCTGCCAAGTCTGAACTGATAACAAATAAAAATCTACTCACAGAAAATTACAAGGCAGTCCACAAAAATCATTCACAAAGAAAATCTGAAGTAAGATTAAACTTTGTCCCGTACAAATTTCCAGCCAAAAAACCACCCACTTTTATCCCCTGTGGGGTATGGATCAATGACTCAGCTCACTCTCTGACCCTCCCATGCCTCCTACGTTGCTGCTCATATTTCTCCCTATGACGCTGCTTAGGATCAAGCCAACAGTCTTCCTCTTTACTCCCTGTCCGGGGCTACTCCAATAGGCCTTCCTCCTGATTAATCTCAGACTGTTCCTCTCAGTTGTCTGATGAAACCTGAGGCATTATCAGGGAGGAAGGCATTGCCAGAGAGGAAGGTCCTGGGGAGGAAGGCATTCCCAGTTCCCCCTCCTCATCTTCCAGGTCTTCTTCCTCTGACAGCATAGGCTCAGGAATCGGGGCCACAACATACATATATATAAACACCTCATGGAACTAGCAGAACACTGCTTAACCAACACATATTTCATATACAAAGATACAAGCAAATTGAAGGAGCCCCTATGGGATCATCACTGTCACCCGTCATTACAAACCTGTTCATGGAAGAATTCAAATCCAGAGCCCTAGCTAATGCCACCCACAAACCCAAACTATGGTTAAGATACATCGATGACACATTTCTGATCTGGCCCCATGGAAAAGAAAACCTAAACAATTTCCTAACACACCTAAACAGCACACACCCCAAAATCAAATTCACCATGGAAACGGAAACAAACAAACAGCTACCATTCCTAGATGTACTAATCTACAAAAAAAACAGATGGCACACTAGGACACACCATATACCCGAAGAAAACACGCACCAACCGCTACCTCAACGCCCAAGCCCACCACCACCCAGCACAGATAAACTCCATGGCCAAAACACTAATTGCCAGAACCAAATGCCTGGCAGACAAGACACACATAAAGACTGAACTATGCACCCTGACTAAAGTACTGACAGCCAATGGCTTCCACAAAAGCAAAAACACAGGCCTGATCCACAAAAACACACTGAGACATAATGGAGACCTAGAAGATGAACAAACTATGGAACAGCTGTCCTGCCCTATATAAGAGGTACTACAGACAAAATCAGTAAAAATACTACACAGGCATCACATCAAGACTGCCTTCAAAACAGACAGAAAAATAGCAGCCATACTAAGAAACCCCAAAGATAAAATTGACCTGGAAAACCAAGGCATATATGAAGTCCCCTGTGCATCATGCCCAGCCACATACATCAGACAGACCAATAGAAGAATAAGTACCTGCCTGGATGAACACAAAAATGCAGTAAAAAAGCTGGAACACACTTCCTCACTAGTCCAACTCATGGAAGCAACAGGTCATAGCATTGACTTCAATGGCACCAAAACCCTAGCCACTATAGAAAACCCCAGCTACAGAATTATCAGATAAGCCATAGTGATTGAAAAAAGACCTGAAAGCATGAATAGAAGAGATGATTCTACCAAACTGTCAATTATTTGGAAACCTGCATTCATAAACAAAAAAATCTCCACACCACAAGCCAGGCAAACACCTGGGCACAAACCGATTCCCCCCTGATACCTCCAGCTCAAACACACCCCAACCAGGCACCCAGATGAAACCTAGCTTCCTAATAAATGGTAGCCATCCGTTTACTCAAAGCCAAGCCACACTAAAAGCCTCCAATACAGGGAACACAATGTTGCCAGCCAAGCAGACAAAATAAAGCCACAAAACAAACAGAAGATATTAGAAACACTAATCAAGCAGAACACAGCAAACTCCAAGACCAATAAACACAGACCAAGACTCTCAACCAATCAGGATGAAGGAAAAAACCATTCTGGCACAGCAGTAAGCTAGCCCCAAATTTAAAACAGAAACAGCTGTAAAAGTCTGACTCACAGATGAACACAATACAGAAGCCTGATGATGGCAGATGAGATTCTGCCAAAAGGTTGCTACAACTTTAAAAGCACAGCTATAATGATGTGGGAAAATTCCCAAACAAAGCTGAATACCATATATACCATATATTCAAAGGGTTCCCAAATAGGGAGCAACAAGCTACTTGAAGAAAGGTCTTTCCCTTCCTTACACCCCCACCCCACTTTCCTGGTGGCATTCCTGTTGAGGTGTACACCTGATATATTTGTGCACTTTTTAAGGGCTATATGTTAATTTCATAACATTTGAAAAAAATTACATGTACTGAATTGAGCCAGCTAGGAACAAACGCTCTGAAGACTGAATGAGAATGGGATACAAAACCACATGATATCCAGAAAATGGGCTGCAGTTTCTACAGTGGCTGCTTTCATGGCTGGTGAGAAACAGCTCTTATTTTATTTTCTTGAAATACAGAGGGAGGGAGGGAGGCAGGGAGGGAGGGAGGCAAGGAGGGGGAGGGAGGGAGGGAGGGGGAGGGAGGGAGAGAGAGAGAGAGAGAGAGAGAGAGAGAGAGATCCATCAATGGCAGCTACTCTTCATTTGCATGATAGCTCTATTTATTTACACAACATTCTGCAACAATGGTAGATTAGAAAACAATCCCTTCTGATAATCTGGTACAGAAAGGAAGGAAGGAAGGAAGGAAGGAAGGAGGGAAGGAAGGAAGGAAGGAAGGAAGGAAGGAAGGAAGGAAGGAAGGAAGGAAGGAAGGAAGGAAGGAAGGAAGGAAGGAAGGAGAAATATTGTAAACAGTGTTATAACATTAAACATTTATCAGCAATGGGAAAACATCAGCCACAGGTTTAAATCAACAAGATTTAAACGTCTTTAATATTAGTTAGATAGCAAGCTCATTAATAGAAAGAAAGAAACCAGAGCAGTAGAAGTGACCAGATCAAAACCTATTAAATAACAGAGAAGACAAAGTTCTTTAATGAGAATTTGGATCAGGCTCTTCTGGAGATGACTATTTTAAAGCTTATTATCTACTTGGCAAAGAAGCTTCTGAAGTGGTTATTGGAGTGTAACTTCCTTAAAAATTACTAAATGGGTAGAAGCTGCTCCCCCCCACCCCCACCCCCAGGTACATACTATAGTCACTTGCTACAGATGGTCTGGATTAATGTGTCACCACTGGTATCTCAGTTTTATTTTCAAATCAAAGCCAGAGTATTTTTAAAAAAAGATTTTGGAGGTTCAGCTGTTGCTACAGCAACATGCTATTTTTATATTGTGTGAAAATGAATACTCTCTTCCCCCGCTAAAAAATCAGGCAGGAATTTCAATAGTTTTTGTAAAATATATAAGTAAAATGAATTTGCTTGAGTACCACATCAGACTGGGGCTGGCATCTTGCACTTCCTTCCCCAGGCAATGTATCTTATTCATTATAGATGCCTTAGGAAGATATACAGCATGTCTTTGATCCATACAGTAGGTGAAAGCTTTATGAGAATCAATGTTGCACACGTATGACTTCTGCATTCAGCCCCTTTCCACAAAAGGAAAGAAAACTCACATTATACCTTCTCACTAATATTTTTGTCAGCCTCCACACACAGAAGGCAATTCTGTGCAAGGCATGACATTTTGCCTATTCTAAGTCTGCCAAAGTTGCCCTATAGATTTTTATTCTTCTTCCATTTAATCTTGTCTGATTCAATCCCGAGATTTCCTGGACACATGTCTGCAGTTTTCTTGGCATTTTTTTTTTCAGAAGTGATTTGCCATTTTTCCTTCCATCCTGAGGAAAACTGACTGGCTCAAGTCACACAGCTGGCTTTGTGCCTAAGGTCTAAGTAGAAGTCACTATTTCTTGATTTCTAACAGGCTGCCTTAATCACTGCGGCAAACTGGCTCTCTCTATAGATCTAGAGGGAGACAAATAAAGGGATGATGGGGTGTGTAGGTGACATTTCAGGATGTTTTCCCTGTCAATGGTAAGGATTAGATAGGCTTCAGACAGATTGAAATATGCTGAAATATATATTGCCCATTCCTGAGGAACATAAAAGTTATCCATGATAAGTATTACATAATGATTAGGTAAGATTTGAAGCAATATTGTATATGAATGGATGCACATGGATATTACATAGATTGGTGTTTATGTACTGTTTATCTCTGCATACATCAAACCCTATATTTCTCTCTGTGTACCTGTGTATCTGTCTTTCAAATTATCTATGTCTGCCTGCCTGCCTATCTATCAATCTATTGATCTATCGATCTATCATCTACAGTCTACTGCCATATCTATCATCTCTTGATTTATCATCTATAGAACTATCATCTATACATCAGTCTATTATACCCATCTGTCTATCCTATGTGTTCTATCATCTATCTATCTATCTATCTATCTATCTATCTATCTATCTATCTATCTATCTATCTATCTATCTATCTATCTATCTATCATCCAATTCTATCATTTTAACTACAGGAATAGCAATAGCACTTAGACTTTACAGCATTCTCTGAGTGTTTTACAAGATCAGCATAATTGCCCCCAACAATCTGGATCCTCATTTTACCGACCTTGGAAGAATGGAAGGCTGAGTCAACTTTCAGCTGGTCAGGATTGAACTTCTGTTGTGTGGGCAGAGTCAGCCTGAAATACTTCATTCTAACCACTGTGCCACTGTGGTATATGTATAAGGGATATAGGAATTGGGGGAATAATAAAGTACATTCAAATAAAAATGTTGTTGCCTTGCCAGCTATACTTCTCAGAGCAATATATTTTGAAGTGACCAACATGATTGACCATTGCTGTGGTCATGTCATTTATGTGTTGTATTGAGGACCTCCTGAGTTCCATAGCTATAGGAAGGCTGAACAGCTCCTGACCACAGAGGTTAATATTTGCTATCAAGGATGGGACTATAGCCACTGTAGCCTATAGCCTGTATTGCGGAGGCCCAGGTTCAAATCTCTCCTCAGCTACGGGAAGCCACTTAATAATTCTGGAACATTCATTATGACTCAATCTGTCTGTTCAGGTTACTGTGGTAAAAGTATTGGATAGAATTCACTGGCTCTGCCATTTTAGGGTTGTGTAGGAATTGCAGAATAGAAAATGAGTAAATGAATATTCTTCTTAACCCATACTGTTCCTTTTTATAGAATAGTTGAGTTGGAAGAGACTTGGTAGGTTATTTATATGTTCAGAAATCCACAACTATTCTAGGCAAGTATTAACAAGTATTGTAGAAAATAAATTGAAGTCTTGAGGATCTAATATTTCCAACTATATAGCAGCACAGAAGCTTAGAATATAACGGACAACTGTCTTAATCATTTTACCTCTGCAGCCAACATCTCCTTTAACTTTTTCAACAGCAATCAAGCATAAATCTGTTTTCCTCATTTTAATTCATTGTTGTTTATGGTTCTGCCTTTTGATTAAATCCCTGGGTTAATTTTAAAGGATGTTACAGTCAGCCTAGAAGCCATAATCTCCTTTGTAGTTCAGTATCTTTATGAGGGTGAAAGGATGTTAAATGTGGCAGTTAAAATGCTAAGCTAAATAATAAGTTCATTAGGAATTGGTTCAATATGTTTGCTGTATATAGCCGGAGCTGTAAAAGTAGTCTTGCATAAATCAGAGTACTGGAAAACTAAACTATCTTAGACAGCAGTTGGAATATCTGAGGGATTTCAAATCTCTGTGTTTTTATGTATGCACCTACAGCCAAAACTGTCAGCATTCCAGGAAACCTCCATCCCAATCAGTAACCCTGAGACAAGCATAATTTCAAAAATACCTTTATTAGAATAGCACCTGGCACATCTGTGAAATCTCGAAACTAAAGTTTCCTGAACTTCCCACAATGTCCCAAACTACAATCCATCCCCTTGTACGTTATGATTCTTGATTCTTAATGAATGTATCTTTTCTTTATGTATACTGAGAGTATTTATACCAAGACAAATTCCTTGGGTGTCCAATCACACTTGGCCAATAAATTATTCTATTCTATTCTATTCTATTCTATTCTATTCTATGCTATGCTATGCTATGCTATGCTATGCTATGCTATGCTATGCTATGCTATGCTATTCTCCCATCATCACATCACATGGACCAATCACGATCTGTCTCAGTATAAGATCATTTTTCTCTGCTGTGCCACACTTAATAACCTTGAACTAAGACAAGAATTTTATTTTGTCTACTTAGAACTATTCAATTGAAATCACCCCTCTCCCAACTTCTCAGGCAATGTGGCAGCATGGAATATGACTTCCAAAGCTGACAAAGATATTTTTAATCAGCTTCCAGCCAAACCCAACCCATCTGACCCAATGTCAGATGATTTGAGCAATATACAAAAATTCAAAAGTGATGTTATTTCATTTCAATAGATTCCACTTATTTTTGAAACCTCAGTGTAACTATCAAAATCAATTCCCAAAGCCAAGAACCCATACAACACTTCAGCATTTGCTAATTCTTTGTCAGTGCCCAATTAGGCCCCAAATTCACTTAGCATTAGAAAGGTCAATCCATAAAACCTTTCAGGTGTTTGAAAGCAGTCAGGCTTCTTGAACTGTTTTATTTAGGTAATGAAGATTTATGGAAGGAAGGTGAAAGTGAAAAGCCAGATCAAATTGAAAACTCAATACCATACCTGGGCTTAATAAATAAGTGTCAGTGAAGGAGAAGAAGTGCATAAAGGAGAGAAGAAGGTTGTGATTGTGTGATAGAATCACAGGTACATTAGTAGGAAGACTCTGAAGGGAAGATGGGACAGATCAGGGCACAACTACCATGTAAACACTTCTAGGAAATTATCTGCATAATACAGTATATCCAGAGGTGGGATTCTACCAGTTCGCACCTATTTGCTAGAACTGGTTGTTAAGATTCTAAGCAGTTTGGAGAACCGGTTGTTCAAAGAAATTACCGCCCTAATTCTGTAAGGAAGGCAGGAAGGAAACATTCTGGTGTTGCTTACAGAAACTGCCTCTCCATTAACCCTTATTACATTCTTGGAAGGAGTAGACTTCCTGTCTCAGGAACATCTCTGGAGTTTTTTCTCCTCCTTTGCTGGTACTTTGCTTGTGTGGAGTGACCATTCAAAGTTACAATGGCACTGAAAAAAGTGACTTGTGACCGTTTTTCACACTTACGACTGTTGTAGCATCCCCACAGTCATGAGAGGCCAGGCGAGGAGATGCATGGCTCGATGTGAGTGATATTGAGTTGGCCACACCCAGGCAATAACATGACCACCAAGCCAAGTCTACCCAGTCATATGATCACCAAGCCATGCCCACCAACTAAGCCATGCCCACAGAATCGGTTGTTAAAAATTTGAATCCCACCCCTGAGTATATCCATATACCCAGTTCCTAAATGACTAATTCAGGCAATTCTGTAGCATGGAGTCAGGGAAGTCCATGTTACTCTTTCTCCTTCCTCAATGCATCTGTTCTCCTTCTGACATCTTTGTGCATCCCAAGACATTACCAGAGACCTGAGAATAGTCGATATAAATACAGTTAAGATACTCATATATCCTACTTTCCAAAAACAAGCCTTCTGTTTGGAGAACTTTTAGAAGATGCTCTTGTCTTTGATGGACTATCTCAGACAAGTCCACATCAGAAGATTTTATGATGGAAGATCAGGAAAAGTTTGAAAATGTTCTTCAGTAAATTGTATATGGATACAGATGAAGACGCACACAGGAGCTCCATACACTGCTGTCTTGTTAAAAATAATATTTCCTTAATCGGAGTATAATTTAGGATATTGCAACCTTTTCAGTGAAGGAAATTCAGATATGGATCTTACTTTTGGGAGGCACCCATTTCATTCCTCACTAAGAATCTTCAGGATGTAGTTTGAAATTCCTCTTTGTAAGAAAACTTTTAGTGTATCATCCTCCTTCCTTGTTTATTAGCTGCTGATTTTTAATTTTGCTGTAACCGCATTAGGTTGCTTTCTTTGTTACTTTTTATATTATATTTCAATCTTTTAGAACTTTATGATGAACTACATAGATACTTTTACTATGAGCTGCCTAGAATTTTAGAAATGACTGCAGGAATATAAATGTTTCAATTTATATAAGGAAATAAATTCCACTAATAGCTATTATAGCCATCATAATTAACATATTTCAATTTTGTACAAAAATATCATCAATTCACTATACCATTAGCTCGTAAGTTGTCTTGGCAGTTAAGAATAAAACATAGTACCACAGATATTAAAACTAGAAACAAAATGTATTAAAAAAAACTGAAAATAGCACTTAAAAACATTTAAAATGTTGATCATATAAATTCCCACAGATCACCTTATAAGAGGAGGACCATGTTAGTCTATGATGGTCAAAAGATAAAGATCACAAACCCAAACTCTGGCTCAGATACGTAGATGACACCTTCATAATCTGGCCACATGGGAAAGAAAAACTGAACAACTTCCTCACACACCTCAACAGCCTACATCCCAAAATACAATTCACCATGGAAACAGAAGCTAACAATCAACTTCCATTCCTAGATGTCTTGGTATACAAAAAATCCAATGGCTCCCTAGGACATACCATCTACCAGAAGAAAACACATACAAACCGCTATCTACACGCACTCTCACACCACCACCCAGCACAGATCAATTCTGTAGCCGAGACACTCATCTCCAGAACAAAATGCTTAGCCAATGAACAACACCTAAAAACTGACCTACACACTCTCACTAACATACTAATAGCCAATGGATTCCAAAGAAAGAAGATTACCCACCTAATCCAAAAAGAAACCCCAACCAAAATCCAAGACAGAGAACAAGAGAACGGCAAAGCCCTCCTCCCATATATAAAAGGCACTACAGACAAAATCAGCAAGATCCTCCAAAAACACAACATTAAAACAGCATTCTGCACAAACAGAAAAATATCCACCATCCTAAGAAACTCTAAAGACAAAATCAAGTTAGAAAACCAAGGAGTATACGAAATCCCTTGCACTGCCTGCCCCACCACATACATTGGGCAAACTAACAGGAGAATAAGTACACGCATTGAAGAACATAAGAACTCAATCAAAAAAGAACCGACCTCTTCCCTGGTCCAACACCTCAAAGCCACAGGACATGAGATTGACTTTAAAAATACCAGAACTATCGCCAAAACAGAACACTTCAACAACAGAATAATCAGAGAAGCCATAGAGATAGAACAATGCCCACACAGCATGAATAAACGAGATGACACCTCCTGCCTACCAGCCATTTGGAAACCCGCCCTCATGAACAGATGAGTACCTAACATGAAGAATGACACCAGACCCACACCCATGAGAGCCACACAAGATGCCACCACCACACTTCCATGTAGAAAGCAGACTCACACCCACACAGAAGATGAGACACAACCATGGACCAGAAGCCACACTGCAGCTGCATCACTACCCACTTCAAACCCCTCCGAGCCATACATGAAGCAAACTGACACCCACCATGAAGATGTGGCACGACCATAAACTCAAAGCCAAACAGCAGGATCACAGCTCACCAGCTCAAATCCCGCAGCAACTAAGGCTAACCTGAGCACAACCAAGCCCCCACCCAAACAGAACACACCTCCAGCCAATCAGAACACGGCCAACTCCCCAACCAATCAGAACGCAGCCAAACCCCCACCCAATCAAGTCACACCCCCACTAGCAGTTAAAAGGAAGAAGCAGCTGCAAGCTCACATCACTCTGAGAAGCACAAAGCTGAAGACACAAGCCTGAAGATGATGAATGGGACTTCATCGAAACGTTGCCTAGATACTTCCAATCTTACATGGGAGAAAACCCGAATAACCAAAGATATTGTGACTCGGAGGTTTGAGCCTGCTCTGTTAGAAGACACAGACTTGAGCAATGAGAAAGAGGAGGATTTGGCCTTGAGGTTTGAGCCTACTTTGCTGGAGGACACAGACTTGAGCCATGAGGAAGAGGAGGATTTGGCTCTGAGGTTTGAGCCTGCATTGCTGGAGGATTTGGAATTGCCTTCCTCCCCAGGACCTTCCTCCCTGGTCAGGTGTCGGCAGATAATCAGGAGAGCGTAGTGGAGCTTCTGGCTGAGGATCAAACTGAGGAATGTTGGTTTGATGCAAGGCAAAGATGCAGGCATAGGCGTGAGATGCAACGCAGAAGGAAAGGACAATCAGGGACTGAGATGAGAGACTGACATGCCCCTCAGGGAATAAAAGTGGGTGTGTTAGCTCTGGATTCTCGTTCGGGACAATGGCTACAGAATCATCAGAGAAACCATAGAAATTGATAAAAGACCTAATAGTATGAATAGAAGAGATGACTCCACCAGACTATCAGTCATCTGGAAGTCTGCACTCACAAACAAAAAAATATCTATACCACAATCCAGGC
Organism: Pseudonaja textilis; assembly: GCF_049901715.1. Classification (NCBI taxonomy): domain Eukaryota; kingdom Metazoa; phylum Chordata; class Lepidosauria; order Squamata; family Elapidae; genus Pseudonaja; species Pseudonaja textilis. Next base: position 56,793,130 of record NC_141990.1, on the reverse strand, counting down.
AAGCACCTGGACACAAACAGACCCCCCCACCTAATACCTTCAGCCCAAACAAGCCCAGCCAGCTACCCAAATAAAACCTAGCTTCCTAAAAAATAATTATCAGCCATTCACAAAAAACCAAGCTGCACTAAGAAACCCCAATGCACAAAACACAGTGTTGCCAACCAATCAAGAACACAGCAACTCAAAGACCAATAAACAGACCTAGACTCCCAGCCAATCAGGATGAGGAAAAACCCATTCAAATAAAGCAGAAAGCCAGCACCAAATTAAAAAAAATGGCTGCCAAGCCTGACACACAAGATTAAAAGGAACCCAATACACAAGCCTGTGGGTGGCAGATGAGATTCTGCCGAAATGTCGCTATAATAGAAGCACAAATATTAAGATGCGGGAAAATACCCAAAGAAACCTAAATACCATACATACATACATACATACATACATACATACATACATACATATTAGTGATTACCTTTGTTTACAACAAGTAATTTATATTATATTATAATGGAATTTGACTGGATCTAAAATCAGAAGCAAAGCCATTGGAAGTCAAAGCAAAATGCATGTTTATGATCTATTCAGTATATCACAAATGGATCTATAAGACAAAAAATGCATAAAATTGCTTGTCACAGCAGTAGAGAACTTTATCTTCATCAACCTCAACCAGTATGATAAAAACTAATCCAGCTCTGTTCATCCTGGTAAAAAATGCTTCAATAATTTGTCTCTTTAATCTCTAATTCATCTTTATTAACATGATAATTTAGACCTGTCTTTCCAAGCTACATTTCCTTGCTGAAACATGAATCTTTGATGGGATGGAAGTGGAACACAGTAGTGGAAATGTTACAGTGAGGAGTACATAATGGGTGGTGCAAGCCCACACTGGACTTCCACTATACTACCTAGTGGGAAATAGAAATTGAATCTGGTGTCATGGAAAGCTGGAAAAATCTAAGGCACCTTGTTGTTTGGAGAAGACTCTCAATTTGATCCTAGCAATTTGATTCTCCCTCACCCACCCCAATCTGAAAATCTGATCGTGACCCTGACTTAATGGTCTAATGATGGCCATAAACCCAAACTAAAATGTTTCATTTTATTCTTAAATGTTCTTCTGATGAGAACAATGAAATAGACTAGCATTATTCTTGACAATAAACTTCTGATGTGAATGGAGAGGATAAAAATATTATGAGTTTAGGATGACATGATTTATCAATTCACAACCGTTGTCTTTTAAATCATTCTTCTGAGTTTGTCTGCCAAAAACTCTTTTCCTTGACCCAAGATTGGTAGCCTTCTAGAATGCCAGTATATAAATTAATGCTGGTCTTGGCCATCACATTTCTTTTTTGACTGCAAGAAGAGCCCATGGATTTAGTATGTGGTCTCAATTTTTTTGTGGGGAGGGGATTTCTATGCTGCTGTAAGAATCTAAGCCAACTTCACCCAACTGCCACTCCCATACTAAAATGTGGGCAGAAGCTATTATCCACAGCTTCTTTCATCAAGCATTCATTCCTCACAACAGACCACATTATGATCTACTAACTTTGTACCAGCATTTAATATTTTAATATGTCTTCATCCATTTCTACTTTTTTACAATCTTTATGAAGCATTCTTATATTCTTAAGAGCCTTGGTGGCACAGTGGTTAGAATGCAGTATTGCCAGCTACTTCTGCTGCAGCCAGATGCCTGCAGTTTGGCAGATTGAATCTCACCAGGCTTAAGGTTGACTCAGCCTTCCATCCTTCCGAGATGGGTAAAATGAGGACCCAGATTGTTGGGGGCAATATGCTGATTCTGCAAACTGCCTAGAAAGGGATGTAAAGCACTATAAAGCAGTATATAAGTCTAAGTCTAATTGCTATTGTTATTCTGCTAAGGTCTACAAAATCATCTACTTGCTATACATCCATGGAGATCCTCAGTCATCCAGGTCATGATTGTCCAAAGATGCTTTTTCAAGAGGCAACTGGACTTTTTGGTTTTTCTTTCCTTTTCATCCAAGAAGCATCTTCAAAACTAAAGAAGCTTCTTGGATGAGAAACTAAACATCTCTAAAGAAAAACCAGAAAGTCCAGTTGTCTGTTGAAAAAAGCACCTTTGGGACATCTACTTGCTATAATTTTTTACTGTTGTAAACTATGTAAACTGTTCGTTCGTTCGTTCGTTCATTCATTCATTCATTCATTCATTCATTTATTCACTATCTGTTCATAGCCAAACACAAATACTTTGGTCTTTGATATATACACTTGCAGGCCATCTGTCTCTTTGTGTTGTATAGTCTATTCTATGTTTCTTTTCATTCTTATATTAATCCCTCAGTAGAGAACCATTGAGATATTTTATATACAGTCACAAGCTTTACTTCCACTCTTCCTGCATTCAGCACACAACTCCACATTGCAGAACATTCAATAGTTCAAAAAGGGATACTTTATCATATCTCTTTTTTAAAATAACAAGTGTGCTATAAATTTTCTATTTCACATTTATACTTTTCTCTGCTGAACAGCGAAAAGTTGTTCTGCCCACCCCATGCCAAGCATTTAGTGCACTGCACTTCCCAAACCTTTACTCTTGTTATTTTCATACATTTTCAATCAGAATTTTGCTAAACACATTTCCAGGCACATTGACCAACTATTTTCTTATATGGGTAGTCCTTGATTTACAACAGTTCATTTAGTGACCAAAGTTACAGTGCCACTGAAAAAAATAGATTTATGACCATTTTTCACACTTACAACCATTGCAGCAGGTCACATGATCAAAATTCAGACTCTTGACAACTGATTCATATTTATGAATCTATTGGGGGGGGGGGGAGGACAGACAACCATTTGTGATGGCTAGGAGGTGATTTACAGACCATAAAGCACCTGTTCCATAGCTATCATAAATACAAATTGTTGTTAGTTACTGATTGTAAATCAAGGACTACCAGCAGAGTCTTCTCTGATATTATTGAGAAAAGTATTTGACACATTTGCTAAAGTTTGACATTTTGCAGAAAGAGGGCTGAGAAAATATTCCCTAACATCCTGGACATAAACTATGTCAACTTCTCCTTCAAGACATCGCTATAGGGCATTGTATGCCAAAACAACTAGACACAAAGAGTTTCTTCCCCCATGCCATCAGTCTGCTCAATACCTAACTCCTGCAGCACTGTCTTCTGCTCAAAAATATTTACCCAAGTCATAGGCTGTATTGCTATTATCCTTGTCATCTTCTCATCCTTGTCATCTTCTCACCACTCATCTTTCCTACTACATTCTCCTATTGGTATATTATGATTTATCAGTTGTTGCTGTATCTTATGATCCATGATCTATGATTTATCACTTTGTTTGTATGTTCACTGAGAGCTTATGCACTGGAGACAAATTCCTTGTGGGTCCAATTACATTTGGCCAATAACCTATACTTGTATTTACTTATTTATAAAATTAGCATGACTCTGGCTAGTATACTCTGTTTTAATTGTAGCCAAAACCAAATATTACTTCTACCTAAGCTAGGATTCTTCTATAAAGACTTCAAGCCAACTTATTTGTTCATATTACACCAACTAGAACGTACATGAAGTATTCTGACACAATAAAATTACATTGCCAGTAAAAATGAGTTGTGGAAACAACTCATTGTGTGCCTAATGATAGGACTGGAATATTATCCTATGGAAAACAAACTGTTCAACAGTTTCACAGTTTTGTTAGAAAGAGACATGCTTCAGAACAAATGGATACAGCAGGCTACTAGATATCTTCAGTAACGTAAAATAATGTGTGAAGATTTGAGGGGCACTGTTGGACAATATTTCATAATATTAAATGCATATACAAGAGACTCCTTAATTTTATTTATAAAACATTTAACAATTTGTTACCTAAGGGATTGTGCCTTACAGTTATTTGGGAGGTAGTTTTCCACACTCCCTCTGGCATTAGTTCACGTAAAGGTTTACTTTATTTTATTTCAGCTAATTTGACTTTAAAATAGAATTGTGTAAAGAAACAACAATCTTTCACTAAAAATGCTATATTTTCCTGAGGTTTAAGCTACAAAAATCTGCAGGTCCAAAATTAGATCTGCACTCTCTCTTGAGAGAGGAGGGCCACTTACTGAGTTATGTTAGTTTGAGCTTTTTTTTGGAGGTCACTTTCCTAGCAGACACGACCTCATCTAATAATGATGACAGTTCACACGATATAGTATTTAATGAAAATATATATCAAAATGTATGTTTTAAAACAAATACTCTGCAATATGATTATGAATATATATCAATAATTAAAATTAACTTGGCATTGACCTAGGAACTGATAGGATGAATGAAAATAGGATAGGGTAACCAGGCCCTACACTAACTCAAGGAAAAGGAAAACACATCTTTAAGCCTCATAGAGCAAAAAAGAATTATTCCAGAGTTTAGGATCAGAAGATCCTGACCTAAAGTTGACAAATGGAAAGAATGAAAAAAGGGCCCTATTCAAAGGAATGTTAGGACCAAGGATTAAACAGAATTGAAGGAGACAGAAAGATACCAGGGTAGTTGTGGCTTCAGATCTCTAAACATAAGGCCTAGTGAAGAACCCCACATTGCTGTGAGATCTTAGAACAAAGTGAAAGGTCCAGAACAATCCAAATGGCACTGTTCTAGACTAAGATAAAAGAATGATGTGAATGATCAAGAATATTTGCCTGAAGATTGTTGCAGACATGATGCAGGCATAAAACAACCAAGACTTAAAGCCAAATGTTGCTTTTTGCCAGCTTATTGCCAGCTCAAATATTCATCCAAATAGTGTTTAAATTAATGTCCCAAAGCAGAATCGAGGCATGTTATAAGATGTCCTTTTTCCTGGGTTTTATTTCCAGTGTTTCTTATAAAGCCAATTTGCTAGAAGAATCTGAAACAACTGTCAGTTCCTAATTGAAGGGGAGTAGTGGAATGCACTGAACTCCTGAAACAATGCACAAAAAGTGAAAGAAAATATAATCCCTGCCAGATGCAATCCCTTCAAATGCTGCAATTGGTAACTATTTCCATTGCTTATGTTGACCCTATCCATAGTAGTTCCAGATGAATGGATAAAGACTGTCTCCACAAACAGCCCGAAACACGTTAAAATCCAATGCAGGTCATATTGTAACTGGGCAACATAGAAGCATGAATGTAAATAATATCTTAAGTATTCTAATTGGTGAGCTTTACATATATATTTTTGAAAGGACCCATATGGTCCCTATGCTGACCTCATTTACATAAGTCCAATGAAACTGGCTCTTCCTTTATGCCTAGGTCTAGATATGGAAAGCCTGTTATAGAAATGTTTCGTGTTAGGTTATTTTGTTCATATATTATTTCCCTTACCAAATATTCATAATTTTTATTTGTTATATTGTTCCTGGATGTTTATAATATCATGTGCTATCAAGAATCATTATGGAGTTGGATAGCCTTAGAAAATGTATAAAAAATAAATAAGCATAAAAATGAACACCGAAAGATTGTAGCTAAAGGGCATTGTTATTACTACCAATCATAAATATAAACATATTTAATTTCAATTTCTTATGCTCAATATGACCAGCATTTACTTCTCTAGAAAGGCAATTGAGCATACACTAAGAGTTTGAATAGCTCATGACTGATTTGCCAAGATTTTACTTGTATCGTACTTATCTTAGAGAACACTGTGAAGCTAGACAATAATGCTTGACTATTGGAGATAAATAGCTGTGTCTTGCTGAACTGCTAGGATAGCTTACTACCTGGAAGTTATGTTCCAAAATGGTGTGATTTTATTGCAGCAGCAGAAAAATCATGGTAATACTGCCCATGTGAAGGATGGGACCTACTGAGGGGGAACTGGTATGATGTACAACAGTGAAGTGGTAGTTTCTTAGGAAAGTGGGAGCAACTAAGATTATTAAGGCCTGAAGACAAAAAAAAAACATATGGAGAATGATTGCAGGAATTGGGTATGGACAATCTAGAGAAAAGAAGGACTAGGGGTGACATGATAGCAATATTTCAGTATTTGAAGGGCTGCCACAAAGAAGAGGGGGGTCAACTTATTTTCCAAAGCACCAGAGGGTAAGACAAGAAACAATGGATGAAAACTCATCAAGGAGAGGAGCAACCTGGAATTAAGGAAAAACTTCCTAACAGTGAAGACAATTAACCAGAGGAACAGCTTGCCTTCACAAATTATAGGTGCTTCATCACTGGAGGTTTTTTAAAAAGACTGGACAACCATCTGTCTGAAATGGTATAGGGTCTCCTGCTTGATCAGTAGGTTAGACTAGAAGACCTTCACGGTCCCTTCCAGCTTTATTCCGATTCTGGTCTGATTAGGGGACAGAGGAAGAGAATTAGCAAAGCCACTCCCTAGAATCTCCTGGGATACATTGTTTGGGTGAGAGTAGTAAAAGTTTAGTCTGAAAAGTTTTTGTCTAGTAGATGTAAGTAAATGAAGAACTGAACTTTGGCTGGATTTTTTAATGATATTCTTGACAGTTCAGCATGGGTTGCCAGAAGAACCCTAGGTGAAACTCTTCCATACTAACCTTTTAAAATCCAGTGTAACTCTGGTGAAAAAGTAGTGTTGGCTCCTTTAGCAGAGATCACAGTTTACTGCTGCAGTTTGATGTTGGTACAAATAAGATGAGTCCTTGGAAGTACAAAGAAAAATCATCTTTCTTTTTCTGTATTTAATGATGTTGGAAATTTTCCAGAATCTAAAAAAAATAGATGGAAAAGAACATAATGGGAATAGGGCTGTAATAATCATCTGATTTTCCTCTGTGACTTTTCAAGATTAACCTAACATCTCTAGGTAGAGTTTGGGAAGTCTTTTGTCTGAACACCTGGAGAGCCACTGACAATTAGAGTCCAATTGTTTTAGTACAGCTTCCTATATTCATTTGGATTTGATCAAATATCTATTCATTCCAACATCTTTTCCATGCAATGGTCAGTCAAATGCCTGCCAACATTTCTAAAACTTTTGACTATAAAATATATTTATCACAGGTAGGCTTGTGAACAAAAAATAACTGTTGACTCAAATTTTAGCCCATTTTCAAAGGGTTCCAAAGAGCTCTATTTCACAAGAGATCTATTCTTAAAAAAATAAATACTTTGTTCCCCCATGGCCTTTTACATTTAAGGCTAAGAGTGGTTTCTTTGCCTTATGCACATGGCATAATGATCACCCTTTATTTTGAAACACTCCAGTTCCACCTTGCCATTCATATTTATTGCCTGATCTGGCAAACTTCTTTCCTTCAAAATACACCTGACCTCAATCAGCTGCTATTGCTTCATCCAAATAGTGTTCCTGTAGAGTTAAGCAGTTTCACAGGGTGATAATTAACTACCATCAGTTCAGAGAATGAGTGGGTAGTAGAAAAGATGTCATCTGGCCAAGAACAAGGCATAAGAGGTCATTAACCTTTGAAGTGATAGCATGTTCCATTCCAATCAGGAGATGGCAAACAGCATCATAGAACCATAATGTTGAGGACTTAGCGGGACTGAAGGTTAATTCCTACCCTTTTGTAAGATGTCCAACTAACAAAAGAAAAATGAAGTACAAATAAAGAGCAAGAACATGGAGCTCACATGAAATAAAGTAGTGAATGCATTAAAGGATACTTAAGGTCACACAGGAAATATGAGACTTAGAAACTTTTTATTTAAATCAGAAATATGCAGCTTGGAGCTCTCTAGATTTTGGGACTACAACTCCTGTAATAACTAAATGGATGGCTTCATGGGGACTGTAATCCAATGAATTCTAAATGTTGTTCATAGAACCATCCTCTTTTCATCATCAGTGCTTGACAAGAACATATTTGCACCTGGAGGTTGTTTTTTTTTTAATGTGCATCAACGTGGTTCATTTTTCACTTCTCATAATGAAGTAGAATTTGTCATGTAAATCAATGCCATGATTAAGTGGATTTCAGGGACCCCAGAAACAAACAATAACAGACAAATTTACTGTCAATGAGGTCCACTTCATGCTCCATTGGCTGATAAGCTCAATTTTATTGCATCAATTTTATGATACAGGGGCAACAAACAATATTTAAATTAAGAAAGTGAACCTTGGTGAACCATTTGCAACAAGCCATTTGACAAAGTGAAAGGAAAATAAAATCAAAGTGAAAGAAAAAAAAATCAACTGAAATGCTGAAAAAGTTTTACTGAAATACTGAAATTAAATGCAGAATTTAAACAGCTGAGACCAAGATGCAGATCTAGAAATATGGTAGCAAAATCTATTGCACTTATCATTTATAAAGATGTAATAAATGGCTGCTCAGAGTAAGTAATTGAGTCTTTAATTTCATCTATTCTTGGCAATAAATCCCATTGAATTGGATGTGTTTGTTTCTGAATAGGAGGCTTGCTTATTTATTACCCTGCACATGATGAACCTCTACAATTTGCTATCATGCAAAAGTTCCATCTAGAATTAAGGTTTTACAGCCCAACAGAAATTTATTATGTCACCAAAATGATTCCCTGGCAATGATCTACTTTGGCAAGAATATTATCTAGTAAAATTAACACCCAATCACCATTTCCTATTATTTGTAACAATAAAGGCCCTATAAGTCAACTAATATGGAAGCTAGCGTCTCTCTGCAAATACAGAACTTGGAATATGACTTATTCGCAGTTTGACCATTCATCAAATACATCAAATTTGTAATCTTTACACACAGAACTACAATGTATCATGAGACCAAGTTGGGTGTTTCTGTCTATCAAAACATACATGTAGGATTTGATAAGGTGGGAGGATAGTTCAAGATCTAATTAAGCTTTGCACCTGGCAATAGCATGCAAATTGAATATAAAATGTAGCTTCTGAAGACACCCCAATCTATCAACAACCATTTTGCTCTGTATCTTGGATGGTAAAAGAAGGATGTAGCAAGCATCTGATAGCTTGGAATACAGGACCAGCAGCATACAGTTTATCATGTAGCTGCTGCTAAAGATGCTTTTTTGAGAGTTCCGTGGTAGTAAATCAAACCTTGGATGAATGTGATCTTTCTCCCGAGTTACCAGTCATGAAAACCTTACAATGTTTATATTACCTTCTTCAAATCTGAATGATAATTATCTGCCTTTCATCAGATATTTAAGCAGCACAGGTTAAATGACTCACCTCCCCACAGTTTACTGTCTCAAGCAGTTATTCCTTTTAATCCTCCCTGCTTTAGTTTGTAGTTCATGTGCAGGAAGGGAGAAAAAAAAAGAGCAGATTTGAAAGCATCTAAAGTTAGTGGATTCAGGCACGATATGCCCTTTGAATGCCCAAGCTGCCAGCTTGCAGCAGCTGCTGCTTCATTCATATTGCATGAGGATTTACAGGCAACATGAAACACTGAAATTAATCCTGATAGAGTCATGAATAAAATGCAAATATAGTCTTTGGGAGAAAACATTTGCTATGGAGCATTCAGCAAGCCACGCGCAGGGATGAAGCAGGGAGAATTTATTACTCGTTGCCTGTGTACAGAAATTACACCTGGGCTTAGCAGCTCCATTTCAGCACTTTCGATCAGGTTCCAACAGAATCAATGACATCCCCATCTTGAATGAGGATCTGATTGGATGACACGAGGGATAGATTGGGAAGATGAGGATAATAGCAGAAGGGGATTTCTAAAATGAGCTTTGTTCCATGGATGGTGTACAGCCTAGGTGAGAAATACACTTTCCCAAACACTGGCTCAATCGCATGTTTGTGAGAAGAAAGCAGGCAAATATAAATCATACCTTCCCCAGTGTAGTGTCACTCGTGGAGCTGTCCTTAAATACATCCTGAAAAATGAGCAAAACAGTACTCAGATGGGTTCTCAGCTCTGTCTTGCAGCTCTATCCACAAGAGCTACTTACACAGCTTGGCAGAAGGGGAACAACGCACAGCATAAGACTTAGCTGCAGTTTGTTCTCCATTCTGAAATTAGGAGAGACAGAGACATAATAGGGATTTCAAAAAATTCCATCGCAGATCCTACTGGAAACAAAATTAGGAATACAATGACAATGAATCCCTGGGTGGACAATTGCTGATTGAATGAAATCTGGCAAGCATTTGCTTTTTCAATGGAATGAGGGGGGAGTAGAAAGTAACTGTTTAATGGGTAGATGGGAGCTGCACTTCTTTTCCAACATTTCAAGGGGTTTGTGACCACACAGTTATTCAAGGAAGTGCCAGGAAAGGAGCCTCCATGTTTTGTAATTCAGCTAAATTTGTCAATATTAAGGACAATTGTAAAAGATAGTTTAGCTATGTTTTTAGTTTTAGTTTTTTTTTACAAGATATGGATATTTGAACAATCTAATACAATTAGAATGCAAATTTGCTTCGAAGGGTAGCTTTTAAAATGGCACAAATTTGCCATGAACTGCTAATTTTTGTATGGAAATAAATATTAAATGAAACATTGACCTAGAAGTAGATCTCACTCTGCGAGGGCAGGTCTTGGGACATCCATAGGCAATACTAGATATCCCTCTAATTTGTTATTTCAAGGAAAGATAACTTTTTCAGCTCCTTTGGATTGCTTCTTCCCAACTCAGAAAGCTCAAACTACCCAAGGAGCTGCTGATACAGTTCTACAGAGGAATTATTGAGTCTATCATCTGCACCTCTATAACTGTCTGGTTTGGTTCTGCAACCCAACAGGACAGACACAGACTTCAGAGGATAATTAGGACTGCAGAAAAAACAATTACAACCCACCTGCCTTTAATTGAGGATCTGTATATTGCACGAGTCAAAAAGAGGGCTGCTAAAAAAATTACAGACCCCTCACATCCCAGACATAAACTGTTTCAACTCCTTCCTCAAAACGACACTATAGAGCACTGCACACCAGAACAACTAGACACAAGGACAGTTTTCCCCCGAAAGCCATCACTCTGCTAAACAAATAATTCCCTCAACACTGTTCAACTATTTACAAAGTGTACACTACTATTACTGTTAATCTTCTCATCACTCCTTATCGCCCATCCCCTCCCACTTGTGATTGTAAGACTGTAACTTTGTCACTGTATCCTTACGATTTATATTGACTGTTTCCTAGTATTATTTGATTGTTGATTGTACCCTGTGACTATCATTAAGTGTTGTATGTTATGATTCTTGATTCTTAACGAATGTATCTTTTCTTTATGAGAAAAATACTGAGAGTATTTACACCAAGACAAATTCCTTGTGTGTCCAATCACACCTGGCCAATAAAAGTATTCTATTCTATAGGGACATGAAAAGAACTCCATGGCAGTGGTGGGTTATAAAAAGTTTTCCTACCGGTTCGTTGTGAGTGCGCACTTTGCATGTGCACAGCGTTTGCAACTCACCTTCTTTTGAAAGTCCTGTCTGTAAAACAGCCAATGTGTGGCAATTGGCTGTTTTGTGCAAAGAAGCTGAGATTGAAAAGCAGGAAATAAAAGTAGTAAAGAGCCGGGGCAGGTGGGAGGACCCAGCAGCTGATTGTTGGAGTGAACCAGTTCACTCACAGATGATCGTCAGAGCTACTGATTCAGCTGAACCAGGCCAAACTGGTAGAATACCACCCCTGCTCTGTGGGCAACCCTCTGGCAGCAGTGATGCCACTGTCTAAGCCTTTCAACCCAGAAGTGCCTTAAACAGTGCCTCCAACACAAATGGGTCAGGTGTGCTGTTCTCTGTACTCTTTCTAGTTCCTCAGCATTTTTCTGGAATTGTGGCGGTCAAAACAGGGCATAAGAGAGTACAGTATTCCAGGTCCATTCTGATCTGACCAGCACAGCAGAGAATGGAACTCTCACTCCCTATCATCTCAAACTCTTTCATTGCAGCCCAACTTGCAACCCCAACAAGGACTGGGGAAAAAAAAAACATTGTTAACGGCAGGGGTGGGATTCAAATTTTTAACAACCGGTTCTGTGGGCATGGCTTAGGTGGTGGTCATGTGCCTGGGTGGACATGGCTTGGTGGTCATGTTATTGGCTGGGCATGGCCAATTCAACATCACTCACATTGAGGCATGCATCTCCTCACCTGACTTCTCATAACTGTGGGGATGCTGCAACAGTTGTAAGTGTGAAAAATGGTCATAAGTCACTTTTTTCAGTGCTATTATAACTGAATGGTCACTTCACACAAACAAAGTACCAGCAAAGGAGGGGGGAAAAACTCCAGAGAAGTTCCAGAGACAAGAAGTCTAGTCCTGCCAAGAATGTAATAAGGTTAATCAGAGAGGCAGTTTCTGTAAGCAATGCCAAAATATTTCCTTCCTGCCTTCCTTACAAGATTAGGCCAGTAATTTCTTCTAACAACTGGTTCTCTGAACTGCTTAGAATGTTAACAACCAGTTCTAGCGAATAGGTGTGAACTGGTAGAATCCCACAGCTGGTTAAGGGGTTTATCATCTTAGACTATTTGTTGCATCCCAACTTGCAACCCCAACAAGGACTGAGGGAAAAACATTGTTAAGGGGTTTAGTTGTTAAATGAAGTATTATATGACTGTACCTGATTTCACAAATTTTTGCTGTAGTTATTAATAACCTAATGACTCATTAAACGAGATGTCATATGACTGTAACTTGTAATCTTCTTCTGGCTTCTCCATTGATTTTGCTTATTGGAAGCTGTTTGGGAATGGTCACAAATGATGATCATGTGATTGCAGGGTCCTGCAACCATCACAAAAGTGCAATGGTGGCCAAGTGCCCAAATTACAGTCATATGACTATGGGGGAATGCTATGGCTTGAAGAATAGTAGCAAGACACTTTTCTCAGCACCATCATAACTTCGAACTATTGCTAAAGGAATGTGTTAGAGTTCCAGCAAAACCAAACTCTAATCAAAAACTCCAAGACAAAACTCCTGTCAGCTTTGGAAGCTATATTAGCACCAGAAGCTTCCATGCTGCCAGAATGGTTGTTAAGTGAGGACTATCTGTGGTTCATTTGGCAGTGATAGGTGATGGTTTATGGTTAAGGTGGGATTTACCAGAATGCTTACACTTATTTATTATTTGTATTAAATTTATATGCATGTGTGCAAAATAATGCATATTATCTTGTATATACACGTCTGATGAGTACTTCTACCTATCAAGTTACCACCTACCTTGTACTCTTTGGGGGTTGAGGTTAAGAAAAGTTTGCTATAAGAAGAGGGAAAGAAGTGAGTGATATGAAATACGAGACTCAGAAGAAACTGACATGTTTTACACTGGAAGAGTACATGCCATCATTCACAACATGACAGAGGCCTTGTCAACCATAGGTAGTGTCACAAGCCAGTCGTTGACAATATAACTTCTTATCCACTCAGTGGAGCAGAAATGTCAATTTCCCCCCTTCTTTTCAAACTACTGAAATAGAGGAAATAAATTGTTTAAGGAAGCCCTGGTGTCTGACAGTAGGATAACGGATCAAACAGAAATAAATTTGGTAAAATTTGCGAAGCAAATTTACGAAGCAAATGAAAGGATTTCATTGAAAAATCCAGAGGTTGTGGAAAAACAAAACAACACAGAAGAACTGGCTCTGTTCTAAGCTATCTCCATTCTGGTCATATGACCAAACCTTTAGGTTGCTTTGTTTTCTAGTGCACACATCCACACAATACATCCAAAATACAAAATATTGTTTTGCAATACAGAAGAAAATACAGATGCTTCCTGTTATCACTGCAGGTAAAAGTTGGAAAGAATGTCAAAACTCTTACAAATTTTCATTAGTTTACTCATGCTCTGGATGCTTTGTCTAACTTGTTTTCAAGTGGAAATTGTGACAGGATTATGTGAAATAGAATTATAGATTATATTCACCAAACTATTCTCAGTATAAATTTCAAAAAATGACTTTTCTCCCATAGAATATTATTTGTACAATAAGATATTATTAAATAGAATCCCTGTTCTCATAGAAATCATCATCATTCAGAGTTATTGGAAATTATATTTTGCAGTTCAAAATCAAATATACTTATTCACAGGAAATATTTGCTCAGGATCACACAAAGTCTGGACTGAATAAAAATTAATCTGACTCATCTTTTAATGCAAATGTATTCATGTTTCACAAATTATAATACACATTTTCTTAATTCACACCTCTCCAAATCAATAGGCAACCCAAAACATAATTACAGTTTGACATTTACACTTGTCTAAATTTGGAGATGTTCTTGATTTTTTTAATCACAACATACAAAAATTAAATAAATTAGGATGTGAGCAGAGAAACATGTAACTGAAAATAGCCTGCAAGTATGCATTATATTGTAGAGGATTACACCCCTTATATTAAGAGTAACACATATGAAATATAAACAGATTTAAATTTGGAAATAAGTATGGGAAATCCATATCTTAAGAAACATCTACTTTTGCAGCTGTTAAACTGCAAAACCATTTGAAACATTAAGTAGAGATTACAAGCAAACAACTCCCTCTGTCTTATGTTCATCTGCTTTGCATACTCCTGATTGGAAGACTTCTTAAATCCTCCCCTTCTGTGGGGTTTTCCTCACAAGAGGACAGAATGCACAGGGATTCAAACTTTTTTACTGGAGCAAGTAATTTTCTTATCAACCCATGCCTTAAATCATTCTAGAAATTCTTATTGGTTTTGGTTCTTGCTCTATGAAATATGGATTCCATGAATATGCTGAAGGATTCAAGCAGAGTCATTGTATGTTGTTTGCTATAATCTGTGTCTCTCATTTGGTGAACCAAACTTCTCAGACGTGGCCATCTGTTCCAAGATCAACAGGAAAAGTATTTGCTTGGATTAAGTAGGAAACTAAAAAAAAATCTGCTAGAAAGTTCTTGGCTCTTGAGTATCAATTGACTGAGTGCTCTCTCAGAAGGTGATGCTAAAACCACAACCACACACAAAAAAACGTTGCGGAAACACAAGAATCATACTTTGGACTGCTGTAGAATCCTTAGAATGGCTAAGTTCAAACTATCACTGGTTTTGAAGTTGAAATAGCCATCCATATTTTAATTTTAATTATTAATTTAGTTTAATTAAGTAGGTATTAGTAGACGGGAAATTCAAGCATTGGTTCTTGACTTAACCAGTTGAAACAATGTAACAGCTAGTTTGGTCTAATGTTTAAGGCTAGAAAGCTAGAGATGAAAGCTGCTTGGGTGATCTTGGGGCAGTCACTCTCGCTCAGCCCAACTTACCTCACAATGTTATGGAGATAAAAGTAGCAGGAAGACTTGTAGGATATTTTTGCCTGCCTTGAGTTATTTGTAAAAATAATAAAGGTGGGATACAAATAAATAAATAAAAATTATTATGTAAGAGATTCCGTGGAGGGGAAATCACAAAAAATAAGGACAATTATTTCTCAGACTTTGAAATTTGAGAAACATAAAGGGTATAAAATTCTTAGAAAAAAAGTATATGGGGAAATTACACACAAAAAAAAGGAAACAATATGACACATATTAATCAACTATAAAACATGCTTACATTTATCTTAAGAAAATAATAGTTAATGATTCTCTAACATTACCAAATATAAATCCTATGCCTACACTTCATCTATATTGAATATTTTTTTTATTAGAGTATAGAATAGCCTTTCCAAAAATAGATAAATCACATATTTCTTTAATCCAGGACGTAATAGTAGGAATATTACTACTTTTCAATTTGTCAAAATAATTCTCTGGTGCAATCATAACTCCTAACAATGGTCAAATTCCCAAGTTCCAAGATATAATTTAACATCTTTAACACCACAAAAACTCCCCATGAATCTATTGATGTACATTAAAAATGTTATTCCCCAAAAATATCAATGGAACCAATTTGTAGGACCAAATCATATGAGTCAATGATGCTTCAAATATTTTATAGTACCAACAGAGAAAATTAGATGTTTTTCCTTTTAAATACATTATTTGGTGTGTCCAGTACATTTGAAATAAGGTATTTGGTTAATCAATTTTAATGTTAAATCCACAGAAGCAAACCTAAGGTATTTAAAAATTTAAGATATGCAACTATTTATATTTATTCCACGAGCCGTAAATATCCTCAGTGCCAAATTCATTTTTCTTTAGTTTTTGATACAAAACAGTAAGTGTGTTAATTTCAAACATTGACTCCATCAAATATATCAACACCTTGGAGTTCTCACCTTTTCCAAACATAGTTGTTAAATGTGGACTCATTCATTGTGTGAGTTTGCCCATGTATAATATTCACTTGGATATTGTTTAATTAGAGAGTAATGAATAAAGTACAAGTTAATTATAGTTTAAATATAAAAAAAATAAAATTGAATGGAAACAATCAGGCTTATTTCTTCTTCTCCTTATTCTAAATGGCAACAAGACATTTCTATTTTCAACTTTATTTAGGAATGAACATGCTGGTCCCATTTCTATCTAAATTGCAAACTCTTTTCTATTTGTTTTACCTCATCACTATTTAATTCTCTATCAAGTGGACCTGACATTTTATTCAATTGTTGTTGTGCCTTCAAGTCAGTGTTGACTTGAATCAGGGTTGACTCCTGGCAAACTGCCTGGACTACTCCCTGCAGTTTTCTTGGCAAAAGTTTTAGAAGTGGTTTGCCATTACCTCCTTCCTATGGCTGAAAGAAACTGACTGAGTCAAGTTCACTCAGATGGATTCATGTCTAAGTCTGATCTAGAATTCACAATCTCATGGTTCTGGTTTAATGCCTTAGCCACTACATCAAACTAGATATTTATGCAGTTGACTCCACTTCAAATATAGTAAAATGTTAATATGAGAGTAGATACCTTAGTTTTTATATTTGATCTTGCTTCTTCATTGCTTTTGCCATGTAGGAAATTTTCTAAGTAGGAGAATATAAATGACATGGAAATATCCCATTCTCCACTGGATGGCCCAAGTGCATTGACCATTCATGGTTCTGACTTGGTATAATTTGAAGTTCATCAATGTATTTTGTGTTCATATATTGTGTCTGTCAGCTGAATAAAAAAGCCTCCTCCCGTAAAACAACATGGAACAAAATTGAAGGGCAAGTCATAAAATTATTGAAATGGAAAATTAGAAACCAGCATAAATAGGTTCTTTAGAGAGAAGAAAAGGTGTTTCCCACCACAATAAGCATGAATAAACAATAAAACCACTTGTCAATAAAGGTAGTAGACTTGTTGAAAATGAACTTGTTAACATTTCTTGCAAAGAGTTCAGGAGGTAGAAGTTCCAGATAGGAAGTTAATTAACTTTACCTGATTGTCTCAATATTAACACAGTTTTTTTAAAAAAATGGGAAATCTGGCAATATTTTAAGGCATGGTCTCTGGTAATTAATGACCAAAAAGCAAGAATTTTCATGCATTTTAGGTGGAAAAGCAGAGCAGCTTTTTGTCATTTTTCAGAGGCTTTTATTGGAAATAGGGCATTACAGTTCCTCTAAAACCTGTGATCCCTGGCCTGTTTCTAAATGGAAACTGCTAGGATAATTATGCAATAACCATCTAGGTTAATTGGCTGCCAGGGGAATGCCCCATTCACAAAATCTGTAAAATCATCATTTCACAAAATTGGAAGAAACCATTCAGGAATCTTTAATTTGGTCTAGTGGTTAAGCCACAACAAACTCAATGGGATTTACTTCTGACAAATGGTATTACTCAATCCCATAAAAGTATGCTAAAAAAAGAGGGAAATTATGTCATTTCCACAAAATTGTTCATGCCAGTAGCATTAAATGTAGTATACCCTAATCAACTTAATCAATTAATTAAGTTGATGGGATATGTAAACCTTAATTTTATGGCTTTGGAAATGGTCTGGCCTGATATAAGCATGGACTCATTTTCCTCCATGTTGGCCGAATTGCTTATCCCACCCTGCATGGTAGAATAGCAGGTTTTTGTGCTCTGTCTCAGTATGAAGAATTATGTATTTTGTACCAGTTCACTGGATGACAGACACATTGGAGTTGTGTAACCTCAACCAATCTCCACTAGGATCCTTAGATTTCTGAATGACAGGATATCTCTATGAGCCTATTCCAATTACAGAACTGACAAAGTTCTTCCTCCATGTCAAGTAACAAGTTGAGATGAGTTGGGATAAATAAATAATTCAAAATGTACATGAATACTGATTCCAAAGAATATGAAAACCCATATCCAATCTATACCATCTAGATTGGGGTCGCCAACCTTTTGGACTTCAGGGACCACCAAACACATAATTTTAAATCCCAGGGACCACTAACCAGTTCTGTGGGTGTGGCCTATTCTGTGGGTGTGGCTTGGTGATCATGTGACTGGCTGGGCATGGCTTGTATGTAAATATTACAAATATTTATATAAATATTGAATTTTTTATAAAAAAACAGCAACTTTTACCCAAAATCAGGCAAAGCAGGCAGGCAAATTGAGTTGCTCACAGAATCATTCAGTGATCTATCTATCTGCCATTGGCTAGCTCAGTCTGTCACATAAAATTTGCTTGCCCAGAGTCTGCACTGAATAATAGATCTTTCAGTCCTAAGGGAGGTTCGGCTTTGTTTAAAAGCAGAGCCAAAGATCTAAAGACTAGGTAGAAAGCAAGAAATCCAACCATTTCCTGTTTCCTAGCTAATCTAAATCTCCCAGCACAGCAGAACAGCTGATGGTCAGAAAAAGGAAAAATAACAATTTAGCAGGCAAGTTTGCCGGGTAAGGAGTGGGAGGGGAGGGTTCCCGTGGGCCATGTGGGCAGTGCAGCCTTGTGTTTCTGTGCAGGCTGGATTAATTGCTTTGGGGGGTGCTCTGGGGTGACATTTCTCCACGGCCCACCAAAATTTTCTCAGGGCCCACCAGTGGGCTGCGGCCCATCGGTTGGCAACCACTGATCTAGAGGAGACTTTTATCATTCAAGGACCAAAGAGAGACCAAAATGGGGCAAGTTGAAATGTAATGTTGGTCTCTCCCAATTCAACAGTCAATTTGTTCCAGGTTCCTCCCATTTTATGCATGCCCGTATATAGATTCACCATCAAAAAGCTGTTTTTAATATTTCCTTGTTATGTTGTGCCATTCCTGTCAGGCAGTGGGACAGTCCTTAGTGAAATCAAATTTCTGGAGTCAGTTTCAAGAACTTTTGATTGAATTGAATTATTCTTCCTGTCCCTATCTGGGTACATGCGTAACAAGATAAAGTTACTTCTTGATAGAATTCTGTTGAGCCTTTCATCACTCTTTTAGTTACTTAAGCAGTTCTGCATATAACTGGCAGTATGTCTTCAGTAATAGAAAAAAAACCACAACCCCAATTCTCTGATTATATAGAAATTCCCAATGAAGGACAAGACAAAAAACACTTGAGAGACTGCTGTGGTGATAGGTTTTTATTCGTGAATGAGCAGCAAATCACATTTTGGTCTGCAGGAAGCTCAAATCCCGATAATAGCTTGTGATATTCCACTGGCAAAAAGAAAAGGCAAGAGGAATGGAAACATAGCTTAGGATGATAATGAGATGTGCAGACTGTAAGTCAAAGCAGGAGGTCAAGTCTTTGGCTGTAATGAAAAGAGGTGATTTTCTCTTCTCATTATGCCATTTTCATGGGAAAAGAGGGCATTATTTTCTCACTCCCAACTTGAGGATTTTATTCTTTCTTCCATTGCATGACAGTTCTGTCTACACTTAACACCTCTTCTTTTCACTTTAGCCACTCCAAAGAGCAAAGTTTAATTCCCCCAAAAATGTCTGGTGCAGAGCTGATGTGATTGAACTGGTTTGGGCTTAGAGACCTACAGCAACACACCAGAGAAAAGAAACACAGAGGCCATATACTTGCCTTTGTCCTTCTGACTTGCCGAGAAAGCAGGTTTAAGACAAAAATCACTTTTGCCACTACATATTCTTCAATAAGAGAAGAAGATCCAGGTTTTTTTTTTTTTTTAGATCGCAGGATCTAATCTTTGATCCATAAAAATGTCTTAACAGTGAAAGTTCTGGTTAAAACCTAGATATAATCTAGATTAAAGGTAAAGGTTCCCCTTGGATATACATGCTAGTTCTTTCTGGCTCTAGGGGGTGGTGCTCATTTCTGTTACAAAGCTGAGGAGCCAGTGCTGTCTGAAGACGTCTCCGTGAGCATGACTAAACACCGAAGGCACAGGAAACACTGTTACCTTCCCCCCAAAGTGGTTCCTATTTTCTACTTGCATTTTACATGCTTTTGAACTGCTAGGTTGGCAGAAGCTGGGACAAGTAATGGGAGCTCACTATGTTACCCAGTGCTAGGGATTCGAACCACCAAACTGCTTACCTTTCTAATCGACAAGCTCAGCGTCTTAGCCACTGAGCCACTACGTCCCCCATATAATCTAGATTAAAAGATGTTTATTAGGGTACTTGGGTAGAAGTGCCAATCATCTGAAAAAGAGCAATGGCCTGTTTGAAAACTACACATGTGCCCAAACCTTTGTCTAGTGAAACCATATAGAGCAGGGATTCAAAAATATTAATGGTAAAGAATATAGGCACAAAGTAAATGCCTCATTTGGCTATACTTCATACAATACTTCCACCATCACTACCCTACCTCCCTTGTGTGTCCTTTTCCTTTTCATGTTCATAGGACAATAACTTCAGAGAGCTTAGTAGTAATTCTCTGCCAGTTTCAAACTCATTTTGGCCGTTCACAGAAACTATTGGTAGTCCACCTGTTATGACCATAATGGAACCAGGAATTCCCATCATACATGATAACAGTCAAAAGTTGAGGCACCCATGTGACTGATGTGATTTTACAACTTTTTTTTGCAATTAAGTGCAAAATTAAGTGAATACCATGATTATCAAGCAAGTCAATACACTCCTAGGAGTGTTGTTACTAGGGACCAATCCAAAGGGCCAGGTTCATCAAATAATGTTGTAAACCACATCACTTCATGACTATGAGCTTGTTGCCAGGTGGCCAAAAATGACACTGTGTTGTGTGAGAGAGATGGGAGGGAGGGAGAGACAGACAGACAGACAGACAGACTGACCATTGGAACTCCAGAACCACATTGTAGATACAATTTTGGGGGTCTGTTGTAACTTTGAACTGTTGTTAGGTGAGGACTATCTGTAATTATTGGATTGCATGGTTGTAGATTACTCTTGCCATGACATGTGAATGGCAGCAGTTAGGTCTGTTCAAGGATAAAATGTATTAGTGAATTTAAATGAGAGGTAGGTTTAGGCTTTTATTAGAGTATAGCATTATTTTCTTTGTGATTCTAAATATATTATGACATACATGGATTATATTATTTTTGCATCTATTTAACTGCTGGGCTTTTTTAAAAAAAATGTTGCTGTGTTTAGAGTGTGTCTCAATGAGGCCCTGTTACCAATAATTGTGTTTGTTTCATTGATTGATTCATATAATGAACTTTATATCCTGAAACAGTGGCAAAAAACTAATAAGAAATACTAGGATTTTCAGAAAGGAGGTACAATGTTTTAATGTTATTTTTTCAGAAGTAATGAAGTTCATTTTAAAGAGTTCATTTTAAAGGTTGTGCCAAATCCAAAATTCAGTTTCCAAGACCTTTGCTATGCTAACAAAGAGCAAAGTTTCCACATTTTGATGAAGATTGAAGCCCAGTGGTAGTCTAGTTATGGCTTGAATGCAAGGTTTGTAGTCCTTGGTATTTCCGGGAGCATGACCAGTCTACAGCACAGTCCCTTCAGCAGATCCAAGAAGGCTCCACTCCCATTTGCACTATTCAGGTGACCCTGAAGACACAGATAAACCTGCAAGTGGGTCTTAAGAATGCTCTAAAAGAATGCAAATGACCAGCTGTCTGCAAGGAGTATCCTTCCTTTCCCCACCATTCAATCAGTGCTGAAGAAGCTCCTCGGATGAGAAGCAAAATGTCTTCAAAGAAAAAAAACAAGAAAGTCTAGTTGACTCTTGGGAGGAAAAAAGCACCTTTGGGACAGCCATAACCTGGGTGGTTGAGAATCCCCATAGACATCCAGAAGCATCAGATTTTGCTCCTGGACTGGAAGCAATTAATCCAAAATTTGAATGCTTGAGTAGTCTGATTAGTAATACTTATTAGAAGGAAGGTTAAATCCTAAAACTTCCAGTGAGTGTTGTATTGTCTAGGCTTTGTTTTCTCAAACTTTTCAGTCAAAATAGAAGAGGTTTGAGATTTTATGTGAAGATGGAGCAGTCTTATCTTTTAATTAATGGCAACAATTCCTGTGACATGCTACGCATAAGTTGGTAGTGTGTGTTTGAGTGCCTGCTTCTAATAAAGAAAATAAGAACATGCTGAAATTAGTGTATATGAAACTTGTGACTGATATGAGAATCTCCCAGAGGCATTTATGCACAACTTCACACATTATCCAAACAGCTGCTCAGTAATATAGCTATGTTTTAAACCCATATGTTTTGTTTGAATTCCATAACTAAATGGAAGCTGTTTCTGGGCTATGTAATTCTGCAGCTTCAGTTTCTTCAATGTTTCTTGAGTACGGGGGGTGGGGTCAAACTCATGTAGTCACAGCGGCATCACATGACATATCGGGGCTTTTCCCCTTCACTAAACTGGTTGTGGCCATGGTCAGCACATGATACATCCAGCCCACAAGCTGGGAGTTTGACAGCCCTGCTTTAGTAGGTTGAAGAAATAAATCCGTTCAGTTGTTTCACTGCAACCTTCGGTCCTGGCATGTAGAAGAACTTGGCTTCAATCACTGTCACCTCTTCCCCTCAACTGGGCTTTCAAATCATCTTATTAAATCAGATTAAATCAGGTCCTGATTTTAGAAAAGGGCCAGCATTTTATGCTACTCAGATGAAAGAGAAACATGGCTTAAACATACCAAGAGCCTTGGTGGCAGAGTAGAACAGAAAAGGGGTCTCCAAACTTTTGACCTCAGGGATCACTAAATTCATAATTTTAAATACTGTGGACCACTAATATGAATTCAGCATGCCGCTCGCTGAAACACCTGGACTCCCACTGATGGGATGGAGTCCTTCAGGCATTTAGCTTGGCTGTCTGTTTCTGCAATCTTAAATACTCAAAGAGTCGTTTGGACCCATTTCCCACAGAAAACAAAACACTGGGATCACTCATGTCTCCCTCTCTCTCTCTCTCTCTCTCTCTCTCTCTCTCTCTCTCTCTCTCTCTCTCTCTCTGTGTGTGTGTGTGTGTGTGTGTGTCTGTCTCATCTCTCTCTTTCTCCCTTTCTTCCTCTTTCTCTTTCTCTCTCTGTGTTTTGTCTCTTTCTATCTCTCTTTCCTGCTCTTTCTTTCTCCCTCTCTCTCTCTCTCTCTCTCTCTGTCTTGTCCCTCTCTCTCTTTCTCTCTCTCTCTGTCTTGTCTCTCTCTTTCCCTCTCTTTCCGCCCCCTCTTTCTCTCTCTTTCTTCTGTGTCTTCTCTCTCTTTCTCTCTCTTTCCCCCTCAGTCTCTCTTTCTCCTTTTCTCCCTCTCCCTATCTCTCCCTCTCTGTGTGTCTTCTCTCTCTTCTCCCCTCTCCCTATCCCCAGGGTGTGGGGGAAAAGAACCTCTGAACTGGTGCTGGGTGGTGGGAATCTGGTGTCTGGAGGCAGACGAGCCACATGCTGAAGACCAGACAGCCGGTGGGTAGGTGGGGCAATCCTGCAGTCTCCCTAGCAATCCTGTGTCTTGGCTGCTGTATCTGCACATCGAAGAGGCCGAGCAGAAGCAGGAAGAGTGAGGACATCCTGAGCTGCAGGAAGCAGCTGCCAGCAATGCCCTCAGGCAGCAATATTGTGAGGGGAAGGCTGGACCAGTCCCCTCAGGAGCTGCAAAGCACTCACCACCACTCTGGCAGCCACCAAGTCTTCTCCTTCCTACTGGGTGGGTGAACACTTCTGGTGAGGAGGAAGAGAAGCATGGTGGGAGGAGGCTTGATGGCTATCAGAGGGGCAGCAAGTGCTTTGCAGCTCCTGAGGGGAGGAGCGCTGGAGATTGTGCCCTCCTCTCACAGGCCAGGGAACACCTGGGAAGGGCTCCGATGCTGCCCTTCTGACCATTGATGCAGACACGGGTGCGCTGCAGACCACCAAAATGTTCTCACAGACCACAGGTTGGTGGCCTCTGGAATAGAATGCAGCATTGCAGGCTAATTTTGCTGACTTTCAGCTGACTGCAGTTGGGCAGTCTCACTGGCATCTAGGTTGTCTCAGTCTTCCATTCTTCCATGGTCAGTAAAATGAAGACCCAGATTATTGGGGGCAATATGTTGACACAGTAAACTGCTGAGAGAGGGCTGGACAGCACTCTGTGAAGTGCCATATAAGTCTAAGTGCTATTGCTATACTAAGGCTTGTGGACATTCTCATGGTGATGAAAGGACAAACTTCATTCTTAGAAAGCACTATATATATATTTTTTTCACCCTAATTTTTCAAAACATGTGATATTGAAAGGTTCTACTTTTTCTGTGTGTGTGTGTGTGTGTGTGTGTGTGTGTGTGTGTGTGTGTGTATGAAGGCTACTTTCTCAATACTTTCTCAATTATTCCCAGGTCTTTTGAGTTGCATGTTGAGTAATTACTATGTATTAAAGCAACCTGACCTTTTTCATGCCTTTGTGCTGCCTCTGCTTTAAGACCCCTTTTGTTGAAGTTAATGTTATTCTTAAAACAGGAGGCCCATTTCTTTCACCTGAAAACAGTTAGGGCTGTCTTAATAAATAGCAGAACAGTACTGCATTGAGGTTGCATGAATTCTGAAGCATTTCTTCCACAACATTTACTAAGCACCCATAGATCATTTATGGGTGTATATGTTTTTGTCTGAGTGCGTAGTTAATATGTAGATAATTATATCTAGTCATAAAATATTTATAGCATGACTTTCAACAAGGTGTGTACCATGCAATCAATCAAAACATCAGAATGTCAGATCTAAGCAGTCAATAAAGATTTGTACACAATAGAATTATAGTAATTATATTAATAACCTAATATAAACCAACTGAATTCCAATCACCAAAACAAGAAAACAAATTAAACATGCAGTCCCATATCCTGCTAAAGCACACTACCTGAGGTTTTACATAGTGACTGTAGCAGGGGTGGGATTCAAATTTTTAACAACCGGTTCTGTGGGCATGGCTTAGGTGGTGGGCATGGCTTGGTAGTCATGTGACTGGGTGGACATGGCTTGCTGGTCATGTTATTGGCTGGGTGTGGCCAACTCAATATCACTCACATCGAGGGAAGCATCTCCTCGCCTGGCCTCTCATGACTGTGGGGATGTTGCAACAGTAGTAAGTATGAAAAATGATCATAAGTCACTTTTTTCAGTGCCATTGTAACTTTGAATGGTCACTCCACACAAGCAAAGTACCAGCAAAGGAGGGGAAAAAACTCCAGAGATGTTCCTGAGACAGGAAGTCTACTCCTTCCAAGAATGTAATAAGGGTTAATGGAGAGACAGTTTCTGTAAGCAACACCAGAATGTTTCCTTCCTGCCTTCCTTACAGGATTAGGCCAGTAATTTCTTCTAACAACCAGTTCTCCAAACTGCTTAGAATGTTAACAACTGGTTCTAGTGAATAGGTGCAAACTGGTAGAATCTCACCCCTGGACTGTGGTCTCTTCATTCCTTATGTTTGGGATTAAAATAGATATTTTTAAAATTCTGCTTAACTCTGTTAACTGATTAGGAAAATCATTTACAGCCCAAGACAGTGTCTGTAAAGCCCTTAGCTGTAAAGAAGCCAAAGAGAGGGTGAGGAAGAAAGAGGCAGGACCAGAAGTGTCTGTGCAACTCTACAAATCACTTCAAGAAAAGTTTACTAAGAAATAAGAAAAGAAAGATAAGATGGAATATTTATACCTAAAGGCAGAAACAGAATAAAATATTTATCTTGGCCCTTGGCTTTTAGAAAGGCCCAATATTGTGGCATCTAGTACTCCAGCAGGTATGGGCAAAAAGATAATTTGAACTATGCTGGACCTAGATCAAAGAGCGAAAAACCAGTGAGACCAGTCAGTAAGCAGTTAGGTTAGTCCATAAGAAGCCTTACAGCATCTGTTAGGAAACCATTTGAAACAAAGAATAACACAAGGTCCAAAGCTTACTATGAGGAAAGCACGCTGATGATCAGTACTAATTACCAATAACACAAATCTGAAGAAAACCAAGAGGTGTTATGCTTCTGATATGCAGGGCCATCTGCTAATATAGAAGTACCAGGTAATCGAAAATATCAAGAGAAAGAGAGATGAAAAAAATATAAGGGAAAGAAAGGGAGAGAAGGAAGGACAGATTGACAAACAGATGAGATACAATAGATAGTTGGATTACGAAGAATGTGATATACTGATCAGGAAAAGAGTTAGGAAAGCTCCTAAATTTCACACCAGATGGACCCTGGATGAAAAGTCCATAATTTTACAGCACTTGGGCAATTGTCATCGTAGTTTCAGCTGGGAAACTGTGAGCATCCTAGTCCAAGCCAAGTCCAAAAATGGTAGGGAATTCCTGGAAGTCTAGCATTCAGACAAATCGGCCACCAAGAGGCCCATAAACAACATTTATATGCATTTCAAAAAAGACAATCAAAAAGCCAAAAAGGAAACAAAGAGACCAAAACCCTCCTCACCAGCAATCAACACTTAGATGAGCAGAGATTAACACCAAGATTGACATTGGATCGACAGTTAAGAAGTAAACAATACTGCAATCAGGGAATACCAACTCAGACAAATAATTTAACAGTAAACAGACTAATCAGGAAACCAAGAACACTCCCATCAACATTGACAGAGCAAACCACTAGTAAATAAACAGAGAGCAAACTCCACTCCTTTCTAGCACTGATGATGTTACCTAGTTTGATAATGAAACATCTTCAGGAAAACAACCAAGTTCCAGGATCACCAAAGGCTTCACAAGTAGGAAAGAAGCAGCCTTTTTTGCACATTTATGTTGTACAATAAACTTTGCTAAGAATCTCTTTGCTTCAAACAGACAAGGTTTGTCTCTTATATCTTCCTCACTTCTAGTCATCCTGAGCTTCAAAGCTCATGTGAATTTGTCTCTGCATCTTAAGATAATTAAATCCAGAAATAATTACTATCTGCATATGCTTCAGTGACACACGTTTCTTGAAACGTGTGTATATATATGTATATAGGCACATATACAAACACATAGAAACATACCCAGTTAATTAGTCACTTCAGTGACAGAAGCTAGGTAGCATTATTTGGGCTTTATTAGCAGATTTTTTTCATTCAAAGTTGTTTGTGAGTTGCTGGTATACAACAGAGGCCCCTGATGGCTTTATCATGGATCTTCCCACACTTGTTTTCTCATCTTTATTTCATAACATCCATTACTTTAGACATGAAGATAAATATTTGCTTTGCAACGCTAATGCTTTTATTCCACATGAATCATCTATGTCTCAGTTCTCCCTCTCCCTCTCCCCCAATCCCTCTCAGCACTGAATTTGGGAAGAGGGGTGGTGGTGGCATGAATCATATATTAGCTTTTTGGTAATTTACAAAAAAGGGACGTGGTGGCTCAGTGGCTAAGACACCGAGCTTGTCAATCAGAAAGGTCGGCAGTTTGATGGTTCAAATCCCTAGCACCGCATTACAGAGTGAGCTCCCAGTTTCTGCCAACCTAGCAGTTCAAAAGTATGTAAAAATGCAAGTAGAAAAATAGGGACCACTTTGGTGGGAAGGTAACAGCGTTCCGTGTGCCTTCGAAGTTTAGTCATGCTGGTCACATGACCACAGAGACATCTTTGGACAGTGCTGGCTCTTCGGCTTTGTAACGAAGATGAGCACCACCCCCTAGAGCCGGAAATGACTAGCACGTATGTGCTAGGGGAATCTTTACCTTTACCTAATTTACAAAATCTGGGCTGTCTTTCCATAATAGTATTTATACATTGTAAAATAACATAGATCAAGTAGATAACTGCACCACAAAATATAATATATTCTGCCCGTTATACTTTTTACAATTTACTACAAAAAGAATCATATAAATTGGGGCATTTAGCCATTTAGATTCAGTTCCAAAATTTGGGTTAAAGCATGTACCTTTCTATAACTTTTAAAAATATTCAGTTTTTTCAAGCATTCCAGGAAATATGCCCTGATTCTACTTCCCCCTGCTTTTAGAATATGGACTATGGAAAGAGAAGAGAAAACAAAACAGTATTGGAGGTTTAAGCTGAATAGGACTTTAGATCAGAGTAATTAGTTTAGACATCAAGATCTAGTGATTCCCTTAAATATTTCTTTTGATATTGTCAGCAAATATCAGACCTTTATAAAATTATTTTAGGGTTTGCAAATCTGTTATGCCTAGCCTTCCTCAACCTACCAGTATATATCAGATTCTTTGGCAGCTACCCCAACACAAAAGTGTTTATTTTTAAGCAAAATTCTTCTAGAATTCTTTTTGCAAGATTTACTGAGTTGCAAAAAAATGAACCTACAATTATTTCAAGACCTGTGCTATTTTCCATTTAGAACCAATTTACTATGTTGAATATTAGAGTGCCTGCATTATTACTTTATTTCTAACAGTCTCCCTGCATTCTCATGAGGAAGCAGGTCTTTTCACTGATAACAGCTAAGGTGGCATCTAGTTATTTACACAATGATATTCTGTATCTTACCAGTCAGTCAAACCATTGTTGTATACAGTATCATAAGTATGCTAGTGGTCTGTGGGGGGGTGTGGATGCACATGTGTGCATACCTTCACATCAGTTTTAACTGCTGGAGACTGTATTGATCCATACAGTTTTCTTGGCAATGTTTTTCAGAACTGGAAGGGAAGCTGAAAAGGGATCTTTGAGGTCTTCCAGTCCAGCCCCCTGCTCAAGCAGGAGACCCTATACCATTTCAGACAAATGACTAGCCAGTCTTTTTTTAAAACCTCCAGTGATGAAGCACCCACAACTTCTGACAGCAAGCTATTCCACTGGTTAACTGCTGTCATGTTGAGAACTTTCTCCTTAATTCCATGTTCCTGACACACTTTATACAGAAGATGCTAAACATGTATTGTACATAATGCAGAGTTATATTCTTTATTTCCTCAAATCCCTAAGATGCCCTAAAGTTATATAGGATTCTAACTGAAATAAAAAGTCATTTAAATACAGAAAACAAACAACTATTGGCTTCATCCCCAGCCTTAAATCTTTAAATCTATTCATTCATTGCATCCTGGAATATAATTCACACATGTTAATAGAATGATTAGATGTGTGAATATAGTTTTGTATGTGGGTGATAAATGGTTGAATTCTTTCTGTGATCTTGAAAATTGTCTCTAATACAGTTTTATTTTTCAAAGTTACAAGTATCTCATCATCTGCTGGTCCCAGTTGGGCTGTTCCATGCTCTGACTTAGATAATAAGGGTTATCTATTTTCATTTGCTCTCTGTGGGGGTTCAAAGAAATAAGAACTGCTCTGACATCTTGCCAAGAATTCAGCTCACTTGGGCATTCAGCTTTTGCAAGGCATGCTAGAATAGAAAGGTCATTAGGTTCTAATTGTTACTCCCTCCCTCCCATGATGTAATTCTTTCATTGCTGCAGGTTCAAAACCCATTTGCAGTGTATTAGAACAAATGTGTACCTTTGTGCACGTATGTGTGAACAATGTCTTAATATGCATGAAGATATAAATGGATTTTGAATCTTCCTTTCATCACCATAATGAGTAAAACAGAAACAGGCAAGCCTCAAAAAATATTCCCTACTGTCATATTTCAATCAAAATACAGCCATGCACCCCTTTTCTTTTCCAAATATACCTTTAAGCAGGCAAGCTGCACAGAGCTGTTTTATAGGTCAAGGTTATTTTTAGCTTTAACTTACTCCTTTTGCTATTTTATCCAAACAAGATTAATAATGATAAATGTCAGGGGAATTTGGAAAAGTCCAGAAGTGATAAATCAAGCAGTTTTCCATTCTCATAAAACTGGTAGGAAAAAATGTGGAATCCCACCACTGAGGTGTATAGGAGAAAAGGAAAGAAAGAAAGAAAGAAAGAAAGAAAGAAAGAAAGAAAGAAAGAAAGAAAGAAAGAAAGAAAGAAAGAAAGAAAGAAAGAAAGAGGAAGGAAGGAAGGAAGGAAGGAAGGAAGGAAGGAAGGAAGGAAGGAAGGAAGGAAGGAAGGAAGGAGAGGGAGGAAGGAAGGAAGGAGAGGGAGGGAAGCAATGCACATTTTTCTTATCCAAGGAATGAAACACTAGAAATAGGAAGCGCTTTATACTGGGTCACTATTTGATCGATTTAGTCTAGCATAGTTTAATACTGGCCTAGTTAACACATCTCATAAACCCAAGGTATTGAATTACAGTTACTAGATCTAGTAACCTGGCTCATTCATCATCTTAAACTTCAAATATGTTCTCATGTGAAAAGTATAATTCTTTTCTGATGCCAGCATTTCAAGATGTGGAGTAGGGTTTTCTCTAGCCTTAACAGAAGATGCCAGGCAGGAGATATCTGGTTGATGAATTCTTTACCTTCAGGTGTAACATCTCAGTTCCTCTTACTCTATTCTGTTTACAAAAAATTATTCAGCTTTGAGAAGTTCCTACTAGGAAAATTTATTCCGCTTGCAGATTCATCAGAATCTGTTTTTCTTTCATTAAACACAAGTCTTTTCAAATTGGTATGTGTTTTAGACATAACAGGGTAGAAAATAGTAATCAGCTTTTGCCACCTGCCATGGCTTTACTCAGTGAATTGGATTAGAAAATATTTTTGAATGGTATATTTCTCTTTGCTTTTAGACTTTCTTTTATGAGAAATTAGACAAAGCCATAATAAAATAATTGGTACATTGCATATAACCATTAAATGCAAATGTATAAATATTGCATGAACCAAACATTACCCTGGTCAATTGCCATAATTTCCAGAGTTCAGTGAATGATCATCTTTCCTCATTAGTAATAGCCGAGCAAAGTCCCTGTTTCACATTTGCTGCTTTTGTTCCCCAGCTTTATTCCACAGGCAATTTATAGAATAGTTAGGCAAAGCAACTTCTGCACCTTATTGCCCAACAAGATAAAAGACTGTCAGATGAAAATGCTAGTTCTGTGTAGAGTTATACGCACCAGCCTGCCTGCTGACTCATGTGGAAGCTCGGTGCATCAGAGCTCATAAATGCACAGGTGCTTCCATCCAGCAAGGTGCAAATGACTGAATGTATTATTAGCGCTTAGGAAAATGCAGGGTAGGGAGCATATTTTTGGAAATTGGAATTTGCACTCCTTGGGATGTGTGGACATCACTTACCCTGCTCTGCTTGTGCCAAGAGGATTTAAAATATGTGAAACATCAGTGGAATTTCACATTTGCAGCTTAACACATTTTCTAACAATCTGTGAAGATTGCTAGTAAAATAGAAGTTCTGTCTGCATCCTGAAATGATGTGGCCAGCTTGTTCAGATTGTGAGAGCATGTTAAACTTTGTAACAGCTAATTCTCTTGAATTTGTAACTGTGAAGGGTTATTTATTTAATATTCATCTGGCATTGTGCCACATGGCTTTTATCGCTAAATGATGGCTAATATCGGTTTGTGTTTAATTGTGTCAGTACATCATCAGCAGAGAGGTTTATGGGAACCAATCCATCTACTTATTCCCTGCTGTTTTTTGCATGCCCCAAAGAACTCACATGTGCATATCTGGGCAGAAACATTTGCAATATGAGGAAAAAAGACACTATATGACCATACCTGTTGGATGTCACCACAAAAGTCTGATTTCAATGATGAATGCGCACTTGTACTATTGTTCATCTTTGAACATGATTTGAATACATGCACATCCCATGGCAGTGTATTTCACCTGCTTGACAGGTCTCAATTTAATGCAAAATGAAAGAAGTTGAAGCCTGTTGAGATGTTCAGTCACTCCAGGTCATAGTTGTCCCAGAGTTGCTTTTTTTTAGGAGGCAAACTGGACTTTTCAGTTGCCTCCCCCAAAAAAGCACCTTTGGGAAATATGTTGAAGTGTTCATTTGAACTAGATTTAAGAACAAACAATGAATAATACTTTCACAGTGATTCTTGTTGACAGCAGTGATTATACTTTTGATGGCTTGAAGTCTATCTTGGTGGATCATTTTGGTATACCTCAACATCCATGGTAGCTAATCTTCCTAAACTAGCATCTTAGGTACCACAGATATCGAAACACTATACACCAACATCCCCTATAAATATGGACTTCAAACCATCAAGAACTTCATCAGTGATGTCAATATTGCATATTTTGCCATCACAGCATGTAATTTTGTAGTCACCAATAAAATACTTGATCTTTGCCAATAACATATATCAGCAAATCAGTGCATAGCTATAAGCACACAATATGCAAACATATTCATGATTACTTAAAACAATGTTTTTCTCAGTTTGTAACTCCTGAAGTCCTTTATCTGAAAATCATTGATGCTATTTTCATAATCTGGCCCCATGAAAAGTAATGTCTCATCAATTTTTTTCATGACTTCAATAGCTTCGATCCTTCAATCTGCCTATAGAAGATGTCTGTTTCCTTTTTGTTGTAGTAAATATACACAATGGTCAGAGAACCACTACAGGACACCTACAGAATGCCATGTATACCTATGTTCTTCCAGCTTTCTTCCAAAACAAAGGACCAAATCTATAAACTACAGTCAGATTCTTTGCTTAAATCACATTGACAGAGGTGGTCAACTGATGGAATTAAACCAGGCATTAAGGGACTTCCTTTACATGCTCTTCTCCTAATATAATATATGTCATCATCTTTCAGCAATGCCTCTCTGCATTCTAATTTGGACAAATAGACCAGAAATTGCAAAAAGAATTAACAGACACAAGTTTGACAGCAGGATTCAAAACAAAGATAAAATTGTATCAGAGGGTTATAACCTCCCAGGGCATCCTGTTGCAGATTTCAAAGTAGCTATTTTGGAACAAATGAACTACACCAGCACAACAGAGCAAGAGATTGTACAACTCATATATATTAACAGATTTCAGAGTATTTCAGAAGGTCTTAACAAACAAGTTGTTTAACACATTACAACTGCTGGTTGATAAGGTGCTTGTAATTGCTCTAGCATAGGGGTCGCCAACCTTTTGGACCTCAGGGACCACCAAATTCATAATTTTAGATCCCAGGAACCACTAACTGGTTCTGTGGGTGTGGCCTAATTTGTGGGTCTGGCTTGGTGGTCATGTGACTGGCTGGGCATGGCTTGTATGTAAATATTATAAATATTGATATAAATATTGATTTTTTTTATAAAAAAGAGCAACTTTTACCTAAGCTAGCCATTGGCTAGCTTAGTCTGTCATATAAAATTTGCTTACAAGCAAACTCATAAAATTTACTAGCAAGCAAACTCACAAAATTAACTCACAACAAATCATGCATGTCAATATTGATTTTTTTATTTAAAAAAAGAGCAACTTTTACCCAAAAATCAGGCAAAGCAGGCAGGCAGATTGAGTTGCTAACAGAATCACAGATTCATTCAGAAATCTATCTATCTGTCATCAGCTAGCTCAGTCTGTCACATAAAATTTGCTTGCAAGCAAACTCATAAAATTAACTCACAGCACACCATGTATGTAAATATTGAATTTTTTTATAAAAAAGAGCAACTTTTACCCAAAATCAGGCAAAGCAGGCAGATTGAGTTGCTCACAGAATCATTCAGTGATCTGTCTATCTGCCATCGGCTAGCTCAGTCTCTCAAATTTGCTTGCCATGAGTCTGCACTGAATTTGCTTGCAAGCAAACCTTCAGTCCTAAGGGAGGTTCGGCTACATTTAAAAGCAGAGCCGAAGATCTAAAGACTAGCTAGAAAGCAAGAAATCCAACCATTTCCTGCTTCCTAGCTAATCTAAATCTCCTGGCACAGCAGAACAGATGATGGTCGGAAAAAGGAAAAATAACAATTTAGCAGGCAAGTTTACCGGGTAAGGAGTGAGTTGGTGGGGAGGGTTCCCGCGGGCCATGTGGGCAGCACAGCCTTGTGTTTCTGTGCAGCCTGGATCAATTGCTTTGGGAGTGTGCTCTGGGGGTGAGATTTCTCTGTGGCCCACCAAAATTGGCCCACCGGTTGGCGACCGCTGTGTTAGACAACTTTTGAAGTGTTGATTAGTTAAGACTTAGAAATAGGGATGGCATACAGCCAATAGAGGACCCTTTAGATACTTTTCAGAATGCCTATTAATCGACGCTTATTTATCCCACCTTGAAAAACAGTATAAAAGCTTGTTGAATCCTTGGTTCTTGGTCCCAACATTTTGCTGGCTGGGGCCCCTTTTGCTGAAGTGCTTCAAAAGGAAACAAACCTGCACCTTGTGTCTGGTGTTCTTCATCAGCTTTGGCACTAAGTTTACACCTGAACTGAGGACAACAGGGTTTTTAATCAAATAATGCCTGCACCATTGCAAAACAGCTATCACAACATTCCATCTAAAGCTATCTATTACTACAACCCAAATAATACCAGTGTTGAATGATTCTTAATCTAGGATAGCTTGGGTAGCTTATCTCAAGTTCTTGATCACAAAAATATACACACAACTGCCCAGATAGCTTTCCAACATTATTGATTTTTCTCTGCAATGTTTAATTATGCAAGGGAGAGAGTAAAGTGTGCTTTAAGATAGACATAGCAGACATAACACTTATGGGATCTATTATGGTTTTACTCTCTCAGCATAATTCACAGTTTCATTATCCTGTTGTAGCATCTGTGCATTGGAAGCTGGCAGAGTATTACAGAGAAGACGAAGATCAACATTTCCTGAAAGTGATACCTTTCCCTAATGAGCAAGGTTTTTTTGTTTTGTTTAAATATAGTAAAGCACTTAAATCTAAAACCTTTCTGCTTACTGTAATGAAGAATATATAACAGGTTCTATTCCTGTATGGAAGAACTGAAATGTTGAACTAACAACTCATGTCAATTTGATTTCCAAGAAACAAAGTATATGGAGATTCTCAGTCATCCAGGTCATGGTTGTCCCAAGGTGCTGTTTCAAGAGGCAACTGAACTTTTTTTTTTTTTGAACATGTTTCATTTCTCATCCAAGCTGAGTTGATGAAGCTTCTTGGATGAGAAGTGAAACATCTTCAAAGAAAAAACAGCCCAGTTGCCTCTTGAAACAGCACCTTTGGGACAAGAAATAAATTAGAAAAAATGGCAATTGAAATAGAATGCTGCAAAGAGCATTCTTGCATGTAGATAAAAACAATATAGGATTTTATTTTCCTTTTGTTTAATCATGTCCAATTATTGAAGTCTGCCTAGACCAGTTCCTGAAGTTGGCAAGGGTTTTTAGAAGTGGTTTGCCTGCCTGTTAAGACACTAGAATTCACAGTGTCTCAATTTCTAACCTGCTTCAACCACTGCAACAAACTGGCTCTCAACAGTTTAGTAGTGATGTTATGATCAGGGGGGGGGGGGGGGGGAGCATTAACTATTTTTTTTAAAAACAGACACTTGCAAAAATAACCAACAAAAAATAAAATGCTAACTTTCTCTCTCAAGTATATTATCTTCTAAGGTGATCAATGCCTTGTGTATAAATACTACACATAGGCATAGAAAGAGTAGGTAAGAGATGGCCTGAAACCACAAATGTTTTGTTCTTTCACCTTTAATATCCAGCTTTTCCCCTTCCATGAACCATCAGTTAAATAATTGAAAATGCTCCAGGCTGTTTCCAAGCTTTCGCTAAAGATCTTTTTCACAATATTCAGAAACTGTTAAAGTACGGTTTTTCACTCAGTTAAAAACACAGTAAACAGATTGTGCACATATATATGTGTGGATGTGGTTATGAATTTAGATACTGATATATGATCTTTTCCAAACCTAAAACTCTGGGACTAGAAAGTTATATACAGCCTAAGAAAGGACTCCTATTTGGAGCTTTGAATAATATATTTTCTGTTTTCAATGTTACATAATTGAGGGCAGAAACATTCTTCTAGACAACTGTATTATTTCCTTTTCAAAAACAAGTATTTTTTGTCATAGACCACTACCTTTTACTAGGTTTTGCTCAACTTAAAATATCTTCGTGTTGCCTACTATAATGAACATTTTGCCAAGGTACACAAAGTTCATAACTACTTGCTCCAATTCTTAGTGCTTATGTATAACTTACAATTGTCAGCTTCATGTTCTCTCTCAAACACAAATACAATTCTGTTCAAATATATACTCTTTATTGAAAAACATGATTTGTCTAATATTTACTGAATTTGATGTGGATTCTTGAAAAACAACAAGACATTATCTGCATTTAGATGTTACACTCACATTCATGGCTTCAACCAACACATTATAAATGTCATTTCAGGCATTCCTCATGTGTTTATCCTAGCAGCCTCCAAAATTAATAACAACAATAAAATATATGTTTAACTGGTTAAATTTTATGAGATTGACAAAGTTTGAACCATGGAATTGCCTGTGACAATCTATAGAGGAGAAATTTGAAGAAATTTGAAGAAACAAAATAAAAAGAATACTGTTGCTTTTGAGAAGACATCTGGGCATACTACAGATGGCCAAGAAAATAAGTCAATGAATGATCAAACAATTCACCTTTAATATTCCATGCAGCTTTTCCTATTCCGTATGGCACCAGTTAAATAATTAAAAATTGTCAGGGTTCTGGCAATTGCCCGAATGCTGTAATCACTAGAGGCATAAATGACCAGGCTCAAATGTTCTTACCTCAGATGCATTATTCAAAGACCTAGCTCCTAAAAAAGCCTCTATTGCAGTGATGGTATGCTATGGGTTCAGCCCCAGTTCCAGTGAACTGGTAGCAAAAATTGCTACTGGTTCGGCCAAACTTGTAGTAAAAAAAAGCCTCCAACAATCAGCTGAGAGGAGAAAGAAAAGTGCAGGATCGGCATTCCACCCACCCCTGGGCTTTTCTCTTCCTTATCCTCTCAGCTGATTGGTGCTACTGGTGTGGCCTCAGCTGGTGTGTGGAAAGCTGTGTGCCCATGTGTTAGGTTCTCATGTGCGCACGATCACCGAACCAGTGGAACAAGTAGGATCCCACTGCTGCTCTATTGGTGGGAAAGGTAGAAGTAAAGAGAAGAAGATGACCAGCAGAATGGTGGATGAGCGCAGTTACAACAGTGATAGGAACCACTGCACCATGGGGAGACCTGAAAGATTAGGTTAAGGATAGACTATCATGAAGAAAATCTATCTATATGTCAGTAAGAGTTAGCAATTCCTTGATGTCACATAATCAATCTATTCTTTTGATATCTCACAAGATATTGACATTCTCACTGCAAGAGTTTTGCCACTTTTAATCCATTCTACCTTTTCTTACAAAAAGGTTGGATAATCAGGAATTTCCCAGGAGAACATCTTTATTTCTTTCTACTTTGAGAACTTGCAAAAGCACAGGTGTGCATTATAAGGCTTTGAAAATGTTTATTATAAGGCTTTGAAAATGTTTATGAAATCTGATGGCTAATGTGGCTTGTATCTAATGTATTGTGACAAAAAGAAAATAAAATAACTCCCAAAATGCATTTGAACTCAAATGCTGGCTATGATGTTTGAATTTTTTCATTCTTCAAGGAAATTGGGGAGATACTAGGAGTGGAAGAAAGGTGTATATTTAAAGCAAATCAAAGAGGAAAGTAAACATGAAAAATCATTTGGCAGCCACAACCTGAAATTATGTTTATGAGGTAACTGAAATGACACGAAGGGGCTGCATTTTACATGCTGAATAAATCAAGCTCTCATCTCCAGATAGCTCTTATAAGTAAAAAGGGGAAAGAAGGTTTCTCTTCATTTGTCTGCTTTGCAGTCACATCTCTCTCTTTTGCTTCTGCAGTTCTTCATAACCAAGCATCTTCCAGTTTTTCAATACTATATTGTTTATAGCACGGGTGAAATTTTATGAATGGAGGGGGAAGGCAAGATCAAAGATCAAAAGAGAGATGCCTCAGAAATTTATTCAGTACACATTTTAAACCGAGCCTTTTGATGCTTTAGCACAAATACATTGTACAGCCATCCTCAATTGATAACATTTTGCAGTGCAGTTCTTGACTCAGAAAGGAAGAAAGAGTAGAAGAGATGAGTGAGAAAAGAAGAAAGAAAGAAATGTCCACCAAGATGCATAAGTGAGTACATATAAGATATGTGCACTATAGCTTCTAATGTTTAGAAGGAATATATGGAAGTAATATATATTACATACTAATGTAGGTAACCGAGGCAAGTAAATGGAAAAATAGCAATATCGCTTAGCAACGCACTTAGACTTATATACCACTTTACAGTGTTTTACAGACCTCTCTAAGTGGTTTACAGAGTCAGCATATTGCCCCCAACAATCTGGATCCTCATTTTGCCCACCTCGGAAGGATGGAAGTTTGAGTCAACTTTGATCCTGGTAAGATTTGAACTGCCAAATTGCAGACAGCTGGCAATCAGCAGAAGTAGCCTGCAGTACTGCACTCTAACCACTGCGCCATTGTAATAACTATCTAATGACAAAATATATTTTAAACAATATTCATGTTCATGGGCAAGTGTAAATATATTGTGTACATGTAGGCAAACATGGGATGGAATAGACTCATGAAAGAATTAAGGAGTACTGTGGTAAGTTAAAAGCAAACTGATTCATTCATCATTGCTACTAATTCAGTGTATTTATTTATTTATTTACTTGCTTACTTACTTATTTATTTATTTACTTATTTATCCAAGTTTATCTAGTTGCCCACCTCATAAAACAAGTGACTCTAGGCAGTATATAACAAAGTTATAAAACAATAGTTAACAAATAGCAACAGTTTGTGAGGGAGATGGGCTGTTTCTTAATTTGATAAATAAAATAATTATTACTAAACATTAAAAACTCTAAACTCCTTAACAGCGTATGAGTGCATAGTATAAATCAGTATGAGTGAGAGGTGCTCTAAAATGGCCCACCTGTGGTGCTTACCAAGAGTAGAAGGAATTATCTATCTTTATGGTCTAGGATGTGAGAAAGCAGAAGATGCATAAGATTTCCTCCAACACCACCATCCTCTATGGACTGATCTGTTGCACAAACCAATTCACACACCTGTACTGGATTGTCATGCAAGGCTGACAGGCAATGCCCCTACCCTTTAATAATTCTGTCTCCTGAAGTTAAGAAGGCCTCTATCCTTCTAGTTATCTATAAACCCTTGAAGATCTGGCTTTTCCCTCAAGCACTGGGATCATATTGGATGACTGCACGTTAGAAATTTGACATGGTGCCAGGCTTTTAATGTGCTATTGGTTTTATAATTTTGATGTGGTTTTGTATGTTTTTACTTTTTGAATTGGGAGCCACCCAGAGTTAGTTAGAAGATAGTGGAATATGTAAATATTTTAAATAAATGAATGAATGAATGAATGAATGAATGAATGAATGAATGAATGAATGAATGAATGAACAAACAAGCAAACAAACAAACAAACAAATAAATAAATACCTAATGGGAAATACAATAAATGTATTTGTTTTAAATGCCTGTATCCCACTTCCATCATTACAACCCTAAGTGTCTCACAGCAGTAGTATAAATACAGTATCAACACTATAATCATAAAAACAATAATAATCATTAGACATTAATGTACAAAAAACTCAACTGTAACAATCCATAATCCTATCATCAATATCACACCCCATAAATCACCAGAATCTCATCATCCATCTCAGGTACCTCCCACTGCTCCTTCCTTCAGTCCCCAACTGTTCTTTGGAAAAGCTTGCTTGGAAGAAATAAGAGTTTGATCCCTAGCCATAATATTCTCAGCAGTTTATTTCAAACTCAACTGGTGTCAGCATAAAAGTAGCTTTTTCACTGTGGGGGGGAAAAAAATATGTTGCTATGACGTGCATTCAAAGAATCAGGTTCTATGAAGTAAAAGCTTCATTCTGCCAGAGGGAGACAAGAGATTTAGCTGGCTTCAGTGGTTTTGGAAAAACAGAGTGGAGCAATAAATAGACTATTTATGGCAAGTGAAATCTTAAATTAAGCTCTTCTTAAATTCCAAGGAAAAGGTGGGGGTAGTCAATGAATCTGTAGCTTCTTTGGGGCAGGATTGCACTTCTCTTAAAATAACAGTGTCATAGTTTGGAAGTACCCTTTGAAATTGCCACCTGATTCACAAGAGGCAGATATGGCAAACAGCATTTTTGCATAATTACATCTGATATGTCAGCTGAAATTCTTCTTAAGCAGTCAAATTTGGTGGTGCCTATCCAAAGGAAAATATATAATTAATTAAAGATACAATAAACTGTTGCAATGGACTATACATGGAGCTACACTTGAAAAGTGGGAGAAAATAACAATTGGTGCAAAATCCAGCAATATGTAGGATATCTTTGCTGAATTGCCTTGCCTATCACTTAATGAGCAACTTTAATGCATTGCTGTTTCTTTTTAAAGTCTGATGTCTTCAATCTGACTAATTAAGTGACTGCATCTTCATTACAAAGCTATCTGGCTGTTAAGAATTGCAAATAAGCCCCACTGGAAAATGTTTGAGCCGAAAGCTTGTCTTTTCTGACATACAGGAGAGGAGAGGGCATCTGAAGTGAATAAGTTGCTAAGGATGTTGTTTTGGTGGGTGGGGGTTGTGTGTGTGTGTGTGTGTGTGTGTGTGTGTGTGTGTGTGTGTGTGTGTGCTTTTGAGTTATTTTTTACTCCTGCAAACTTCTTGGACTAATCCCTGACGTTTTCTTAGTAAATCAAGTACATCTTCCAGATTAGGGTGCCAAAGGCTATACAACTGAGGAGATTGTGGTTATTATAAGAAGCAGTTCAGTTTGTCTTACTGGGAATCTTACAAATCTATAAATAAGTCAATTTTCCCCGAAAACACTTTCTCACCCCTAAGGTGAAGAAGGGAGGTTATCTATCCCTGCAAATTACTAAAATAAAAGTTTTGGGCCAATTCTGATGAAAATTTCAAGATTGTTCTCCAGTGTTAATATTAATACAACCTAATTTGGATGCACATGATGTTTATTAACATTAGGCTGAATTGAATCTCTGTTATTTAGAAAATTCTGTCATTTTTTCTGTCTTTTCACAAAAATTGCACAAAAGCTCAGGGAGAAAGGAAAACACAAAGTTAGTTTAACCCTCACCTGTAAGGTGAGTTATATTTTCCTTTTTGTGCCTCTTGTAGTTCTCTTGGATTCAAACCGATCCATGGCATCCTGGATCCAAATGAGGAGTTGGTATAAATGCAAAGTAAACTTTTAGCACCATAGAAGGTCTCACCAAGTTCATCTCAACATTTGACCTTTTTTTTTTTTTTTACATTCAGCAGCCCTCTTTGGTGCCTATGACTTGCAAAAGATCACAGGAATATATGTGCTGAAATTGTACAAGAAGTCCGGAGAAGCCTGAAGCCACTTTAATAGATGTGGGAGGGAGATGTGTAGCATAAAAAGAAAATGTGCTATTGGCCAGCTAGAATTCTGAAATATCTTCTAACCCACTGTTACCTCTCCTTTGTGTTCTTAAAATCTGGCAGAAGGACAAGAATTCTAATAAGCTGTTCATGGCCCTCCATGTGGGGTGGGTGTTCAGTTCAGATAAGCAGCAGGAAAAGTCAGATGATTATCAGAAGCTAATCCTGCAAAAATCCCCAGGGTGAGTTTCTTGGTGTGATTCTAAAATGCTTCCTATTCAAGGTGCCTGCTGAAATTTCCTGTGAATGCATATGTCTTTGAGCTGTCTGTTGAGTCTTTTGTAGATAGTGATTATCAGGCTATCCAGATGTTCTAATATTTTTGTTAAAATCCTCTTTTGTGCACTCTGAAAACAAAGCTCCGTTTTCATGATTCACCATCCAGTTTGCTCTGTTTGGTATACAGTATGCTTGTTTTGTGCATGTCTTTCTAAAATGTATAAAGCAGCAGTATTTTATGCTATGAAATTTCTCAGGATGACATTGTAATAATTTATGAAGCAAGTTTTCAGCGCTTGGGGACTAACACTAGAACTACACTCTTTTTCAACTGTGAAGAGCAGCAAGTGAGTGGCTCACACAAGTTAGCATGGGATGGGATTTTCATCTCATTGTTTTGGGGATGGACAGGTATATCTTAGATGTACTAAATCAGTGGCGGGATTCAATTTTTGTTTTTATTACCGGTTCTGTGGGCATAGCTTGGTGGGCATGGCATGGCTTGGTGTGCGTGGCAGGGGAAAGATACTGTGAAATCTCCATTCTCACTCCACTCTTGGGGGAAGGTTACTGCAAAATCCAATTCCCTCCCCACCCCACTAACCTGCTTTCCAGCTCTGTTCTCCTGTGCAGGGCAACAAAAGAAAACCCAATTGATCAGCTGGGACTTGGGAAGCAGTGAATAGATGAAGACAGGGCCAGTCAGAGGTGGTATTTGCTGGTTCTCAGAACTACTCAAAATTTCCACTACTGGTTCTCCAGAACTGGTCTGAATACCACCTCTATACTAAATCCTAGCTAAAACTTAAACAAAATCAATTTTCTTTGACTTTCTTTGATTTGATACAAAAGTTGTTGAGAAATTCTATACATATTTCAGTGCTTTGCCATCAATTCTGGATAGAACAAACTTGGGTCTGCACAGGTTATTGGGTAGCCATGCTTCATTTAAGGCAACAAGACAGAAAAATGATCAGACTA
This sequence comes from Pseudonaja textilis, assembly GCF_049901715.1. NCBI lineage: Eukaryota > Metazoa > Chordata > Lepidosauria > Squamata > Elapidae > Pseudonaja > Pseudonaja textilis. The sequence goes on along the minus strand of NC_141990.1, from coordinate 56,750,331 downwards.
TATTGGAAAACTGGCAGGAAAAAAAAACTGTGAAAAACTAGACTCAAAACCCCATCCAGGTCACCTAGATGGACATAGGCTTCACTAAAGTCCTGTATTATTCTGCTATTCCACAGCAAATGGCCAATGAATCTCCATCCCAAACTTCCCTGGAGGCTGCCATCCAATGTCAGTACAACACAGTCCCACAAAGCCAAAAATCACCAGAGCTTATTCACAAGGGAGGGAGGAAGTCTGCAATCCAGAAACAAGATGCAAGTCCACGAGGCAAGGTCTATAAATCATAAAGAAGGTTTGAGGTCCACAAGGCAAGGTCAAGAGTCCACAAGTAAGGTTCAGAGTCCACTGGCAGAAACACAATCCAGAACAGTGTTGAGCAAGTGAATGTTGAAGGCAAACAATTGTTCCTGATGAATGATAACACCCTTCCCCGACCTCTCATTAAATCATCTCAAGGCAGGTATTTATTGTGAGAAGGGGTGAGAAGGCTTCCTCACCAGCACTCTCGCAGATCTCCTTTGAAATATTTCCGTGCCCTTGGATTGAGTGGGGAGGCAGGTGTTTCTCATCGGAATGAATCTGCTGCCTTCCCATCCTTGCTGCTTGTCTGTAGTTGACCACCTCCCCCAATGCCAGAGAGGTCTGGGACAGCATCGTCCTCAGCCCCTGGACTCTCCAAGCATTCAAGGAGAGATATGCCATCCCTATTGGATGTTCCTGGTTCCAACTCCAACTCCTGCTCTGAACCGGGATCGATGGAGCATAACAACCACTTGATTTTCCTTTCAACTTCTATGCCAGTCTAGAATTATAATAAAAGTTTGATTTGATTCACCAGCTAAATAATATAAACAGCCTTTTAAGGGATTAAAAAAATATTCAGTCAATCCCTAGAACAATGCTGTAAAATAGAGCAGTCAGTGGAAGAAGGAACAAGTTTGCTTGTTGTGCCATATACCTCTTTCTCTGCAAAATAACTCAAGAGAAAACAGTTGCACATAACAGGGTGTGTTTTCTATGTATAAACGATAGTTGGTAGAGCTCAAAACTTATGGACAATAACAGTTTATGTGTTTCTTTATATTACTGTTTTTAATTTAATAGCAAGTTTCATTGCAAGGGCCACAAAGAAATCATCACCATATACGCTGAGTTTATCACTCCTGGCAATAAATAATTCAGATTTCCTGCATGCATGGTTTTAAGTTATAAACAGAAAGTGTGGGGAAGCAATGGTTTAATCGTGGTATACGGGACTTCCTTACTGTTATTCTGAAATGGTATTGTGAAGTACTCTGGATGTGAAATGGTTATGGATGCCAAGGGATGCACAGCTAAATCAGAAACTGGGTGGTTTTAAAAGCAACAACAAATACAGTAAGGCTTTTTTTACATTATAATATAAAATGCTTAGATTCTACAGAATAGATAAATCTAACGACATACATTCTGATGTGTGTGTATTTTGTCATTTATAGAAGCGATACACTTAGCCAACCTTGACAAAATAATAATAATTCTCCATTTTTTTTATTTTAGGCATCTACATTTTATCTGAGCATCAATTAAATCCTATCCCATAATTTTTCAAGTGAGAGATTATCCAGATATACCCATTAGTACGCAATTGTTAACTTGGACTTTTGAATGTCTGGGTATTGCAAAAAGTTAGCACCCTTCCCCAGAAGAATGAAATATTTTGGGAAACATTAAAAAGACATTTCTCTAAAGGAGAAATGGAGAAACATGCTCTTGGAGACATAAATCAGTCCCAAAGTCTTTTTTAATAGCCCCCAGCAGATATTTTGTGCCCATTAAAAAAGATTGGGCCAGCCTACTCAGAAACTGAGCAAGCAGAAACTGAGGCCAGCTTTTAGAAATGCAGATTTGGTAATCCATTCAGAAAGACTGGGTCAAGACAGAAACTCAGATAAACAATAAGCCAGAGGCTGACCAAATTAGCTCAAACAAACACCTAGGATTTGCATTTCCCCTTTTGCCTATAGAGCCAGCTATGACCCCCACATAACTCCTGCATGACTCCATAAGAATATAACAGCCAATAGAATACATGTTCTTGCACAGGAACAGGAAGCTCAAGTGCAAAGCCCAAACGAAGGTAGACCCCCACACACACACACTTTCAACTCCATTTTGTCAGCTACAACAGAACCACAAACCTTGGTGGTTCTGTCTGTCATTAAAATATCTTTCCAATCAGCCTTCATGTTTCTAGTGTCTTTCTTCTGCCTTGGAACTGAACCAGATGGATGTTTCTTCCCATAGCATATATGTATTCCTTCAAGCCAGTCTTTTGGTAATTACATGGATAAGTCCATACTGTTTCTTTACAACATTTTTCAAAAGTGATTTGTCATTGCATTCTTCTAAGGAGTATGGGAAAATGACTGGCCCAAATCCACACAGCTGGTTTCATGCCTCAAGGCAGGGTTAGCACAATCTTATCATTTCTAGTCCAGATCTAACTACTATACCAAATTGGCTTTCAACTTGAATGTTAAAAGCAGCCACACATTTTTGCTTCATATTTTCTTTCCATTATATCTGTATGAAAAACAACTAAAATTGAATTCAATTTTTTGTTTATTACTATCATCGTCCAAAATTTTAGGGATTTTACCACAATTCCACCAAAGATGGAAGAAGGTTTATTTTTATGACAGTCCTTATAGAAACTCATAAAGTAATGTTGGATGATATATAGATCCAATGAACGAGAGACGTATTTTCTGCAAGGTTCCCCTACCTGAGTATTTTACCCTTTTTATAATTGATAAAGTTAACAGTTAACAGATGTTGACAGATTAATAGAGTAGGAAGGAATATTATAGGTCAACTAGTCCACACACACACACCCAAGTAGGAGACCCTGCATTTCTGACAAATGGCAGTGACTGCAGATGACTGCAAAGAATATAAATCCTCCTATTCTCCACCATTCAGGGGGAACTCAAGGAGCTTCCTGAATGAAAAGAGAAATGCTTTCAAGAAGAAAAACAAAGTCCAGTTGCCTTTTGAAAAGTACCTTTGGGGCAAGTATGAATGAAGTGGCTTGTAACATAAGCTTTAAGTTAAATAGGCATTAGAATACATATTTATTCTAGGTCGCTATATATATAAATATAGATTAGACCTTAATACACATAAAATCATATAAATACACTTTGTACTATGCCTGCGTGATAATAAATGGTACTATATTCATTCATTAGCTGCATGCATATGTCTAACTCTTTCCTATCCAGTCTTACTTTCCAATACAACAGTCAACTGAATAGTTGCTTTTAAAAGAAGAGCAGAAAAATCCAATATATCAGTGGTCGCCAACCAGTGGGCCGTGGTCCACCGGTGGGCTGTGAGAAAATTTTGGTGAGCCACAGAGAAATCTCACCCCCAGAGCATGCCCCCCAAAGCAATTAATCCAGGCTGTGCAGAAACACAAGGCTGCTCAGCCCACATGGCCCGTGGGGACCCTCCCCTCCCACTCACTCCTTACCAGGAAAACTTGTCTGCTAAGTTGCTATTTTTCCTTTTTCCGACCATCTGCTCTGCTGTGCTGGGAGATTTAGATTAGCTAGGAAGCAGGAAATGGTTGGATTTCTTGCTTTTTAGTTAAGCACAGCCGAACCTCCCTTAGGACTGAAGGTTTGCTTGCAAGCAAATTCAGTGCAGACTCATGGCAAGCAAATTTGAGAGACTGAGCTAGCCGATCGCAGATAGACAGATCACTGAATGATTCTGTGAGCAACTCAATCTGCCTGCTTTGCCTGATTTTGGATGAAAGTTGCTTTTTTAAAATTTAAAAAAAAACAATATTTACATACATGGTGTGTTGTGGGTTAATGTGAGTTTGCTTGTAAGCAAATTTTATGAGTTTGCTTGCAAGCAAATTTTATGTGACAGACTGAACTAGCCAATGGCAGATAGATTTCTGAATGAATCTGTGATTCTGTGAGCAACTCAATCTGCTTGCCTGCTTTGCCTGATTTTGTGTAAAAGTTGCTCTTTTTTTATAACAAATCCAATATTTATATAAATATTTTGTAATATTTACATACAAGCCATGCCCAGCCAGTCACATGACCACCAAGCCACACCCACAAATTAGGCCATTCCCCCAGAACCAGTTAATAGTCCCTGGGATCTAAAATTATGAGTTTGGTGGTCCCTGAGGTCCAAAACATTGGTGACCCCTGCAATAGATGACTGGACTGTCAGCATCTACTAATCTTGATAGCTGTTTGCTGTTTGCTGAATTAGAGACAATTTATCTTAAATGCCAACTTTACAGAGCAACAGTGGAAGAAAGCTGCTAATCTGACGTCCAGCTGCTTAGTTTCTGAATGCATTTGATCTTTGCTGCTTGACACAGAATTTAGACTGGATGGGTTTCATTCTGGTATATGGATGTGTTACCATCCATAACTATTTAGTAAAAAGAAAACTGATAGCCCTGCTGGATCAGACTAATTTTAGTCTAGCATTTTGTTTCTCATAGTGACATTCAGATGTTCCTGCTGTTTGTAGAATGAAGCACACCTCTCTGACACTGATATTTTCCTGCAACTAATATTAAGAGGCATGCTGTCTCCAATTCAGGAATATAATTGAGTGTTCAGGATCAATGGTACCCAATAAAATTCTCCAGGAATTTAACCAATCTCCTTTTAAAGCCATCCTAATTAGGGGTTATCAGCATATTGTGGGAAATGAATTTTCCAAATAAATAAATTCATAGGCTAATATGCTTCTTCCATCTACACTATATAACTGTAGATGTTTCCATTCTTTTCCTGTACTTAAAGAACAGGGTTCCTGATAGAAAAGATCCCAAATTATATAATTTGGGATCTTTTCTATCAATGGCTGAATGATGAAATACAAAAATAGAATATTCAGAATGTTAGACAATAAGGAATAATATTGATTTCACTTTTTTTTTTTCGGTATTTGATATTATATTTATATAATGGTTTTTCTTTTCTTTTTTTCTTAATTTAGGATAGAACTGGTACGACTATATGATTTGTTATAGAATAAATTAATTAAAATATAGTTATCTCATAAGGCATGATTGAATAAAAGTATAGTCAAATTTCTTTTTCTTTAATAATGATATGATGATATATAAGTTTGCATTGACAATAAGAGTTATTATATAAGGTAATTGTAATTGTGACTACGAAATGAATGCACAAAACTGATGAACCAACCGACTCACTGTTTGTATATAAATACGGGAGAGCTGATGCTTTTATGTTTTGTCTGTTTGTTTGTGTGTTAAAAAACAATAAAAAAAATTATATATATATATATAAAAAAAGAACAGGGTTCCTGATCCTGATGGAGAAGCCATGGTGAGAAGCCAACCTCAGTCTATACTTTTTTTCTTTTCACAATTCTGTGAAAAGGGGTGGAGTCAGGAAGACTGAATGAAGCTTGAGTGTTTACTAGCCAGATGCCCTTTCTGCTACCTTTGCAGAGTTTGCAGCAGACAATTACTCATTGCACCCAGAGAGAAATACTTACACCACCTAGGATCAAACTAACAGCCTTCTGATTGTGAGACGAGAGTGCCACCTCTAGGCCACTGCTCATTCTCAGCCAATACTACCCAGATCAATCTATATGTCCTGTTGTGATCCAGATTCCTCAGCTTCATCAAGGCCATAAAGATTTAATTATCAGCAAGTTGGAAGATGTACTATGAACTGTTCTTAGGGGTTTGAATACCAGAATCCAATTTGAATTATGGCTTTGGGCAAAACCTCAACTGTTCTTAACCAAAACTGTATATTCTATTTCTTTGTGATCTTCATGGCATCTGTTCTCAAAAACAAAAGAGAAGAATCTCTTCTGGGAACTAAAGAAATTTGCATTTAGGTGTTTCATTCGCTTTCAATGAATTCTTTAAATAAACTGTCTCCTTCATTTAAAGGATGCTGGCATTAAATTCTGAAACATCTGCAAAGAGATAAAAAATTTTATTTAAGATTGGATGCATCAGAAAAATTAATACAAGTCTGAAAGGTTGGGTATCAGCTGTTTTTTGATCTTACCTATTTCTGAACATCAGTCTACAATTCTTAAAGATAATGAAAAACTGAAAGGAGGGGAAAAAAGCTTCATCGATGTTTTTCTTAGGCCTTTGCTATTGTAGAATTTAAACATAGTGCAAATACTATGAGTAGAGCTCCCCAAAGATGCCTTCAGCTTCTCAACCCATCTTGGAGGCTGGGCCACAGAAGTTGTTCAGAGATTTGCTAGATTTATCTGTGAAAAGACAAGGGGCTGTCACAAATAAAAGAGAATCAACCTATTCTCTAAAGCACCTGAAGGCATCCCAGCAATGAATGGGAACTAATCAAGGAGACAAGCAACCTAGAACTAAGGAGAAATTTGCTAACAGTGAGAGCAATTAACCGCTGGAATGGCTTGCCTCCAGAAGTTGTGGATGCTTCAAAACTGGAGGTTGTTAAGATGAGATTGGACAGACATTGGTCTAGAATGAAATAGGAATATTGGACTAGAAGATCTCCAAGGTCTGTTCCAACTTCCAATTGTGTTATTCTGTTAAGAAATTTCTTCTGTTAAGAAATGTGTATATCTGTATCATGTCAAATTTTCATACATTTTGGAATGACTCTATCAAAGACAGTAGGAGCACCATTCCAGAAAGCCCTCAGCCTTATTGTTATTACTTTCTGCTTATAGCATGAAACTTTCATTATTATTACCTTTATTGTCAGAGTACAACATGTGTACAATGAGATTGGCTGAGCCTCCCCATTGGTTCACTCTGGAAGCTTACTTGCGTGCTTCCTCCCCACATCATTGAATGCATTCATGAAGACACACATGTACCGAAAGACATATATTGAATTAGATACCACTGCTCTCAATAACTACAATCCTGGACTGCAATTTAAATGGAGAACTCAATCACTGACTTCATTTAAATCAAGCACTACTCAACTGAAGTAACTTCAGCATGGATGAGGACATAGCTTAACTTTGCTATTACTTTGAGATGGGCAACATTGTGTGTGGGCTGTTGAATGGGTAGGATGGCCCTGTGTATGAATGCATGTTTGCATGTGGATCTAAGTGTCCATATATACATTTTATACCTTCACTACACAGTTGTCATTCATTTGTTCATGGAGTGCTATCTTGTCATTATCTAGGCTATATCCTGCAGAAGAGGTCTTCTGAGTATTTTATAGCAATTTAAAATTCAGCTTAGAAGTCTCCATGCTGCCCCTGATGTCACAATATCTCTCCACTGTCTTATAAGTAACTCTTCTTGGCATGCTGTCACCACTTTTTTTTTTTAAGTCTTTCCACATACAGCATTATCTGATCAGACTGAGCAGCTTGTTGGATTCGAAGACAGAAAGCTGCTTTGGAGTGCATAGGGGTGAGAACAGAGTATCTGACTTCAGCTCCTTATACCAAGCATATTTTCTCCCTAGAACTGTGCAGTAGTTGCACAGTCCTAGGGAAAACCAGAGCTGTGCTAAATAGTTGCAGACAGGTTCTACATCAGTAATCCTGTATATGCGGGAGCACAAATTTTTGCTTTTGAATCCACAGTACTGCACAGCTCTGTTATCCAAAACGGTCTTTCCAAACTGCAGTTTTATTTTTAAACTATATGTCCCAGAATGATCACTCCTTTTAGCCATCACTCATTCAATAGATGTGGGTGGCTCCTTGTGACTGCAAAGCCATTTTTCAGTCTCAAGACTAAAGGAGAATTCTAGTCAATGGCCTGACTTTGAAATTATGCTGTTGGCATGAAATTCTGCTATTGAAAATAGATTTCCAAATGTCTTTTAAGGTCCTAAACACAAGCCAAAGGTGCCCTTCTGCTTCAGATAAAGGGTTTGTCTTTGTCAATCTACATTGTGGTATCCGTCTTATTTGCTGCCTTTATTCAAGTGAAACTTGTTACATTTTTACTGAATTTAGTTTTATCAATTTCATTTTATTTAGTAGCTCCAGGTAGCATGCCATGGTAGAACACTCCTTTCTCTGTTTTCTCTATAACCCTTTGAGTTTCATTGGAAAGGGAGAGGAAGAGGGAGAGGAGGAGAGAGACAGCGAGAGTGATTTAGAGTCTCAGTAAATTTCCATGGCTAAAGATAGTTTTCAACCTGAATCTCTCTGCTTGGGTGAAAATAACAGAAAGGACCTCCCAGATTCATCAATTTTATAGAAAAAGGATGTGGAGGGGAGAAGAATTCCACCTATCATATATGTGGAAGAATAAATCAAATCATTTTTTTCATAAATTTGAATTAAGTAGCCATTGTTTACTGGCTGCCTTGTTTACCCAATGTACAAAGGTACGATCTGCTGAAAAGTAACTTTATGACCAGTCTACACACTTAAGATTGTTATAGCATCCCCACAGTCACATGATCAAGGTTTGGGTACTTTGCATCTGGTAGGTGTTTATGATTGTCATAGCATCCCGCAATCCCATGATCATCATCTGTGTGCTTCATAGTCAGCTTCTGACTATGTCAATAGAATGCAAGTCACAATCATGCAATCATCTCACTTAATGTCCTCCAGTGGTTCGCTTAAAGAACATTGTTGAAGTGACATTGTAAGTTAGTTGCAGTCAGGTGATATCTCACTTAATGACATAATTGCATGGTGATGCAGTTGTTAGACCCAATTGTGGTTGTTAAGTGGGGACTACCTGTAAAATCATTAGGGGGAAAACCTCAGAGGTGTTTCTCACTTATAGAAATAATAAAGTTTGTGATACAAATAACATAATTTCTTCCTCCAACATGGCACTGGAGTCATGTAATGTAAGGCAACTGAAAGTAAGAGAAAGTCTAGATAGCAAACAATCAGATATAAGTACAATGGAGGACAACTCGTTGTTCACAATTCATACACAAGGAAGTGTCATATTTGTTCCTTACTCTTGGCAAGATATTGACTCCCTATTACTATGCATTCCAACAGTCCCTTATCTTTTTTCCCCCTGTAATCATCTTTATCAAAAGTTTTCTTTTCTAAACAAAAACAGGCAGAATTCAAATACCAGAGATAAAATGCCATTCTGCATTTAAGGAACATTTGTCTGAATGGCACTGGTTTACATAAATCAACCTAAGTGCAGTATTTGTTCTTCTGGCAGAAAGTAGATATTTTAAAAGAATGAAATGGCCAATAACTATACGGTGAGTAGGCAGTTAACGTGACACTACATCTGTAATCACAGCCCTTGTCCAGAATATATCTGGTCTTTTCCCTAGAAAAAAAGTAGAACAAAGTTGTATTTATGTTAAAATTCTCACATGTAAAGTGTATGAAACAAGTGAATATACTATTGAAATGAAATTCCTTGAGTTAGCTTTTATGCTTCTACTAAGCCATCAAATATGCTTGTTTCTAAGAGATTAGAAGCAGTAGACATTCCCTAGTGATTGTTATGATGCATCTTTTATATGTTAACATAAGACAAGACTTATGAAACTTTTACCTTCTGATATCTCAGTCCTCAATACGAGCTCCTTTTGTTGATTTTATAGATTGCCCGCATGATATTTCCATCTTCCACTATGATTTAACTTTGACATGATGTTTACCAGTGGTCGCCAACCAGTGGGCCAGGGACCACTGTTGGTCCACGAGAAAATTTTGGTGGACTGCAGAGAAATGTCACCCCCAAAGCAAAGCTACACCCAAAACAAAGCTACGCCGCCCAAGTGGCCCATGGGAACACAAGGCTCACATCACTTTCATTGCAAACAACACAAGGTTGTGGGGAGGGGGGAAAAGGCGGAGGGGAGACTTGTCCCACATGCCCCATGTGCCTTGCCTGGCCACTGGGCTGCTTCTTTCCACTTCTTTCTTCTGCTTTTGGCTGCATGCAAGGAAAGCAGCAAAAGTTTCTTTCTCTCCCCCAAACTCCACCAGAAATGAGTCTTTGGGACCCTACAATGCATCCTGCTCCAAGAGGCTGCACCTGTGAAACAAGTCTCACAAAGACTCAGTTCCTGCGGGGTTTGGGGGAGAGAAAGAAAGACTGCTGCTTCTGCTGTCTTTCTTCCATGAAGTCAAAAATCTCTCTCTCTCTCTCCCTCCCCCTGATAATGGAGCTGGAGTTGATATCTTGTGATCCCAAATAAAGAATGATCAAACTGTAGGAAAACGGGGTGGGGAATTTTCCTGCAGACTTTTGGGGGGATTTTCTCAGGGTCTCTGGTCCAGCAGGATTTAAAATTATGAGTTTGGTGGTCCCTGAGGTCCAAAAGTTTGGCGACCCCTGATGTACACATTAGCTGAATCAACACATGTCTTAAGGTCTGTACATTCAAGCCCCTCCATGCATATTTTCAAACTTCAGTGTGAGAACACAGCTGTGGTTCCCAGCCTCCTTAAACCCATTTGGACAACATGCTCAAGCAGCATCCTAGAAAGGATTCATATAAACAAGCTCCCTATCCAATCAGAAGTTCTGCATGATTACTACATATTTATGTGAAGGGCCAAAGCACCAATGTTCTTGTCAGGTCCCAAACCAAAAATGAGATGTGACAGTTAACCCAAGCTGAGCTCTTTATTGTTTGAGACCTACAGACACAATCTTGCCAGACTCTATTATTTGCATCTGCAATACACTTTGTGAATTATTAAGGAGAGGCTGTCTTGGCCATCTTTCACACATAACATCTGGACTAAATTAACTCTTATTCCTCTGAAAAGAACTCCCTCCATCATGGTGATCCACTTCCTCACTATATGTCTTAAGGTTACTGAGGTTTCTCAACCACAACAACCTTAAGACATGTGGACTTCAACACCTAGTATTAGTCTGGCTGGGGATTCTGGAAGTTGATCTATTATCTTAAAGTTGTTGAGGCTGAGAAACATTGCAGTACTCAAAAACATCCCTGGAATGCCAGTTGATGGCAGCAAAGGCATATAATAAATATCAACTCTTTATTGAAATTAAGATGTTTCAATTTATTATATCTATCTATCTATCTATTATCTATCTATCTATCTATTATCTATCTATCTATCTATCTATCTATCTATCTATCTATCTATCTATCTATCTATCTATCATCTATCTATCCCTAACAAAGCAACTCAAGGTGGGTTCTATTATAGAATTAAAATATATAGTAAAAATAACAACTAAAATAGCAAAACAGTGCAGTTAGTGTAGGTTTCCCTTTCAAAAGTTGTGTTCAATGGACTAGTGATGACAGTGAGGAATGTGATATTGAGCATAGGACAAACAATGCTTTTCTTCATCCATGCGTTGGTTGGATGTATATTTGGTTCAACGAAGCTTGGATGTGGCCCATTTTCTTGGATTACCCTATGCAACAACTGGGCACAATACGGCATGATCCAGATTCATGGGCACACAATTAGTTTTATACCATCCCCGCCAAAAAATCAGGTTGTGAAGAGTCTTGTGTGACCTCTTCAGCTGAGAGGTCACCTGCTTAACAGATGCTGAAGTTTGTTTGCCATACAGAGGTAGATATCTGCACAGGTAATGAATTGTCAATAGCCATCTGAGGCCAGGTCTGTGATGGTTGTTGAAATTGGAAGACAATTTCTAAATTCTAACAGAAACAAGGAACAACAGGATAATAAACAATCTAGCAAAAATGTATTTTGACTTGCAAAATGCTAGACAACTCAAAGATATGATTATTAACCAAAAAGCCATAAATTACTGTTGCTATTGGTCATTGACTGATTCTGTTGCAACTGATATTTATTGCTGCTCCTTGCTTCATCTCATTTCACAACTTACCTGCTTCCCATCCTTCCTACTTTGTTGCCATATCTTGATCTATAATTTGGCAGAAGTAGAATCTAGCCCTAGGGTGCTTACTTGTCTAGCCTGGGTGCTTACTTCAGCTGCTCTAATATCTCCCAGAACATTTTAAGGCTGAGAATGAGACTACGTGAATGACTCATAGTTCTTGTTTCCAAACATCTTTGTTAAATCTGCAGCAAATATAAGCATCTTTCTCCATAAGAGGCTATGACCCTACATAAATATAACATTTCAGCAAGAAGTGCTTCTTTGGGCAGGAAAACCTCCATTCATATTATAGGGAATTTCTCATTTCCATAAAGAGATTAGGAAGCATGAGGAGAGAGCTCCTCCTCAGGACTGTGAAGAAGAGATGAAATGCTTCTAATAAAGAGATGAAATGTTTCTCCCTGTCTGGGGCCATTAATTATCATATCCCCAATCAGTGTCACTTGCATTACAATTTCTTGCACATTAGATGCAAAATTGCACGTAATGTTTTAGGTACAGCAGACTGGCATTTACTGTACAAAATAAGATGTTAGATAGTGGATATATACAGTAGAACAGAGGTCTCCAAAGTTGGCAATTTTAAGACTTGTGGACTTCAGCGCCCAGAATTCTCCAGCCAGCATAGCTTTGGAGACCTCTGCAGTAGAGCATAGCAAACATTCCAGGCCAATGAGCATCTATTCTCCATGGATGTCACAATGGAAGTTCTTCAATACCTATTCACCAGAAGGCAAACTGGTGAGCTTATTTTCTGACACCTGCTAAAATGTTATTTATCATCACAGCTTATTTTGTTTTTCTGGGCAGATGGATTTACTTCCACACCATAGCTCATATTTCGTATTGTTTAGGAATACCTTTCAGGAAAAAAATGGAAATTAATATGGTGGGTGACAATACGCCAGCTTTTCTTAATTTTTTTAAAAAATGTATTTATAAATAAAATATAATCACGTAGGAATATAGGCTGGTAGGTATCATGGAGGATATCTGCTGGCACATCAACTTCTGGTGCTGTCTTAGCATTCCAGTATCATAGAACTGGGATGAATATAGAAATAGCACTTAGACTTATATACTTCTCTATAGTGCTTTACAGCCCTCTCTAAGTGGTTTACAGAGTCAGCATATTGCCCCCAGCAATTTAGGTCCTCATTTTATCAACCTCAGAAGGATGGAAGGCTGAGTCAACCTTGATCCGATCAGGATCAAACTGCTGGCAGTCAGACAAACCAACATAGATGTCAGCTTTGGAAGCCATATTTAGGTTCGGTGCTCCCACGCTACCACAAGCCTTAGAAAGTGGGAGGGGGGATTCAATTGAGTATCTCTAAGTAGACAAAATAAAATTATTTTGGTAATTTAAGGTCATTGAGTATGGCAGAGAATGAAATAATAATCTTACTTTAGGACAGATCGTGATTGGCCATGTGATGTGATGATGGCCAAGAGGGGATGTATTTCTAGTTTTGAATATTGCAAGGAAGCCCGAAACTTTCAGATTCGGGATTCCACAGATGTGCCAGATACTATCCAAATAAAGCAATCTTTGAGAGGTGTCTGTCTCAGAGTTGGAAAGGAGGGTTGGCTGGAACATTGACAATGGAATGGAATGGAATGGAATGGAATGGAATAGAATAGAATAGAATAGAATAGAATAGAATAGAATAGAATAGAATAGAATAGAATAGAATAGAATAGAATAGAATAGTTGGAAGGGACGTTGGATGTCTTCTAGTCCAACCCCCTGCTCAAGCAGGAAACCCTATACCATTTCAGACAAATGGTTATCCAATCTCTTCTTAAGCAAGTTGCTCCACTGGTTAATTGTTCTGTCAGGAAATTTTTTCTTACTTCTCAGTTGCTCTCTCCTTGTTTCCATCCATTGCTTCTTGTCCTGCCTCAGGTGCTTTGGAGAATTGACTCCTTTGTGGCAACTCCTGAGATATCAGAACACGGCTAGCATATCCCTAGTTCTTCTTTTCATTAAACTAGACGTACCCAATTCCAGGAACCATTCTTTATGTTTTAGCTTCCAGTCCCATAATCATCTTTTTTGCTTTTCTCTGAACTCTTCTTTGCAGTCAGCAGAGTTACCCTGCAATACTGCATTCTAACCACTGTGCCACCATAGCTCATTGTATAGCATATTGCAGTATATGACAAGTTTCCAATTCAGTTTGTGATAAACATCACAAACTCTCTGCAGCATGCAATTAATCTCAACTTGTAGGGAGTGGGGAGAATGGTGGGGGGGAGAGGCTCCCATTTTTATGTTTAAAGAGAGCAAATTAATCCTAGTTTAGGGCTGAGCAAAGTTTTGAGTTGGATTGCATTGTTAGCTGGCTACACAGTGCATGAAGCAGGCAATTATATACATTATATACATATTATTATATGCAATTATAATTTCCCCAGTCTAAGTGTGGTCCAAAAAGGCCGCACTTTCTGTCAAAATTGTAAGAACCTTTTCCAACAATCAATGAATATAATATTGCTTTCATGTGCATACCCAGAACACTACACAGAAAACATCAATAAAGTAAAACTAAGTAAAATAAAAGATTGATGCTAACAATAAATGTCATCATTTTGTAAAGAGACAAAGTAACAATTAACTGGAGAAATGATGCACTTTCTTTTTATTTGACAAAAATACCACATGCTGATTTGTTGGTTTCTTTTTCATGAAGTTCTGCAAAATCCAAAATAAATGCTGTAATATTTCATAATATGAACAAATAAAAATATAAATATGGCCTTTGGAATGGAAAAGGAACCATCAGGGGGGTTGTTTCAAAAAAGAGTACTTAGTCCCAAGAAAGAGCATGAAAAAAAACCCATAAAATAATCACAGTTTGATTGTGTTGGTATAAAATGGAATAGAGAAACACTGGTAGGCTTTCAATATTATATTATTCTATTCCTGCATAGTACAAAGCTTTCCTGGAATTGCTACTGTGTCCCTTTCTTAACCTTACCTATTCCCAGATGGCCAGCATCAAATAATATTGAGATTATACCCTCTTCTTGTTTAGTGACTGCAATCCATCCTTCCAGTTGGGAACAAAATCATTACTAAGTGAATGCTTATCTTTGTGTGTTTGTGTGTGTATGTGTGTCAGTGGTGGTATTCAGCTGGTTCGCAAAGGATCAGGCAAACCGGTAGCAAGAATTTGGTGTGGGTCGCTGAACTGGTAGTAAGTTCTGGCTGGCCACGCCGCCCACCCGGTCGCCCTCCTGCCTGATGCTCGCTTCCCCCACCCTCCTTCCTGACATTCACCTAAGGTATTTTGTTCTTTTTTCCCCTTCCGATAATCATCTGTAGATAAGATCAGCTGTGCCAGGATTCCCCTTGCTGAGGCCCAGGAAGGCAAAAAACAGAGGAAGGACCTCAGCCCCGCCTCAATTTTTTGCCTTCAGCCCCCCCCTCCATTTTTTGCCTTCTAGAGCCCCAGAGGAGCCTTAGGGGAGCAAAAATGCCTTCCCCAGAGGCTCCTCTGAGGCTAGGAAACTCCCAAAATGGAGCTTGGAAGGGTGCTGCATGCCCCTCCCATGCTCTGTTCCTTTTCTTCCTGAGCCCCAGAGGAGCCTTAGGGAAACAAAATCCCGGCTCCTCTGTGGGTAAGAAGCTCCCAAAAATGGATTGGGGGCTTCAAAAAAAGCCACACCCACCCAGTCACATGGCCACATTCGCCAAGCCATGCCCACAGAACCAGTGGTAAAAGTTTTTGAATACCATCACTGGTGTGTGTGTGTGTGTGTGTGTGTGTGTGAGTGAGAGAGAGAGAGAGAGAGAGAGAGAGAGAGAGAGACAGACAGACAGACAGACAGACACGGGGTAGGGGTGTAGTGGGGGGTGAAGGTGAAGAGATAAGATCTTTGTTTTGTTTAATTATTTAAACAAGTTCTCTCTTCCGGAATTGTTATTCTCCCCAGGGCCACACTTCTCTAAAAAGTGCTACCTGCAAGTTAACAATCCCAGCAATGTGGCCTTAGTTTGTTTGTTTATCAATTTTATATGCCTGTCTCTCACAAAGTGACTCTGGGAAGTATACAATCAAACTGGTAATTAAAACATTCTATAAACCCCATTAAAAGTAATGAACATAAATAAAGCAAGATCATGAGAGGAAACATAATATGTATAATGCAGCCAGCACTTAGGCTTCCTTTTACCAGTGGATCCCCAGGCATAGAGGAATTACAACTCTCTAGCCAGCTGTGCTGGTGTCTGACCTTGATTAGCTTTTGTTGTCAGGCACATGAAAATTGGTCATAAATGTGCAGGTTAGTCAGAAAGTTAACTTTTATTAACACCATAGATGTAAACTGTTGCTAAATGAAGTAGCTGCTAAATTATGAGTGGCTATAATAGATCAAATATCCTACAGGTATGTTTTTGCCCAAAAGGTAGATCAGAGATAGGTTAAATAAAACTAAACTTCTAAAAGATTATTGAATTCAAAGATTCATTTAAAACAGCAGGACTTTTTTCCTAGCCTGTACCTTCATATATATATTGGTGAAATCACATCCAAGTAAAATTCAGTCTGACTGCTCAGTTTTTTGTTTATAGCTAATAGGCATAATTAATTTTTCAGAAATTTAGAACAGAACAGGATAATAGAATTGGAAGGCACCTTGGAAGTCTTTTAGTCCAAACCCCTGCTCAAACAGGAAACATAGTATCATTTCAGATAAATGTTTTTTTTTTAATCTGTTCTTAAAAAGATCTAGTTTTGGAACACCCACTGTTTCTTCCCCAAACCCCAAAAACTTTAACCTTAGACTGTCTACTATTGACCTCACCCCTTTCCTAAGAGGTCTGTGCATAAGTGCACCAACATGCCTACCGTCCCTGTCCTTGTTTCTTTTATTTTTTTATTTTTCTTATATGTATCCATGTATTCATAACTATGTTTTGTACTTATACCTATTATCTTGCAAGCAATTGACAAAAATAAATAAAAAATAAAAAAAATAAAAAAAATTCTGGAGGCAAGACTTTCCACTCATTAATTGTTCTGTTTGGAAATTTATCCTTAGTTCTAGGTTGGTTCTCTCTCCTTGATTACTTTCCATCCATTGCTTCTTGTTCTGCCTTCAGGTGCTTTGGAGAATAGATTGACCCCTTCTTTCTTTACCATAATTCTTTCTAAAGAAATCTAAAAGAATTACCATCAACACTAAATGAAATTTCTTGCTGAATGGAAAGAACTTGCCCAATCTGATGTCCTTTTGAAAAGTTGAACTCTTTCAGATTTCTAAAGTCTGGCCTAGAGGTTAAAGCACCAAGATAGAAACCAGGAGTCAGTGAGTTCTAGATCCATTTTAGACAAGAAAGCCATCTGGGTGACACTAGGCTAGTCACTCTTTCTCTCCGTTCAAGGCAGGATTATAAAATGGGGACAGAAACTTGGACAAGTTTGTGTGATTCTGTTAATAGTCTCCAACTGTGTTTTTTTAAATTTGGCAACTTATCTTGCATGGACTTCAAAGGAGCCATCAAGCTGGCTGGGGAATTCTGGGAGTTGAAATTCAAAGATCTTAAAATTACCAAGTTTGAAAAACACTGCCCTACAATAATTAAAGTAGCATTCTTGGATCATTTCTTGATTGATGTAAATCAAATAGCTAACTCTTCCTTCTTGTGATCCTTTTGCATTATTAAGGAATTACATATACAAAGGGTGCTTAATGACCACCATGTTGCTTACTGAGTAGGACTTTTTTTATTTCATTTTGGCAACATCTTTTGAGAAGGGGGCTTACACTTTTCATTTGGTTTGGGCCACATTTGGGTCTTTTCAGCATCTTCAGTTTTTACCTGGTAGGAGCTAAAAATTACTTCTGCTTTATTTGGTAAGCTTCCTGAAGTAGCAGAAGATATGGTACTATATATGATATGGTCACTGGAAACGGTTAGAACTCAATGCCAAGTGGTTTGAAGGGGTATAGTAGAGACAGTGGTGCAACTCAACTGGTGTAACAACCAGTTTGATGATCGTGCACTTCTCAGGATATAAAGGTAACAGCATAAGAATTGTATTTTTAGACTTGTTAATGTAGCTTTACAATAAAATAGAGTTGGCTTCCCTGATCTTCCTATCTGATCAACCTTCTAAAGCTGACATAAAATGAAACATGGGTAAAAATAACACTGAAAGCACCCCAAATCATGTTAAAATCATAGCAACAATTGTTTTTCATGTGATTTGACTGCATGCATGACTCCATTTATTTGGAGGGAGGAGTACGTAGGAAGAAGAACATGCACAAAAAAAGCACAAACTTATAACAGCAAGATATATGAAACTGGTAAATTGCTGGTGGGTTTTAGTGTGCCAGTCTCAATATATATTGCTTTTTTTGCAAGTTAGACTTAGGAAGATTTTCCTTACAAAGGACAGCAGGACCCATATTAGGTGCAGTGGTGGTCTTTTACATCACTTAGACAGAATTAATTTTCAAGATACAAAAAAAGATCAGCAATAATATTGTACCAATTTAGCATTCAAAGGTCTGGGGCTAGACAGCCTGCGTGGGCTATGTGCAAGTATTATCAACACAAAAGCATCTGTTTTTATTGGTATTTATTGCCTGAAAATATGCTTTCCAAGCTAGTCTTCCGTTTTTAGCTGTGCTGTGTTTATTGGGTGTGTTGGTGGCATCAGTGGAAATATATGACAGGATTGGAAGGACGTTGCTGAAAACAACCAGTTGATTTACATCAACTTAGCAGACTTCCCGCAATGGCAGAGTAATCCTAGATCTAGTGGGCAGTGTCATTGGCAAATAGGGATTTGTTTTAAATCAAGAAATTTAAAAAGCTGTCAGTAGCACTTCACTGTATAAACCTCAAGGATTTATATTTTGAATTATTCCCAGACCCATTTTTCTACCCCAGTGGGTTGTAGTTACTAACCTCAATTTTATCTTTCGAGTTCAGAAACAGTTTCCTCTCTTGGCTGATAAATCTCCTGAAGGAAAGCCAAACATCTTTCAGAGAAGGACCCAATATACTGTATATTAAAACTTCTGTTTGCTGATAACTTGCAAACATGAGCTATTATTGTTCAGCCCCCACCTCCTACTTGCTATTTTGAGAAGCAGAGCACTCCGTTGAACAAATGAATCAAAATATTCATATTCATTCTTCTCCATTGTGTTGCCACTGTATAGGTAAAAATCATATGAAGGTTGCTTTAGCTACTTTAGTCCAATACCCAACAATTAGCAGAGATGTTAAGATTCCAGTGTTCATCACATTCCTAGACCTTTCTGGGTGCCATATCATTATTGCTGATTATGATTTTCTCCTATTGTAGCTTTTAATGTGATTTTTTTTTTAAAAAAAAAACCTTGCTTTCGTTTGCATAATGTATTCTTAACTAATTAGACACCCTCCCCAAGGATTGTTCAGAGGTCTCTTGTATAAAGATAACAGAGAAGACAGGAGTCCCACATTAACTTATTAGGCACTGGAGACTCCATCTTGGAGCAGCAGTTTCTGTTTTCCTTCAACATATATTGAGGCAGAAAGGGTAGAAAAGGTGGGCTTCTGTCTTGGACTAGACACATTCAGGACATACTGAAGCAGAATGGGCAAGCAAAATCGCTCATAAGGAATTAGCATATGAATTCTTGAGAGAGCACAGGTTGAAAATTAAATTTAAAATGCATTTGATTTCCATGTGTGGACAGTGGCATTCTTGGAGGATTTTGACTCTGGATTTTAAAAGTTCATTTTCTTGAAGAAATAAAACACCAGAATTCCCAAACAATCAATGACCAAAATCCTTTGTTTTTCAAGGAGTTGATGTTGCATCATCAATGGCAAACATTCCCTAATGCATGCTCAATTCATTTTAATTGCACTTCATTCATCTTCTCCTGGCTAGCATTCCATGGTCACTGAGCATATACAACTATTATTGATCCATTTGATGCATTTATCATTTTAATAGACCACCACAGTCTCAAAGGACTCTCAATGGTTCAGAAAGATAAAAATACATAACTGAAACATCCATAATCCACATAATGTTAAACAGAGAATACAAAATAATCTGTGAAGTCAGCCAAGATGGTATTGTAATCAAAAAGCCTTCTGGAAGAGCTGCTCCTGAAAAGTAGACTTAGTGAGAACCCATCTGATATCTACTTGAAGATCATTCCAAAGAATTAGGGCAACCATTTAGAAGCGGCACTTCTGAGCCATGGTCCTTCTTACCTATTTGAAATGAGGAACCACTGGCAGCTTGTCTTCTTAGCTAGACCAAATTGGTCAGCAAAATTTATATTGTCCTTGTGTTCCTCCAGGGTTGACAATAATTCCATTTTGTATGTGGATTATATTGTTCTGGCTACAAATACAGCTTCTATCTTGATGACCTGCCACCTCTACGTTGCTTCATATTTCCATGTTTCTGAAACTAAAGCTGTGAGATATGTCAATGTGCTTTTATGTTGAGTTGATGTTAAACTAGGTAATAGTCACAAATGGGGTTATATATGCAATGTTCTCCTAGTCCATGTATTCTTCTCTGCTCCTCTCTGACTTCTGTGTAGCAATCTAAGTTTACCAAGCATCCATTAATGTCAATTGAGCTTTTTCTAAGAATGCATAATTTTTAAAGAGCCTTTTAAGATAAGGGGTGCTAGGGGATGCGGAGAAATACTCTGTTTACTACAATTACAATTGGGTAACACAAATTTTCCCTACCCACAAGGGACATGAATTTATTTAGCCAATGGAAGCTTTCCCCAAATCTATCTCTGTTTTTTGTATATATTCACAAGCCACTATAAAGTAGTGCATGTATTCCCTCCAGAATGAAAACCTTGAAAGTTTATTATTATGGTTTTTTTAAATGTAGTGAATGAACACTAGGTTTTAAAGTATTGGTGATGTATTAATCTTTTGATTGCTCATTCAGTCTGCAATGGGAATAGAATTATTTTAGTGCCACATGTAAATTTTGCATGCTCAGCTAATTGAAACTAATTGCTTAGATTGATGGCAACACTGATAAGATAATGGTTTTTGTCTTACTTGCTTACTTAGCTATTTAGAGATTTTTTTTACCCCACTCTGCAATCCTGAGCTCCTTATAAAAATCAATCACCCGCAGGCTTGTCATCAGAATGACTTCATAAAAAGAACAACAGATGAGGAAGGAAGTGAGGTTATCTCATTGCCTTTATAACTTTTGTATATTTTATAAAGTATATCTGTACATTTTCAATTTCATATTTTTAAATGCTGTTATTGCTGTTAGTTACCTCATACATTTGGTTTTCTAACTAAGGTTTGCTATGTGTTTTCAAGCTGCGTTTGAGAGTCTCCGGAACCTCTAGAGCCAAGAAGGGATATATTTCAATTAATAAATAATTGCATAGATTATGACGGGGCAAGACCAATCAATATTTTTGTGTGCTCTTTTCCAAATTTATTAGAAACTGGCCATGTTAAGTGTATGCATAACTAAGTCACACATCTATGAACTTAGGTTTACTGTGTACGCAATATCTTTAATACAAAATGAAACAATTCTTTGTTGGTAATTGTGATGTTCATATTGTGTTCACTCTTCTCCTGCATTGTGTGTGTACCTTCAAGTCAGTTTCTGACCCTGGCAACTACCTGACAAATCCTTGCAGATTTATTATCAACATATTTAGAAGTAGTTTCTTTTCTCTAAAGCTGAGAATCAATGACTGATCCAAGGCCACATAGCTGGCAGCCTACTTCACTGTTTGCAAAGAAAAAAGAAAAAGAAAGAAAAACAGCAAAAAAATAATGGAGTACCATATACCTTAAACTCAGAAAATTGTATAATTTAACTAAATAAATAACCTGCATCTGATTCTCATGTTTAACAAAGCAGTGTAGAAGTAGAAATTAAATTATCATTCATATAGGCATATACAGTTACAGAAAAGCCTGAACACCAACCAAAAAAAAAAAAATGAAATAGAAGATCGATTGATTAGTGAGCTATCCTAAGCCATAAAATCCAGTTGCCTCTTTAAAAAGCACTTTTAGGACTACCCTAAGTATTGCAAAAAGAAAAAATGAAACCAAGTTGAACTTGAAGTTCTTTAAAATGTAACCATCAAAAAGCTGTCAAAAAGTCAGAGGTGATGAACTGACACAATAGTAAGTAATCTGTATCTTGTTGAGACATGTTTCTGCACCAATAGCCCATTCAATCATTTTGAAAATTTCTCTTTCAGAAATGGAGAAAAACATAAGTCTATCGGTGATCCTTGACTTTATACCAACCAAAGATTTTGTTGAGGAAATGGTCATTGTAGATATGTAGGGGAGTATTGGTGAAATATTGTTGGAGTCCTTGACTTTTTAGAGTTGACAGTAAGTGAATGTGTATCTTGGATTTCAGAAAAAAGAAGTAAGTTTTAATAAAACTCAGAGCAATGATAAATAGGATCCCATGACAGAAGAAGGCAAAGAGAGAAAAAAATCCAATACATATAGAGTTCCTAAAAAGATAAACATTCAAAGCAGTATATCAAACAATTCTAAAGGGAAAAAAAGAAAGATAGTAGAAACTGCTAGAAATATTTGAGGTCCCAATCTGAGCCAGGAATGAAATAATGAATCAGAATAAAATTCAGACATGCTGTTGGAAGAGGAAAAATGATATCCAAGAGCATAAACCCTCGAATGTAGACTACAAGATTGAGGTACAAAAAACTGGAAATATTTATAGGAGAGGTGGTCTTTTGTGTGTGGGGAGAGGTGCATGGATTAGGTTGTGTGTTTTCTGTGATGTTTAATTTGGGGGACATGCAACTCCAGTGGTGAAAATATTTTAATTAACTTTTATTGTGTTTCTAGACATTTGTCTTTGATATGTGTATTAAATCTGGATAACTCATTTGTGGTGTCAAGGAAGTTTGTATAAAGGATTTCCCCTGCTTGCTATTATTAGTATAGCCTGGTCATTAATTATCAGAAGAAGAAGTGGATTAATGTTCTTTGCAACATGATTTTCTATTTTTGATTACTTTTGAGTCATGCTAATGATCAAAAGAAGGATCAAGTACAGTACAGGAATACATTCAGTTTTAAATTAAAATTATTTTCACAATTATTGAAATTCTTCCTACAAAACCAAAGTGGTTATTTTAAAAACTTAGCGATATTCTATAAACAATGAAAGATACACATAGAAGATGCTTACAGGCCTATCACCAAGGAGGAGTAAAAATAGGTAACCCTAAAATATGTAAGTACTGGTTGATCATAAATAAATATGGGTCATTATTGTGAAGCAGTTTTCAAGAAGGCATCTTTAATTTAGGCTGCTTTAAAAATATATAGTTTCCCAAACATGGGAAGTAATACTAGTATTTTACTTTGTCTAGTATTAGTCTGATTCCAACCACCACACTTTAAGAAAGAGGACAGTTCTTCCTAACAGTTAGAACAATTAATCAGTGGAACAACTTGCCTCCAGAAGTTATAAATGCTCCAACACCGGAAGTTTTTAAGAAGAGATTGGATAACCATTCGTCTGAAGTGGGGTAGGATTTCCTGCCTAAGCAGGAGGTTGGACTAGAAGACCTCCAAGGTCCCTTCCAACTATGTTATTCTATTCTAAGACAAGAAGGAAAGTTAAAAAAAAAGATTTAAAAACCTGAAGACAAAGATGTTGACAAAAATATGAAGACACGATACCAAAGACAGTTAACAAATAAAATGGGTTTTAAGGTTGAAAAGACGATAAAATATCTGGATATTAATGTGATAAATATGAATTGTATGGTTTTTTTCAAAATAATTAAGTTAAGTCTTGAAATAAAATAAAAAAATATGTTAAGATGGGAGAAAAAATATCATCATAGGGGAAAATTTCTGTGATTAAGATGAAAGTTTCACCTAGAACATTATTTTTTTCATTTCAGACAATATCACCTTTGACAACTGATATACCATTTAAACAGTGGCAGAAATACATATCTAAATTTGTGTGGCAGGGGAAAAATAAGTTAAAATTAAGGAGTTAAAAAATGCAAAAGAAAGAAGGACTGGGTTTACCTGATTTGCAATAATATGCAGATTTGCAGCCTGCTGTTCTATCTGAATGGGGAAAAATGGATGTTGCTGAGAAACAGAAGGCTTTTAGAGTTAGAAGGGAATGACTTAAGATTTGAGTTGCATGGATATCCATGGCATGATAAAGCTAAGGTTAATGCAGATATTTTAAATAAAATTGTTAGATGAGCATACGGAACACATATAGTACTACAATGTGCCCAAATATCTTTGTGTCCCTCAACACAGGAAGGATTTTATTGTATGGAAACTAAATATAAATGGTTGACTTACTCTGATATATTAGGATTTCATCAAGGAGAATGCAGAATAAAAACAAGAGAAGAACTGGAGGTAGAAGAATATTCATGTCAGTGTTTTTTGTATCTACAATTATTAAAAATATTTAAAGTAGATAAAATAACATTTGGTTTTGGTTATAAACATTTAAATAATGTTGAACCATAGAGTAAGAGGGTAATTTATATTTATTATTATAACTCCTGAAAAAACAGAAGTCATTTCTTTATAATCTTTGCTTTCTTTTCTTTGTGTACCTTTGTCTTTGCTTTGCTTCTCTTTTGTCGTGCTAACTATTAGTTCTTGTTAGTTTTTACTTTACATTCAAAATTCTAATAAACTTTTATGGAAAGAAGAGAGTGATCACAGAACTAGAAATTAACTTCCATGAAGGAAATAATTGAACTTCGAGAAGCTAAAAAGGAACATGGTAGCACTCTTGAGGAATGTCAAGGTCTATTTTCCACTATACTAGAGTTCAGGACAGTGTACAGTGGATTAAAGTCATAGGAAAGCAAATTCCAAATTATCTATAAGAATAGTTTGGCAGGAGAACTAATGACCTAGGTAGGTGGTGAACTTTCCTTTTTGGTGTGTGAGTTCAAACAGACACTAGAATTGTGCACTGTTCAAGGGATTGGACTTGAGAGTTTAGGATCTCTTCCAACTCAATAGTCCTATGTAATTTCTGCAGGAAAAGAGAGCATGTTGTTTTCAAGAAACATCTTCTTTCACTGCCCTATGCATAGTAAGAGGATGGCAGGAAAATGCTTGTGGAGCTTGGAATTTGATTTAAACTTTGCAGAAAATCTCTAAGTATAATGGAACTTCTTAGCTCTACACAGTCACATGCATGATGAGAGCAATGATAAAGGCATTTAGTGAATGTATTTATCTCTGCTTACCCCTCCTTGCATGCTCAGTTTAGGTGTTCTAAGAATGAAAATGATACAGTAAGATGTCCAAGGCAGATGCTAAGAACGTTGTAATTTCCATATACTTATAAAAATATACTTTAGAATACATTACGTTAAAGACAGGGCCATGCTTTGCATAGCCTACATTTACATACTGGGTGGGAAAACATGTCTGAAGAAAAGAATCCTTGTTGATTTTAGAATAGGATATGCAGATGAACAAAGAAGAAATCGTGAAACTGGACACAATTTGACTGGGTAGATCAGTTATCTATCCTTTTAAACAGAACTGAACAAAGTTAACCTACTCTCTCCTCATCAGACATGTGACACTTATATATCACTTAGGCTGAAAACTCATAATGACAAACAAACACTTCCATATTCAAGGAAACAATCAGACAACATTAATTCAGCATTAGCTCAAAATATTTTTGTAACAAGAAGTGAAAAACAAATCCCAACTGTTAAGATCTTTGAACTGAAAATCTGAAAGACAAAACAAAACACCTCTGTTTAAATTAAATGGTGCCCTAGTTTTCAATTTTCCATATGGAACTGTGTAAGACCAAAGGAAATATAACTCAATGGCTGGATTTTTAATTCAAGACATTACCTTTTTATCGCAGTTTGACACTGCATTTGGGATTCCTTTTGAGGTTCTATCTAAAAAATATCACATAACAATCATTGAAAGGAAGACCTAGTGGAAAATGAAAATCAAGAAACAGTTCTATTCTCTACCTACTTACCCCATAGAGAAGTATTCAGTTCACTGTGAAGTCTGCTCAATGTAGACATGAATATTTTTACAATAACTGACCTAGAATAACCCTGGCATGGGTATCATTTGAATGTGCCTGATGTTACATGCATGATTAATGACATGAATTATGAAATTTCTGCAATGCCATCACCACTTACTTAATGTCTATCAGACACCTATGAACATCTGGCCTTTCAATATAGTTCTACTTATTGAATCTTTAGGTATCAACTAATTGTTATAAATTGTGTGTGGCTTCTGTCAAATCACATTTTCCCTATATTTCAAATAACATAGATTTTAAAATATGATTATACTATAACCTAAAAACAACAGCCTGAGGTGCACAGGGGAATGAGGAAAGTAATTACCTTATACACTGTTTTATTTTAATTACTTTATATACCATGTCATTTATCTACTTCCCTGTCCCCCACATTCAACACTGAAAGTATACATCCTGTTAACCCTCAAGATATATTTGGTTATGATGTGCCATAGAGTTCTTTGAGACATGGACCTAGAGTAAAAACAACTTTATGATGCAAGCTAAGGAAGTTTTTTCTGTGAACCTAGAACTAAGGGAAAATTTCTGATAGTGAGATTAATCAGGGGAACAACTTGCCTTCAGAAGTTGTGAATGCTCCAGCACTTGAGCTTTTTAAGAAGGGATTGGACAACCATTTGCCTGAAATGGCATAGGATTTCCTGCTTGATCATGGGGTTGGACTAAAAGATCTCCAGGATTCCTTCTGACTCTGTTATTCTTTTATTCACAATGATTAAAAACCCATCCTTTGCTGTGGCTTTTTTCTCCTCATATCTTTAGTTTACCTTGAGTTCCACTTGCTTCCAATATTAACAGGTTTCATAATTTTGTTTAAAGAAGTTGTTTCATACTTGCAAATCACAAAATGGATGCTTATACAGTACATTTGTTTTGCAAGAAGACATATTCAACTCCAGACAATAAACACTAGACCATAAGGTGCATTTCATAGAAATAATTACTCTTATCTGTCAGGTTACTAGCCATCTATTAAAGTAAGCCATTTCTTACTATAAAATGTAATGGTGGTGATGATAAATAAAACTATGAATACTATTGAAGGCTGATGTGTTGTTTTGATGGATAGCAGCTTTCCATTTTGGGGGGTGAGTGAAAGAATCATTCAGAAAAAATAAAATCAGGATTTTAGTGTCGATGGGTATCTTGTGGCTTACTTCTGCTGCTGAAAGTATCTATTTATGTCTATGTTAGATAATGACCATTCATAATTACTACAACGATGAGAAAGTAATTTTGCCATCAGTTTTTGAATTTAGGACAACAAAAGCCTTCAGCGTGAAACTGATTAAGGTCTGATCAGTTTCAGTAGCAGCAAAATCAGTCAGAGGGCTCTACTCAACTAATTAAGATAACCAAGATGAGTTCATTAACTTGCAGATAGCACTTTTTAGGGAGACTAAAATGGCACTGCAGGAAAAACAGCCCAGGAACTTGTTTAAACAATCTCTCCACTTTGTGAGGGGGGGTTAAAAGAAAAAGTCAGACACAAGACAACTATGGGAGAAAGCTTGAGGAATTTAGCAACCTGCATTCTTCACAGCATCACTCACTCTGTGTCATGTGGTTCACTTAATGATTTTGTCACTTGGTAACAATTTCACCAGAATCATTTGTGGTTCTTCTCTAATCAAGGACTAGCAGTATTTTCAGCTGTGAACTTATATTTATGAAGCATCCTCCTATATAGAAATGTGCTATAAAATGGAAGAACAATTTTGTCCCAAGTTCAAAATAAAACAGCCCACTTGGAGTGTTCAGTTGGCAGATTTTTGAATTTTCCATGCTTCAGTTCAGGAGTGGGTTTCTACCAGTTCTGTCCACCTCTGTAGAACCGGTAGTTCTGAAGAGCAGCAGACAGAACCGGTTCTATGTCTGCTGATGTTTTTGCCCACCTGCCCACCCAGGGTTTTACCTGACCTTTATTTCCTGATTTTTCAACTTCAGCTGCTGAACGAGGCACAGCTGCAGTTTAAAAAGCAGGAAAAGATGGCTGTTTCAAAGGCTGCTTCTCTGCACACAGTGTGCTGATGATGATTTACAGGCACGCAGCTCACAGCATGCAGGGAAGCACATCATAAATCGCCGAACCTTGTAAATCCTGAACGGGTAGTTAACCCTGTTGCATCCCACCCCTGCTTCAGTGCCATATATTTTTTAGTGTTCCATCACAGAAAAGTAATAACAACTTAAAATCAACACTTTACTCATCATGTTCTGACTTAGCAGGCCACAAAAGTAGGTGAGGTGACCTTCAAACCACATGAAAATAAGTTAAAAATACCATATCTAAAGCTAATTTTAAAATTTTTGTTTATTTTCTTAGAACAAAGAGTAGGAATTACATTTAACAAATTTCCTGAACAGTCACAGAATTGTTTTTGCAAAACAAACAAAAGCAATGAATATTAAAGTAGGTCCTAAAATTATCTAAAATGCATTCCAGCATTGGTCATAATTCTGGAGTTTTAAATGCTGCTAATAGATCTGAACCAAATTGTAAAATCAAGATAAGTTTTAATTGAAGGCACTTTTGCAATTTTAGGTACTCAAAATTCCTCCTTCAATACATTGATTGATTTAAAAAAACTGATTAGCAACAAGCTGATTTAAAGTAATAATAGCCTTAATTGCTTTTGACTGCTTAAAAAATATTTACTTGCAAATTGCAAACAGGGATTGAGTCAGATTGCAGGTTATATGAATAACAGTTATAATTATACTTGCATCCTCATATCTTCAAATGTGTCTTGCATAATTTAATGCAGGAAATGCAAGTATTTGCTAAATACAAGTCCTTGTCATGATATCAAAAAGGTCATATAATCCCTATTCTCAAGGAGAGATCCTTCTGGATTTTCCTTACATTTTTTTTTTAAAACTAGAGCCTTTGTATTAAGTTTATTTCAGCTAAGAGGCAGAATTGTTTTTTAAAAAATAATGATTATTATTATTTTTAAAATGTTGCTATCTCTTATTTTTAAATAATTATGATTATTATTTTTTAAATGTTGCTGTTTTTAAAATGATTATGATTATTATTTAAATTGTTCTATCTCTTTTTCTAAAAAAAGAGTTATCTCTATCGCCTGAATTTTTTCAGACTGCTGTTTTAGTTGTGAGGCCATAATTGGTCCCACTGTTGCTGGACTAATGTTTTATTGCCCTAATATACATTTTGGGATTTTTTTTAATTATACAGAAGCAATTTTACTTGTTCTTTATGTTTTTAATCATATCTATGAATCTCCTTGGAATGGATTTTCCCTGAAAGAGATTTCAGAAGGGAGGGAGGGAGGGAAGGAAGAAGGGAAGGAGGGAGGGAAGGCAGGAAGGACTTCAGAAGAGACCATATGTAACTGCCTTTAAGTAATGAATTAATGTGTAGAAGCTCATGCAACATTGAATGTCCTAACCTCATCTAATTTTTAGCACAATTTGTTCATGTATGCATCCAATCAGAAATCAATTTAAGATCCTTTTAAAGGGGTCTCAATTCACATAACAAATGTGTAGAAAATTTCAGTCTTCCAGGAAATATATTTTAACCATGTTCCTTCTTTGCTTTTAGGAGATGTTCATGCATATAGCTGTACACATGGAAAAATCTTCATGATCAAAATCAAATGAACATTCATAAGTGGAGCACAACACTAAGACAGTGATGAAGTAGCCTGTGTATTGGCCCAGAGTCCCATAACCATTGCATCATTCACTGTGTCCTGTCTCTTGCACAGAAGTAGATTTATACCTGTGCAGATGCAGATAGATAACTCAACAAAGCTTCCATAACAAAGTTCATTTATTGGTACATCAGGTATCTTCATAACTCACATTTGTGATGAAGTTCTTCTTTAATGACCAATCCTTTGTATATCTGCCTTGTACGTGAAAGATGGTTATCTCCTAACCGATCTCATAGTGATAAAAGGAATATGCCATGAGGTAGAGAGTTCAGACAAGGAATGAGGAAAACTCCCTTAACCCACCAAGGGTCAATTCAGTGACCAATCCGGATTATAGATGTAGCCACATGAGATGAACTACATTTCCCAGGATACCTTTAACTACATTTACCATGATACATTCCCTTAAGGGGACAGTTCACAATTCCTAAGTAACTATCCAACTCCCATAGACTGGCTGGGACAGCACTCACTGCATTCAAGATTTGAGGTCATCCCTTCAAGTCATTCAGTGCACGGAAGAAGTTGCATGAACTTCTTTTCAGACAGGATTAAACTGTAATGCAATTGCAATACACTAAAAAAAAACATTTGCTTGGCCACAGCAAATGGCCTGTAAGTATGCTTGCTGTGAATAAAGTTTTTTAAAAGTAACACATTCATTTTTTATGGGAAGCCAAAGTGCCTAAAACAGGCATGGAAAAGTGCTGGGACAAATCAATTGTTTCAAATATTTTGGCATGATGCTCCTGCCTTCATCATCATGCAAAGCATCACTTGACTTACGTGATAGAAAATGCCCAAAGGACTGCAGCTGTCATCCAATCTTTGTTTTGGCACAAAGGTGCTCCATTTATACCTGCAGCAATTAAGTTTTACTAAGCCAAATCTTCTATCCAACTGTTATACAGAGCACAGTTAGGTCCGTATTATACATTACCCATCTGGAACCAGTTCAAAGTTTTTAAGATCCCTCTTCCAGATCATCACTTCATCTTGAATATTGTTTGCCACACTTAAGCAGGTTAAGTAACGCTAAGTCCAGTTGGGGGATACAAATGTTCATACTTTGGCTGATACGATATTTCTGCCCACAAGGTTTAGCAACCTTATTTTGGGGAATAAATTTCACTCATTTTGGAAGTACATATAGAAGAAGAAATTGTTTCAGTGTGGCTTCCTATACATTCTATAAACACAATGATTTATGATCAGACCACACTGAAGATTAGATAGAGAATCTGCAGTAGAGATTGTCAATCTGAACAGAACAGAATAACAAGATAAATCTGTATAGATACATAGATTTACAGCAAAGGTTACTGAGACTATAATCTATGGATACTTATCTTATTCAATGCAGAGGCAGGGATGCTTATGTTTGTTCTTATATTTACAGCAGTTATTCAGATAGGATTGTGCTCCCATGCACATGCACAGAGAGAAGAAAGCATATTCCTCCACTGCTTGCATAAAACCAGGGTATTATACCCATGGATGGCCACCTTAGCACATGTTTTGCTTTTTGTTTTGCAGGTTTTCTCCAAAACAAGATAAAAATGTTTGCCCTAAAGATAGCAACATAAGAGGATAATAAAATCTGTAGGGTGAGAAAGCTGACAGCTGCCTATGGAGTTTCTATATTGTGTGCAACATAAAATATAGTGGTATTTTCATTATGAAAATAGCACCAAAAGCAATATCCAGCTGTTTGCAAAGCATTAAGTCTTTCTACCTTCTTCCTTGGAGGGACAGCTAGCCCCATTCAAAGTAATGAATGCAGTACATTGTTTCTGTGCTGATCTTTTTCTCTCCACATGTGGATGTGGTTTTTGATGTAAAATATGTTTTAAAAGATATAAAAGATCATATCTGGGGGAAGAATGTCAGAAGAAGCATTTCTGGTTTTGACCTTCTACTGTCCACCTGCTTAAAAGGTACATTTCCTTTAATGGGTCATGACTTGCTCAATGTCTATGCCAATAACAGGCACAGACTGGCAGGGAAGAAATGGTCCTTTGGGATATATGTTTATTGCTCCCCAATTTCTTCTGAATAAATTGTACCAGTATTAGCTTGGCAAAGCCATAAGCAATTTATTTATATAAGTTTTATTTTATAGAGTACAGCAGGAAGCAGCCAACTTGTTATGTTGCACAGTTGTGAAAAATTAAATCTAAATAATTATTGGATGAAATACCACCAAGAGATCCCAAGTCTTTAAAATAGGCTAGAATATTAAAAAAAAATTAGAAGAAGACAGGAGCAAATATATTCCAGGAAATCTAAATGAAATCAGTACATAGAAATCACATTAGCAATATTGTTAGCACAAGAAGCTAGAGGAACTCAATTATGGCAATGAAGATGCGGTCAAAGTGTGACAATGAAATAAAAACTGCTCTTATGCAAGTTACAAATCAAGCTAAAGTGGAAGAATAAGTGCCAACCAGTTTCCATGGTACAATATTGTATATATAACTAACTATCTCAAGGAGAATACTTTGAAGTTCTAAACTTCATCACTAGAAAACCAAAGAAACTGTGGAATGATATTTTTAAAATGTTAAGGATAAATGTGAAAAGAGATTGCCAAAAGCAGGAAGGAGGGGAAAGCAATCTGGATGTCAGAAAAAATGGTAGAGAATCACAATGAGAGCCATAAACCCTACATAAAAAGTTTAAATAATGGCAGAAGAGAAGAAATTAATGTCTATAAACATAAATGGACTTAATTCGGCCATCAAAAGGAAAAAGACTTTTCACAAATTAGAAAAATTAAAATTAGATATAATCTGCTTACAAAAAGTACATATTAGAAAACAGCGTGAACAAGTATTGGACTATCCAAGACTTGGTAATTTGTATGCATCATTGGTGCAACAAAATAAAAGAGGAGTAGTCTTATATATCAAGAATACAATAGAAGCTAAGTTAATCTTTCAAATGAAGAAAGGAGGATATTGATGGTGGAAATAATAGACAATAATCAAAAGATACTTTAAATTGCAATATATGGACTAAATAATAAGAAAGAGGAGTTTTATTTAAAAAAAACTACACAAGAAAAAAATAGAACTGGAATATGACAATATATGTATTCTAGGAGACTTTAATGAGCTAGTAGATACAGAATGTGACTACAAAATACAGGAAAAAATACAGAAAGTCACTACTGAAATCTTTTTTTAAGATGACAGAGGAACTAAGTATTCAAGATGTTTGGAGACAACTGAATACCAAGAATAGACAATATACATTTTATGCAAATAGACATTTATCATTGTCAAGAATTGATATCATTTGGATGTCAAAAGAATTTATCTCAAAAGTAAAAGAAATAAATATTGAAACAAGTACTTGGGCAGACCACAATCCTATATGGGTCAAATGGAAGGGACAAAAGAAAAGACCAAGGTGGACTTTGAATAATTCAATCTTGAAGGAACAAGAATTCCTAAAAAATATAGAAAAAGAACTGTCCTTCTTCTTTAAAGAAAATAAAAAAGAGGATACTTCATTACAAAATGTATGGGATACTATGAAGGCTTATATTAGAGGACTGATTATAACTTATACAAGAAGAAGGAATATTTAAAAAAGACAAGCACAACAGATACTAGAACAGGATTATAAAAAAATTAGAGAAAGAACTACAAAGATATCCACAACAACAGAAGCTTAACAGTGAAATGGACATAGTTAAGCACAAGTTGGGGCTATTAGAAAAAGAAGAGTTGGGAGAAAAAAATTAGGAAAGCTAAACATAATTTCTTTGAAAATGCAAATAAACCAGGAAAATGGCTAGCATATAAATTGAAAAAGAAGAGGGGGAAAAAGGATACTGCAATTAATAGATGAGAATGGAACTGCTTGTTGTGAGAATGAAGAAAATAAAGAAATAGTACAAAAGTACTATGAGAAATTATATGATCAAGAGATGGTTGAAGAAGAAAAAGTTAAGCAATATTGGCAAGATGCAGAACTACCTAAAATATCAGATTAAATTAAATCAATGTTAGAAGAGAAAATAACAATGATGGAATTGACAGAGGTGATAAATAGGCAAAACACTGGAAAAGTTCCTAGCCCTGATGGGCTACTAGCAGAACTATATAAGACATTAAAAGAATTTTTTGGTACTACAATGGTAAAAGTAATGAATAAGGTATTGACAAAGGCAAAAGTACCCAATTCATGGACAGAGGCATATATTGCTCTTTTACCAAAAGAAGACTTGGATTTACAACAGATAAAAAACTATAGACCAATATCCCTGCTGAATGCAGACTATAAAATATTTGCCTTAATAATGGCATAAAGATTAAAAAGATATTTAAATCACTTTATAAAATACAGATCAAAATGGCTTCTTGCCCCAAAGACAAATAAAAGATAATAAAAGGATAATATTGAACATACTGAAATATTATGAAGCACATCCAGAAAAGCAAATGGCATTAGTATTTTTGGATGCACAGAAAGCTTTAGATAATGTAAATTGGCAATTTATGTTGATGAAAATGCAAGAGATGGGTTTTGGGGAAAGGTTTATTAAAATGATTAAGGCAATATATTACAAACAATCAGCAAAAGTAATGATAAATGGAGACTTGACTGGGATATTAAAATATTAATATTAAAAAATATTTAAAAAGAAACTAGACAGGGTTGTCCTCTGTCGCCATTGCTGTTTATACTGATTTTGGAAGTATTAAATAGAAACATCAGAAAAAATAAAGAAATAAAGAGAATGAAGATAAAGAATGAAGAATATAAACTATTAGGCATTTGTAGATGATCTGGCCTTTATATTAGAAGAACCATTAGAAACAGGCCCTTAGCTGATAGAAAAGATAGAAAAATATGGGGAATTAGCAGGATTGCAAATAAACAAAGAGAAAAACTAAGATTTTAGTGAAGAACATAACTGAAAAACAAAAGAAAGAACTGACAGACAAATTAAATATCCAGATCACAAAAAAGTGAAATATTTGGAGATACAATTGACAGCAAGATGCGGAACACTAAAGGAAGATAATTATATAAAGCAACAGACTAAAGCAACAGATTGTGTCAGACTTAGAAAAATTGAAAAATCTATCCTTGATAGAGAGAATATCAACAATCAAAATGAATATATTACCAAGAATATTATATCTATTTCAGACAATCCCAATAAAGCTGGGGAAAGAATATTTTTAGGACTTGAATAAAATGATGTTGAAATATATATGGCAGGGGAAAAAACAAGGATTAAATTAAAATTGCTACATGGTTACTTTTGATGACATTATGTATGAGATGCATTATTGTCAACATGGGAGAAAATAAGGGAACAACATTATCTGAAAATACCTGTCTGGTTATCAATAATGGAGGCACTTGTGTACCCAAATGTTTTTAAAATGAAATGCATTGTTAGATATAATAATATTTTAAATGAAAAGGGTGAACTCAAAACAAAAGAAGAATTAGATGAACAACAGATGAATATGAATTGGTATTCATATATGCAAATACACCCTAGATATGAGAAAGACATTAAGACAGATGGGTTTTATGAAGAATTGACAGAATTAGATAAATTTTTAACAGGTACTGAAGAGAAAATGATTAAAAAAATGTATGGCTATTTATTAGGAATGAAATTAGAAGAAGAACAAGTTAAAGCAATGATGATTTCTTGAATTTTGGGTATAGGATAGATTTGGATAAATGGCAGAAATTATGGAATAGAAATTATAAATTAACAATGTCAATAGCCTATAAAGCAGGCTTGTCCAACCCGAGGCCCATGGGCCACATGCGGCCCAGGTCGCCTCGTAATGCGGCCCAGTCCCCACCCCAACCTTCATGCCAGAGCCAGCGAGGAGGAGGAGGAGAGGCAGGTGCGAGGCGGGGCGAGGCGAGCGCCAGGCCAAGCAGCAAGAGAAAAGGCGGGCGCCGTCAGAGCGCCACTTCCTGCTGTTGCCCCCGCTGCCCCCGCCGCCGCTTCTGCCCCTGCCATCGCTGCCGCTGCTGCCCCCGCTGCCGCCGCTTCTGCCCCTGCTGCCGCTTCTGCCCCCACCGCCGCTGCCCCCACCTCTGCTTCGGCCCCCCCGCCGCCGCCGCTTCTGCCCCCGCTGCCGCTTCTGCCCCCACTGCCGCTTCTGCCCCACCGCCGCTGCCCCCACCTCTGCTTCTGCCCCCTGCCGCCGCCGCTTCTGCCCCTGCTGCCGCTTCTGCCCCCGCCGCTGCCGCTTCTGCCCCCACCACCGCTGCCCCCGCCACCCCTTCTGCCCCCGCCGCTGCTTCTGCCCCCGCCGCCGCTTCTGCCCCTGCCGCTGTTGCTTCTGCCCCCGCCGCCGCCGCTTCTGCCCCTGCCGCCGTCGCTTCTGCCCCCGCTGCCGCTGCCCCCGCCGCCGCTTCTGCCCCCGCTGCCTCCCCCGCCGCCGCTGCTGCCCCAGCCGCCACCCCCGCCGCCGCTTATTCCCCGCCACCGCTGCTACTTCTGCCCCCACTGCCCCCACGGCAGGGGCAGTAGCGGTGGCGGTGGCGGGGGAAGAAGCGGCGGCGGAGGTGGCGGCGGGGCAGCAGCGGTGGCGGGGGAAGAAGCGATGGAGGGGGGGTGGCGGCGGGGGAGCAGCGGTGGCGGGGGCAGCAGCGGTGGTGGGGAAGAAGCGGCGGCGCCGGCGGGGGCAGAAGCCACAGCGGGGGCAGAAGCAGCAGCGGTGGCGGGGGAAGGCTTTTGCCCTCACCGCTGCTGCTGCTTCTGCCTTCCAGTCCTGCCTCATCCAGCCGGGCCATTTGCAGGAGGAGAGGTAGGTGCGAGGCGGGTCAGCTTTCTCCCCGCCACCCCCCCAAAAAATTTGGCCGGAAAATAAACCATGATAAAAAAACTGTGATAAAAAAACCATGATAAAAAATAAATAATTTTTAATAAATAATTAATAATAAATAATAAAAACATCTCACTATGTGCGGCCCAAACCAAATTTTCATCTTCTAATGTGGCCCAGGGAAGGTGAAAGGTTGGACACCCCTGCTATAAAGAGAATCTGTATAAGATGTTTTACAGGTGGCACCTTCCTCTGGTAAGACTGGCAAATATGTTTAAAGACAAGTCAGCAAAATGTTGGAAGTGTTACCAGATACCTGGATCATATAAGTGGTATACTTGTGCAGAAACTAAAAGATATTGGACTAAAATACACACATGGTTAGAAAAATGATAAAACAACATATAGATTTAAAGCCTGAGATATTCTTATTGGGGATTTTACCTGAAAGCTATAGTAAAAAAATAACATATTTGATTATTCATGTATTAACAGCACCTAGAATTGCATTTGCTCAAAATTGGAAAAATTAGAAAATTCCGATGGAGGAGGAAGTGATTAAGAAAGTAATATTAGGCTTTAATATGATCCCACAAGAATTAGATAAAATATGGCTAGGAGAGGAAAAGAAAACAATTAGTAAAACATATAATTATATTTTGGATTACAAATTAAAAGAAGAAATAGTCACAGAATCTATGATAATTTGGGCTAAAAACGTGGGTCATAGTATTGACGTAGATAAGTGGGAACACTTCTGGCAAACAAATTACAAATTAATTATGTCAGTCTCGTATAAAGAAAATTTATATAAAATGGTTCATCGCTGGCACCTACCTCCCACGAGACTGGCTAAGATGTTCCCCAACCTACCACCCAACTGTTGGAAATGTAACTACGCACAAGGAACATATTTTCACATGTGGTGGACTTGCCCTTGTGCTTAGAAGTCTTGGAGAAATATTAGAAATTGGATTTTAAATATAATAAAACAAAGTTTAAAACTTGAACCCGAAACCTTTCTGCTAAGTATGATAGATTTAAACATGGAGAAAAAATATCAATATTTAATTTTGCACATCATAACTGCGGCCAGAATAACCTACACACAAAACTAGAAACTGTCTTTCATTCCTTCAGAGGATATGGTAATTAAAAAAATATATGAATGTGCTGAGATGGATAGCCTAACCAAATTGTTAAAAAATAAACAAGATAGTGACTATTATGAAATATGGAACATTTGGTATGATTGGTTAAAGAAAAGGTAATATTTAATATTTGGATAAGTTATGGAAATGACAGAAGATGTGCATTTAATTATAAACTATATAGAGAAGTTAAAACATTAAAAGAACGAAGGAGTTATTGTAGCAAGGCAGATCACATCAATGATAAAGATAAAGAAAAAAATTAAACATTGCTCAATATACGCTGTAAAATGTATATATGTATGTATGTATGTATGTATGTGTGTGTGTGTGTTGATTTGTCTGTTTTAAATATATGTCAAATAAATGTTTTTTTTTTCTAGAATTAAAAAAAAAGAAAGTAATAGAATGTGCAGAGATGAGTAGTTAACACTGGCAATTAGAGAGCAAGAAGAGAAGGAGTATTATAAGATTTGGGACTTATTTTATGGATGGTTAGAAAGTAGAGTAAGAAATTAAAGGATATAGTAATAATAACATATTGTAAATGATTATTTTGAATAAGTCATGACATTAACATAATTTAGTAAGAGTTGGATTTACTATTAAAGATCAATGGTAATTGAAATAAAAAAACCTAATGATATTGTAATAATGATTAAATATGATATATAATGTTGACTAGAATATAATATGAATGTAAACTCAATGAAAAATGTGTACAAATATTTCTATGTGCACAAGATGTATATAACCAGATGACACACTGTATAGCTAAAAGATGGTTTTTATTTGTTGTTTTTGTTGTAAAAAGAAAAAAAAGTTAAATGGAAGAGAATTGAGGGAACAGAAGAGGAGAGGGCCAAAGGCAAAAAAGACAAAGATATGAGCAAGGAATTTAATAAAACATTTTGAATATCAAGAAACAATTAGCAATATTGCAACATCTATCAAGATGGTGAAGATAGAAATACACATGGAAAAACAAAGAAAATATCCCAAAAGTTCTTACAACTCAGAAGGAGTTTCCAATCTTAAATTGGTGTACTAACTAAATTTGTGTCCAATGGACAGGTAATATCTAATTCAAAGATCAAAGATAGGAAAAGTACAGTATACTGAAGTTTTGTACAGCAAATATATCAACCTTCAGGATAGGTGGAGGGTATTTCCTGTTTACAAGAAGTTCAGGAACTAGAAGATGAAGTTAGATCACCACTGCTGTCATTAGTAAGTTAGCTGCCTACACTGATATAGAGAAATATGCCAAGAAATAGAAGAAGAATCAATAAAGGTGATCAATAAACTATCATACTTAATTTCCTATGCTAGCAAAAATATATAAGATCATTGAATACAGATTGGAACTTTACATTCAAAGGGAGATACCAGATATTTAAGCTGGCTTCAGAAAAGACCAAGGAACAACACCCCTCCCCCAAAAAAATATTACTGATAGATGCTAGATAATTAAAAAAAGCCAAAGAATACCCAAAAGAAGTCAATATGTGCTTTTCTGATTGCAGAAAAGTCTTCAGTTCTGTAGATCATGTCAAGCTGTGAAATGTATTAAGAAAAAATGAAAATCCCAATTGTCCTCATGTGGAACCTATTCACAAGCCAGAAAGCTACAGTACAGACAGGCCATAGTGAAATACAATCGTTCCAGGTTTGCAAAAGGAGCGAAATAAGCTCTGCCAGTTTTTAGGATTGGCTATTAATGGGAAAAGAACCAACCGTTAAAAAATACACCACAACTGAGCAATTGGTACAGGAACTGTGAAGACTTTGGAAAAGAAGTTCAGATGCCAGGATATATTTATATCTACAAAGATTAAAATTGTGCAAATCATGGGTTTTCCTTGTGACACTCTATGAAAGCAAAGGTTGGGCATGGAAAAAACAGGATATTAAGATTTTTGATGCTTTTGAAACCTGGGGCAGGAAAAGATTCTGAGGAATGCAATAGATAACCAAGAAAACAAATAAACAATTGAACACTCAACCTGGACTTTTCATTGTAGACATTGTAAACTTAAATGATCATATTGGACACATTGTGCCAAGACCTAGCTCTCTGCTGGGAAAGTAAAAGAAAGAGATGAAGAGGATGGCCACCAGCAAGGTTGTTGGACTTAGTTACAGAGGTGATGAATTCATCAGAAGAAAACCAGAATAATATTTTAGCAATAGATTGCCTTAGACAAAGTCTATATCATCACTAGGAATGGACAGCAAATTCATGGAAGATAATCAATAAATTTCTAGAAACCTTGTGTGATTCGAAACTAACTGATCTTTTATAACGTCCTTCTGAATGTCTTAGTTTTCATAGATTGGGTATTTTTTATCACTATAGTAAAAATTTCCTCTTGTGGGGAGAACATACTAAAGTAATAACT
The DNA here is from genome assembly GCF_049901715.1 of Pseudonaja textilis. Lineage (NCBI taxonomy): Eukaryota > Metazoa > Chordata > Lepidosauria > Squamata > Elapidae > Pseudonaja > Pseudonaja textilis. The sequence continues at coordinate 56,710,309 of NC_141990.1, read as the reverse complement.
TTCTAGTCTAATTTCTGCTCTGTTTCAAGAAGAGCATACATAAGTAAGAAAGGGGAATGGCCTGAACTTTGTTTCTTATAAAATATAAAATCTACCTTTCACACATCTTATTCTGGCTATTTGTGTGCATGGTGATCATAGCCTCTTAGTTTGTTCCAAAAATATGGGGGGAGCCATAGTGCTTATAGATTAGGGAGGAAAAGCCTTTAGGTTGTCTAGGAAACAGGATGATACTTTCCTGTCTTTCTAGTCTAGAAGCCTGGGAAATGGTATCCAGTTGCCTAGGCAACATAGGGATGCTTCATTGACTTTTCCTGTTGTAAGGAAGATTAGTTGCTTATTATCTCTGCTACAAGTTGGTTCATTTAAGAACTTGACCAGCATTCTATAGGTTCTCAACCTGAACAGGATTATACATTAAATACTATAATCTCTTAAACTGTTTCACTTTCTTTTCCTTTTTTTCCTACTGGTACCCTCCCCAACTTACATATTTGATATTACAGGGACCTGGGGAATTTTCAATCTATCACTGGCTGCAACAAAAGAGCAAGCTACTTTGCCATGTTATGATTCCTCATAATAAGCTTACAAGCACAACCTCATAAGAAAGTCTCTTTTGGAGGGCACAGATACATGGTAACCTAAGGAAAAATGTTGTATTATATCAAAAGTTTAGATTCACTTGCAAGTAAACACTGTTTGAGTTGGGAATTTAAAACATATATGTTTCTATCATTTCAACTTAAAGCAAAAGGAAGCCACTCATATTAAGTGGAACCCTAGAAATATTTTGTTCTTCTTATGGTTTTTCCCCATTACTACCTTTCATTCATGATCTATTGATGTACAAAACTTTGCCACATTTCTTTTAAAGTGAAAAATGTTGCCAGAGAGAAAAAAATATATCAAAAATATACATCATTCTTATTGAAATATAAGAACAGAACTATAGCTGACAGGAATATCTCCCTGAGAGCTTCTGCTGGATAAAAATACTCCATAAAAATATGTGCTCCATAAAAATAAAGCTATAGCTAATTAAGGATAAAATTCTTCTTTGCTACTAAACCTGTAGCAAAACACTTTGGTTTGTAGATATTTTTCCCCATAATTTTTATAAGAAACATTTATTTGTTTGTTTATTCAATTTCTAGATGCATTTCTAAACATGCACATCTTATACTGAACATCTTAAGAAACTGATGTAATTGAGGATGGATGCCTTTATGCTAAAATACTGAGCTTTGGACAATGATCAGATAAAATGCTTGTTACAGATCTCTAGCAAAAATCTTTTCTTATGGAAATATTTTAAAGCCATCTTGATTAATTATTATTATACAGCACCTGGAGAAAGAGAGGATTAGCAATTGGAACTCTTTGGGGATATTAATTAGTTATCTCACACATTCAGGTATCGACTGAAAAAGTTTCAGAAGAAAAGGAAAGCATTTTTCCTTCTAAGCCATACCATTCATGTAGCTCTGAAATCAGCAAATATTTTGACACTACCAGTATCTTTATTTATTTTATTTTATTTATTTATACAGTTAAAGCTTGAACATTAATGAGTAGTTATGATTGGCCTCTCCTCTCCCCTTCTCTCCCTCAGGCTTGCCCCACAGAGGCCTCTCCTATCTTATTCCCTTCTCTCCCTTTAGGGTGGGGAGGGGAGTAAAATTTATTTATTTATTTATTTTATTTTATTTGGTTTGTCAATTACTTACAAGATAATAGGTATAAGTAAAAACATAGTTATGAATACATGGATACATATAAGAAAAATACAAGAAACAATAGGATAGGGACAGTAGTCACGTTGGTGCATTTATGCATGCCCCCTACAGGCCTCTTAGGAAAGGGGTGAGGTCAATAGTGGAAAGTCTAAGGTTAAAGTTTTTGGGGTTTGGGGAAGAAACCACAGAGTTGGGTAGAGTATTCCAGACACTGATCACTCTGTTGCTGAAGTCATATTTCCTGCAATCAAGTTTGGTGCGATTAACCTTGAGTTTGTATCTATTGTTTGCTCTTGTATTGTTATGGTTGAAGCTGAAGTATTCATTGACAGGTAGGACATTGCAATGTATGAGTTTATATACTATACTTAGATCGGACCAAAGGGGGCATAGTTCTAGGTTTTCTAGGTCTAGAATTTCAAGTCTGGTGACATAAGGTATTCTGCAATGAGTAGAGGAGTGGAGAACTCTCTTGTGAAATACTGGACTTTCTTCAACTGTGTTAATATCAGATACATAATGTGGGTTCCAGACTGATGAGCTGTATTCAAGTATTGGTCTAGCAAATGTTTTGTATGCTCTAGTTAGTAATGTGATATTACCAGAGAAAAGCTATGTAAGGTTAGGTTAAGAACTCTTAATGCCTTTTTGGCTATGTAATTACAGTGGGCTCTAGTACTTAGATCATTAGAAATGAGTACTCCAAAATCCTTGACAGAGTTTGGATCATCAACAAGGTCTTCACTATTCAGCTTGTATTTTATTTTCTGATTTTTTTTGCCAATATGTAAGACAGAGCATTTATTTGTTGAGATTTGAAGTTGCCATTTGTTTGACCATTCTGATACATAGTCGAGGTCATTTTGAAGGGTAACAGTATTGTCTGTGGTGTTGAATAGCTTTACATCATCAGCGAAGAGAACACAGTTGCTCTTAATATGATCACAGAGGTCATTTATGTAGAGTATAAAAAGAGTTGGTCCTAGAACATTGCCTTGGGGGACACCACTGTTGACAGGTACAGAATTTGATAGGACACTCCCAATTTTGACCATTTGTCATCTGTTTGACAGGAATGCTTCTATCCAGTTATGCAGATGTCCAGAGATACCATAAGATTTTAGTTTTAGTAGTTTGTTGTGTACCACTGAATCAAAGGCTTTACAAAAGTCTCTGTCGATTTCATCTATTGCTTTTTCCTGATCGAGTTGTGTAGTCCATATGTTTTTGCAGTGTAAGAGTTGCAGATTGCAGGATAGTTTTTTTCAATAAGATATTATTATATTATATATTAGAATCAAAAACTAGCAAATGAAACCCTTTCTGCAGTAATATTTACAATTAATCTTTAATGATTTATTCAGATTTTTTTTCTTGAGGAATTACAATAAATGAATAATTAATAACATTTAGATCTCCATTAGGGAAAACAAAGTGGAGTCTCAATCACCCATGTTAAATCACTAGATTACAGTGATTTATTCTCTCCCTCCCTCCCTCCCTCCCATACACACACACACACACACACACACACACACACACACACACACATACTTCCCCATCAACAACAATAATACTGATTCAATTTTTAGGCACAAGTAAATGAAAGATTACAGATTTTAGAAACAGTAATTCTGGATCTCAACTACATTTTGAGCAAAACAAGGAAACATTATTTTGAGATTAGCAGAATAGCAATAAAATTCTCAATCTTTTTCTAATATAATCTTTTCTGAATAATATAATTGGGGGATGGGTGGTGTTTTTCTTAAATATGAATATATCTTACTTTTTTTTCTGTGGTGGGGGGAGAGGAGAATGATGGTGGTAATAGTGTTTTAATGATGGCCCCAAGTTTGTAATTCTTTACTTAATGAATGTATTCATAAGGAATTCCACCTTCTGAAAATCAAGTTTGGGTAACCATTCTTCCTTCCATTCCTTTTCCTCTATAATAAGTCTCTTCTTTTTTCTGTTGATTATCTTTGTTTCTCAAAATAATAAGTAATCTGAACAATTAAAATGCTAGAGAAAATGAATCAGAAATAACAAAAAGGATTCACAACAGCTGTAAAGAAATGTAGTAACCTTCCTCCCCAACAAATAGCAGCTGTGTAGACAAAAGTAATTCCTTTTTTAAAAAAATAGAGAGGGAAGGTCATGCTTTCCCAACATTTTTCAGACATGATTGAATTCTCAGAGTGTTATAACACTGAAATTCAAGAAGCTTAGTGCACTCAAAATACAATTTATAAATTAGATGTTGAGTGTTGTTCAATTTCTGCAACTGTGTGACATTGTAAATGTACTTAGAAATAAGCCAAATCAAACTTTCAGCTTTCATTGTCTGACTAATATCCCCTTCAGAGTGGTCACATTCCTCAAAAAAGTCTTCTTCAATCACCTTCTTCCAAGGACTTTCAACTCTGAACACAAGTCCCAAGCCTAGGTTCCACCAGAACCAAAAGCAAGTCCCATCACCCTGATGATGCTTTGAAGTACTAACCCCATACACAAAGTCTCAGTGGTGACAAATGTAATGTCTAAAATCTGTTACTTTCAGAACTAATTGTTGTGAATTGCTGAGTTTAAAATGACTTAAAGTTCCTTGTGAAAGTTTGGGGAAATCATCATGGAAAAGGAGGGGGGAAGGAGGTATTCTACTAAGCCTACCTCTTATCCAAGTGGAGAGGGAATAGCAAATAGCTTTGTAAAAAAGGAGAAATTAAAGTATAAATTAGAAATTAAAGTAAAATTGAGGCTTGTCCCTTTCTTCCTATCAAATTCATTTGGGAATGAAATTTTAAAAAAAATCAGAATAGAATTTAAAAAATATAAATATCCAGATAGATGAAGGGATTATAGAATGCTTGCCATAGCATCAAGTAAGTTAGAATGTCTCTAGTCTCTTTGACTCCTCTTCTTGTCCTGTGTTTTCAGGCAACATCTAGGCAGCATTCCATTCCTATAACATTAATACAGATGTATTTTTGGAGGAGAGCTATTCACAAACAGAACATAAGCGCAATTTGATCCTTCCATCTATTTTTCATAGCAACTCATATTTAAAAGCATACACGTTGAAAAGGGAAATATTATATAGCAGGATTCTGCAAATCTTCAAAGGAGAACTTCAGTTTGATGTCACTGTGATCAAGTCATCCTATCGAGGTAGATTTGTGAATCAAACTGGGGACCTGTTTCAAAGCAATAAAAAGAACCGGGTGGCTTCAAAGCACTCTGTAATTTTCTGAACCGTTTGCAGCTTTCATGGCCTTTTGGTGAATTTTACAGACAATATACAATGTTGCACAGTACTACAGAGGGAGAATGCTTAATGTGACTGGGGTGTTGGACTCTGATACTGACAAGTATAACTAGCCAGTGAATGTTATCTCCTTAGTCAATTCTTTGCCTGACAGAGAAATTTTGAGGTGGCTAGATTGAAATTATTTTGGGCTTCATTCATTTTCACAACTCTTAAATTCTTCAGTATGGGTTTACATTTAATAAGCTTTAACTTGCTCTCGTGTGCTATAGGAATCATACTTTTCAGTGCTGGTCCCACCCCTTCCCAGTCAAGTACAAATCCAATTCAGTTCCCAGTCCTGTCTTGGGATCTTGTTATTTAATGAGTGTGATTTTCTTCCTGCAAATGTTTCATTACCAAATTAAGTAATATCATCCATGCTGCCAAACCAGCATATGAACCAAAATGTAGTTATAGCTCAAGATTTGTACTTTCCTTAATTTTGTCATAATATCATTTTTTTAAAAAAAAAAATGGAAAAATGGTGAACAAAATTTCAGATACTATCAAAAACAGGACTTCTAAGAACGTTCATGTTGTATCATGTTGCTTATTCACTTACTTATTTGGTCATTTTTATCTCAAATCCATCCAAAGACTCTGGGCAGTTTACACTTTATAAAGTAATAATCTAAATACACATTAAGAACCACAAACCTAACCACAACAATTAAATTTAAAATGAAACAAACTACACAATTTTAAAACCCAACTTGAAAATCATAGTAGCATTCTATTGACTGCTTTCCTAAAACCAAAAGACCTATCAGCTGAACTTCTGGAGGCAAACTGCTTCACAAAAAATGGTCTAATTTTTTTTCAGGCTTTCCCCCTATCTACCATCTCCTAAAATTCCTATTATCAGTGAATTAACTGCTTTTACTTAGAAAGTCATACCTGCAAACCTTGTTTATTGACTCTATTCTCCTAATTCACCCATCCTTAAAACACTGAAATCCTTTAACAATTTCATTACTTGGGTTTTTTTTAACCTCTTTCTTATTCTTTCCCCCCCAGAAAATAATAACCGCTTATATTCAGTTTGTACCTTTCACCTTGTAAGTGATCTTTGAATGCTTGATGGGCTCTGAAGTATAATGTAGCAGCAGCAGCAGCAGGAGCAGCCACAGTCTAGAAAGCTGCTGTTTTAATCAGTCTTAAGACTGCTGAAATAGGCAGAAAAATCTCTCAGGAGTGATATGGTGGGAAGGATAAGAACTGGCTTAAAAGTCTCTTTAAAAGCCCATTTGCCTCCTTCCTTGAATAATGAAAATTTCCAACCACTCAATAAGAGATGAGCTACAGTAGTAGACAGGAGAGTTGTGAAAATCTTCCTCAGACCTTTCCTTCCAAATCAATTTGAACTGATTATTTCAACTGGATCCATTCATTTTGTTCATAATCCAGTCAGTTCAGCCAAATAGTTTAGATCCCAAATAGTTAAAAGATAATTCTTTATGGGTAAAGTGTTTGATTGGACACACACAAGGAATTTGTCTCTGGTGCATTAGCTCTCAGTGTATATACAAGTAACAGGTATAATCATGATCATAATCATAAAATACAATCATCATAAATCATAGATACAACACTCAATGATAGTCATAGACTACTGAAGCATTCAATAGAAAAAATGATAGGATACTAAATAAAAGCAATCAACATAAATCATGAGATACAACAAGAAGTTATAGTCATGAAAATCTAAAGAAATAGGTAATAGGACAGGTGGAAAGGATAATAAGTAAGACAGCCCTACTAGATAATTTGACATCCCAAAGCATAGACAGTATTGTGGAATTTAGTTGTTTAACAGAGTGATAGCATATGGGGGTGGGGGGACTATCTTTGTGTTTGGTTGTTTTGGTGTGTGATACCCTATAGCAGGGGTCCCCAAACTTGGCAACTTTAAAACTTGTGGACTTCAACTCCCAGAATTCTCCAGATGCCCTATAGTGTTGTGTTGAGGGAAGAAGTTGAAACAGTTTATGACCAAGATGTAAGGGGTCTGTGGATATTTTCACAGCCATCTTTCTGGCTTGTGCATTGCACATTATATATCTATAGAGAAACTTACTCTCCTAATTTTAAAGAATACATTTGACCTACCCACCATATTTTTATCCATTTCTAAACAAAATATATTTCTTTTGAATATTTGCATCTCTAAACACATGCATTGTAACTAATACAGGTAAATAGTCTGAGCCTGTTAATTTTAAAGAAAGCTAATATAATTCCAATTCATTTTTTTCTTCATCTCTATTTTCTTCAGCATTTTTAAACCTTTAACTATGTACAAGAGTCATAAAAGCCAAGGATTTGTTTAATTCTGATCTGTACACTACTCTGAGAAGTGATTTAAGGTTAAATCACCTTAATCTCCTTCATCAGATATACAGGAGATGGTTTTTTTTTTAGTTCTGATTGTTTTTGTTTCTGAGCAGTTCATCTTCCAACGTAACAGAACACATAGGAGCCATTTGAAGAAAAAGTTATGAACAAATATCATAAGTCTCTTAAGTCCCGTGCATTATGCAGCTCAATACAGAACTTGTCAAGAATGAAAGGGGGTTGTATTGCTGATTACTTAACATGTACACTGCTTTAAAATCCAGCACAGACATGCAAACATTAAATTTTTAAAATTGCAGCGAAATGGGAGGGAAAAAGTCTACCCAGTATGGAAATCTTTGACACAGTGATATTATGGTTTGACCCTATTTTGGCCATCCAGACATAGTTCAGAAAATAATGTTCATTATATTATTATGTTAATACACAATCAGCCAGATGTTTAGACTGGATTTGGCACTTTTAGCTACCTATTGAATCCCACCCAAGAACCTGGGATAGACAAATGCTGTTTTTTTAGGGTACTAAGGATATTGTCTCAGAATGTAAACTGTTCCTAGTAAAACTGGCTTTTTGTAATTTACTAATGGTGATTTTGTCAATGATGATGGTGTTTAAATGGTGCTCCAGTTGTTTTGAGGATTGTACCCAAGGCACCAATTACTATCAGTGCTATCTTTGTTTGCTTTTGCAAAAGTCATTCTAGTTATATTGGCAGAACTTTGTGTTTTGTGATTCTCTCTAGTTCTTTTTCTTCTGTTCTGCTATCTCCAGGTACTGCAATGTCCACTATCCAAACTTTATTGTCTCTCTTGTTGACAATTATTAAGTCTGTGTTACTATCTGGCAGGCTCCTGTCTGTTTGAATTCTACACTCCCAAAGCACTCTAGCTTTTTTATTTTATTTTATTTGCCTATTTTGTGATTCCACCAGTCCATGTTTGCAGGCAAATGGAATTTCTTGGGGATATTCCAATGCACCAGTGTTATTACTTGTGATGCCATTGTTATTAGTCAGTCTGTGTGATCTTCTTTCAGAAGTTAACCAGGTAATCAACTGTTTCTTCAGCTTCTTTGCAAAGATGGCATTTGCTGTCTGTTGCTGTCATGTCAATTCTGCATTTGTTCTTAAGACTTGATCTTGTGTGGCCAGAATTAGCCTTTGTGCCCTGTCTTCAACTTTCCTGCTCTTAGCCATATCCAGATTTTGTTATCTACTTTGCCCGCTAGATTTTTAATGTACTGGCCATGTGATATTTTGCCATCCCTTGTCTCTTTTCTATTTTTCATTTGGTCTTTCTTGTACAGGTGGAACTCGAAAAATTAGAATATTGTGCAAAAGTTCATTTATTTCAGTAATGCAACTTAAAAGGTGAAACTAATATATGAGATAGACTCATTACATGCAAAGCAAGATAGTTCAAGCCATGATTTGTCACCATTGTGATGATTATGGCTTAAGCTCATGAAAACCCCAAATCCACAATCTCAGAAAATTAGAATATTACATGCAATCAATAAAACGATTGTACATAGAACAATATCAGACCTCTGAAAAATATAAGTATGCATATATACTCAGTACTTGTTTTGGGCCCCTTTTGCAGCAATTACTGCCTCAATGTGGCGTGGCATGGAAGCTATCAGCCTGTGACACTGCTGAGATGTTATGGAAGACCAGGATGCTTCAATAGTGGCCTTCAGCTCTTTTGCATTGTTCGGTCTCATGTCTCTCATCTTTCTCTTAGCAAGGCCCCATAGATTCTCTATGGGGTTCAGGTCAGGCAAGTTTGCTGGCCAATCAAGCACAGTAATCCCATGGTCATTGAAGCAGGTTTTTGTAATTTTGGCAGTGTGGGCAGGTGCCAAGTCCTGCTGGAAAATGAGGTCAGTATCTCCATAAAGCTCACCTGCGGAAGGAAGCAGGAAGTGCTCCAAAATCTCCTGGTAGACGGCTGCATTGGCCCTGGACTTAATGAAGCACGGTGGTCCAACACCAGCAGATGACATGGCTCCCCAAATCACCACAGACTGTGGAAACTTCACACTGGACTTCAAGCATCTTGCAGTGTGTACGTCTCCATTCTTCCTCCAGACTCTGGGTCCTTGGTTTCCAAATGAGATGCAAAAGTTGCTCTCATCAGAAAAGAGGACTTTGGACCACTGAGAAATAGACCAGTTCTGTTTTTCTTTAGCCCAAGTAAGATGCTTCTGATGCTGTTTGTTATTCAGGAGCAGCTTGACAAGAGGAATATGACATATGAAGCCCATGTCCAGGATACATCTGTGTATGGTGGCTCTTGATGCACTGACTTCAGCCTCAGTCCACTCCTTGTGAAAGTCCCCAACACTTTTGAATGGCCTTTTCCTAACAATCCTCTCCAGGCTGCGGTCATCCCTGCTGCTTGTGCACCTTTTTCTTCTATACTTTTTCCTTCCACATAACTTTCTATTAATGTGCTTTGATACAGCACTTTGGGAACATCCAACTTCTTTTGCAATTACCTTTTGAGGCTTTCCCTCCTTAGGGAGGGTGTCAGTGATAGTTTTCTACACAACTGTCAGGTCAGCAGTCTTTCCCATGATTGTGCTTCCTACTGAACCAGACTGAGAGACCATTTAAAGGCTCAGGAACCCTTTGCAGGTGTTATGGCTTAATTAGCTGATTAGAGTGGGATATTTTGTGCCTAGAATATTGAACCTGTTCACAATATTATAATTTTCTGAGATTGTGGATTTGGGTTTTTCATGAGCTGTAAGCCATAATCATCTCAATTAGGACACATCACAGCTTGAACTATCTTGCTTTGCATGTATTGAGCCTATCTCATATATTAGGTTCACCTTTTAAGTTGCATTACTGAAATAATGAACTTTTGCATGATATTCTAATTTTTCGAGTTTCACCTGTAGACCAATTTGGACTCTGGTGTACAGTAAGCCTTCCTGGTATACTAACCTCAGTGCATCGTCTTCACTGTCCTTCAGATATTCATCCAATGTCCTTTTCTCCTTCCTCAACTGTCTGGTGTACTTGCAACATTCCACACCCACCTACACTCCTTGGTAAGTAGAGTCAGTCAATGCTGCTGAATGGATGAAAGGAGAACATTTGTAGTTCAGGGTTGAAATGAAGGGTCCTTGGAGCTTTCTGAGCTTGTTTGTTTTCTTATAGACATTTTATTATCCAATCCAGGCAACATCATCATTGCTAGAACTCCTAGTGATGATACCTAGTTTGAGTAATGAAACATCTGCAAGAAAACAATCAAGCTCAAAGAGCAACCAGGATCCCTGATTCATTGTCATTATTTTTCTGGTCTTCTGATTCAGGGCTTTGATGTTGTTGTTATACATTTAGATTTCTAGAAGCAGTTCAAGGGTGCTTTCCACAAAGAATTTATCTTCTTGTCTTTGAACTATACTCTTATGGTTATATGTTCAAACTAGTCAGTTAGATACCTGTGCTTTGCTACGGAACTATGTGATCAGGCTTGATAAACTGACAGTTAAAGCTTGAACATTAATGAGTAGTTATGATTGGCCTCTCCTCTCCCCTTCTCTCCCTCAGGCTTGCCCCACAGAGGCCTCTCCTATCTTATTCCCTTCTCTCCCTTTAGGGTGGGGAGGGGAGTAAAATTTATTTATTTATTTGTTTTATTTTATTTGGTTTGTCAATTGCTTACAAGATGATAGGTATAAGTAAAAGCATAGTTATGAATACATGGATACATATAAAAAAAAATAAAAGAAACAATAGGACAGGGCCAGATATGACACGTGCTGGCCATGTCAACACCCAAGTGGCAGTTGGAACAGAGTTCTTTTCAGGTGGGGAGGGGGAGGAGTAGAATGTCTAACTTCTTAGCATCAGAGTGTGTTAATAATAATATAAGAAATACTAATGATCTGATGGTCATTTCAAAAAATCCTTCCTTAGCAAGCACCTAGAAGCAAAGAAGAATATATGCGCCAAATTTCATATATGATATGACTAGAATCTTAGAGACAATACTGGGAACATTTTCACTGTCGTGATCAGTGAACTGTTATTTTGTAGATCCTTAAAAGTTTGAGTCTTGACCCTCAAGTTATACAGACCTTTGTTTCCAGCTATAAAAATCTGAATGTTCAGGGCTGAAATTAAACTTTTCCTGGATGAGAGACCACAGTTTCACAGAAAAATAGGACAACAGAATGTCACAATTTGACTGAGATAAGCACATTTTGGTGTATTGGGTAGAATACAGAGCTGGTATTCAGCAGGTTCTGTCCAGTTCTGAAGATCTGGAAGTGGAAATTTTGAGTAGTTTGGACAACTGGCAAATACCACCTCTGTCTGGAGATTTTGCAGTATCCTTCCCCTGCCATGACCACCAAGCCATACCCACAGAACCAGTAGTAAAAACAATTTGAATCCCATCACTGGTAGAATGGAGGTATTTTTCTCTTAATGAGGATGTGAGCAGAATGAAAATTGGGAGAAGAGAAAGATTCTGATTTAATTATGTCACAATGATGACCAAAGGATAGCTTCCTTGTTCTTCAAGTATTCTTTGATTGCATCTTTCTCTCTCTCTCTCTCTCCTTCTCAATCTCCTTCATTCCCTGTGAGAAGTCTCACTCAATGGTGTTTCTTTTGATCATGGATTCAATGTTAGAAGATAAAAAAATACATATTTTCCAGTTATGGGATTTATATTCTTTTGCTTTACTCACAACAGTATAATCTGTACCCTGATTCATTCCAGACTACTGGGCTGGGCTAGAAGGACATATTTCAGACACAAAGTCTGGACATTCTCTAATATAAGCAGCATGCAGTATGCAAGTTTAAAGCCTCATTAAACAAACTACCCAATTCTCAACTTTCATATCTCGCATCTTCTAAATCAGCAACAAGCCAAGAAATATGTGGTGATATCTGAATGTTACAATACAGTTCACAGTTCAAAAATGTGCAAAACACACACACACAACTAAAAATAATATATTAGGGGAGTGCTTTTTTATAAGCACTCTTTTCAGTTACTTGTCTTCACCATCACCATCTCCACCACCACCACCCCAAAGGATTGGGAATATATATTATTGAGCATTTCCTTTCAGAAAGACAAATAAAATATTTAAGTAAACTCTTGTTGCAGGTGAGACACATCCATCACACCTCTTGTGCGGAGGATGAGTGGTATTTGTTAGAGCAAGATGCACTCTTCCTTCCCAAGGGCTCTGCCATTTTCCAAAAAATGGAAGGAGGAAAAAAGTATCTTCCTTACTTATGAACTCACGTTTGTAAAGGCTGATCAGTCTGTTCCTGACTTCATTCTAATGTAGTTGTCAGAAATCTGAGTGTGCAATTGAGTGGGCAGTGGTTTATTTTTTCTTCAACAATTGGATTAGATTGGAGTAGATATGATAAATAAGGAGCTGATGCTCCTGTTTGAACAAGAGTGAACAAGTCTGGAGATTGAGAGGAAGTCATCCTTCTGACCCTGTAAATCTGCTCATAAATGCTACCACACTGCACACTTCTTTACTGAAAAATAACAAGTCCGAATGCACCATATAGCTCCTTTTTAATCATGCTACTTAGCATTTTTCTATATTCTATGCTAATTATAATCACACCCTTAATCATATGAATAATCTTATTAATCATTGAGCCAATAATCACACTTTCTCCCTAATTTTAACATTTCTACAAATGTTATATGTTTGCTCTCCACCATTCCTTTCTTTCACAAGGACCACTGTATCTCTTGAATCCTATTCTTATGGTAAACCCCATCATTATGATTCCTTTAGTAAAAGACAGACTTATGTTCTTCTTATATGTGAATCAGTAAAGGAGTCTTCCTTCAGGTTTCATCCAGGGACAGATGCTCCAGACCATGTGTGGTCCTTGTTGCAAATATTTGCTTTTCTTCAGAATTCTGCTCCATTTCAGCATGTAAAAATCCCATCAAAGCACCTTTAAAGCTTATTCTGTGCATTTAGTGCATAACTCATTTTTTTTTGCAATAGAGGGTTCCATGCATTGAAACGGCCAAGGTATATGAGGAAACATTCAGAATTTATTTTGTTGGGGTGAAGTCTCCAAATTATAAGATAACTTTCTTAGTCTCAGCTTTTAAAAAAAAGAATTTAAAAGAACATTCATAAAATGCTGAATTTATTACTTCTCAGTGCATGTATGTTTTAAGGATGGGGAGGATTCTTAATTTCTCTAGCACTCACATCATGCTCTTTCTGGTAACGAACAATCTAGGTCTCATACCTTTTTGGAAAATGCAGCCAAGATAGTATCCAGAATCAAACCTGTGGAACATTTTGTTGTCTGGAACAATTTGATTTTCACATTACTCTATGTCAGAGCTCTACATTAAACAATAAGCAATGTAGAAGCTATAAGAGCCAGGCTGGCAAATGCAGCCACAACCTTCTACTACTCAGTAATTGCTCATATGCTGCACTCAAGGTATTCAGCTGTTTTTACTCAGGAAAAACAACATGACAAACCTGAAAGATGAAGCACCTGTCAGAACCATAGAGAAAATATCTTTGCACATCAGGTTGCGTTGACAGACATAAGTTGCTGAAGCAACTTTTTCCTTCTTTATCATTGCTTGCTTCCTTATACTGAATAAGTCAAGAACATGAAACTAGGAGAGGAAAACTGAGAAAGATAGCACTGAGTTGATTTCACATCGCATGCACAGATTACTAGGTACTGTGTTAATATATAGCTTATATCCTTTTTAATCATCAGTTTATCATTATCATAAACTGGAGAAATATATTTTATTCTTTTAGGAAATTGAATTTGAATACATAGGCCTGACCTGACCTTGTCCCACATTTTGTTCAAAGCCTATTTTATAAACAATCAAAAACAACCTCAGTAAAAAAAAACAATGTAGAAAGGGAAGATGTGTAAAATTTTGGAGCTTTTTCTTTGGTTCTACCAGGAGGAGCAAACTAATGCCCCCTAATTGCTGAAATTAAACATATAAAAGTACATATTGATGGTAAGACCTGTAAAACAGTAAGACTATCTAAGAGATTATGGCTTTTCCATTTTTGAAGGCTCTTTAAAAAGAGGCTGTAAAAGCATTTACCACAGTTGACTTAACTGTTTTTTCTATCAAGGGATGTACTGTACTGTATACTTTTGTGAGTCTATTCATTTGGTGGTCACTTGTAAGATTATTATTATTATTATGGTGGCACAGAGGTTAGAATGCCATATTGCAGGCTAACTCCACTAATTGCCAGCAATTCAATTCTGACCAACCCCAGGTTGACTCAGCCTTCCATACTTCCAAGGTCAGTAAAATGAGGATCCAGATTGTTGGGAACAATATGCTAACCCTGCAAGCCACTTAGAGAGGGCTCTAAAGCACTGGAAAGTGGTATGTAAGTCTAAGTCAGTGGTTCCCAAACTTTTTCAGTCCAACGCCCCCTTGGTGCTACAAATTCATCCTCAGTGCCCCTCACCCAGGGGTGGGATTCAAATTTCTTAACAACTGGTTCTGTGGGCATGGCCTAATTTGTGGGCGTGACTTGGTGGTCATATGACTGGGTGGGCGTGGTTTGCTGGCTGGGCATGGCTTGGTGGTCACGTGACTGATAGCCATGGTTTGGTGGTCATATGACTGGGTAGGCATGGCCAGGTGGCCATTTGACTGGCAAACCAAATATAAGCAGTCCTCGTTTAATGGCTGGTTGCTTAGTAAGTGTTCTAGTTTATGACTGACCTCCCCAGAGCTACTTGACCTGTTTTTGGAGTTTTGACAGCCATGCACACACACACACACACACACAGACACACACCCTTCTAACCCTGCTGGATCAGGTGGTTGGGCTAGATATCTCATTCACTTTCTCCTCCCTCCCTCCCTCCCTCCCTCTTTCTTTCTTTCTTTCTTTCTTTCTTTCTTTCTTTCTTTCTTTCTTTCTTTCTTTCTTTCTTTCTTTCTTTCTTTCTTTCTTTTTCTCTCTCTCATTCCCTCTCTCTTTCTCTCTCTCTCTTTCTTTCTGTCCCTTCCTTCCATCCCCCCTTTTTCTTTGCCTATCCCTTTTCTTCCTTTCTCTTCCTTTCTCTCTCCCTTTTTCTTTTTTTTTTTTACTTTCTTGACTGTTCCTTCTCTCTTTCCCTCACTTTCTCTTTCTCTTTTCCTCTCTTCCCCCCTCTCTCTTTCTCTCTTTCCCTCTCTCTCTATCCCTTCCTTAACCTATCTACCTATTTTCTGCACCAGCAAGTGTGGCCTAATCTGTCAAAGGCCTGGGCTAATTCTGAATCACCTCATTTTCTCTTTCAGAGGCCTTGGCCCTTAATCTCCCCATTTCCTCCCTCACGACTGCCTCTTTAGTTATCCCATGGCCATGACTTTATCTTCCTCCCATGGCTGGCTGCCAGGAAAGGCAAGCCAAGGCTGAGCCATTGTGGTCGCTGGGCTCCCCACCAGTCCATGTCACCCTTGTCACAAATGCCTGTAGCCGCCATGGTTTTTTTTGGGGTGTGGCTGAACTGCAGCCATATTGAAAAAAACACACGGTGGCTGGAGATTTTTTGCAGCAAAAATTACCCACCTCCGGCTTTGCTCTGCTTCTCCAATGTGCCTCTGTAGCTGCATTCTAGGAACTGGCCCCGCAGGTCCACCCCGTTGAGCCCGCTGCACTGGAGGGACTTGCCTAAGCAAGTCTGAGCGGAGTGGTGCAGCAGTCAGTGGGGTGACTGGTGCATGGCCGGTGCCTAGAACGTGGTGGAGATGGCACCTTGGAGAAGCAGAGCAAAGGCAGAGGTCAGTAATTTTCATTGTGTGGACTCCAGCTGTACCAAAAAAACCACACGGTGCCTGGATGTTTTTTGCAGTGAAAATTATTGACCTCCAGCTTTGCTTGCTCTGCTTCTCCAATGTGCCGCTGTGGCCATCAGTGATTGTTGTGCATGAGCAATAAGGACTGACTGGGCAGGGAATGGAGGAGCAGGCAGAGAGGAGCAGGGCCAGCCAGAGGCCCATTTTACCAGTTCTCCAAACTACCAGGAACAGTAATGAACCAATAGAATCCCACCCCTGAATTGCGCCCTGTGAGGAGCCCACCTCCAGCACCCCCCCTTGCCTTTTAGCACCCACCCCCAGGGCATCCCATTGCCTTTCAGGACCACCCACTTTTGGAACCATTGTTCTAAGTGGTATCGCTATTATTATGTCAACAAAAATAGCATAAAAATGAATATACAAAATTACATATTGAACAGGAGACTGTAGCCTATTTTTTTTTCTGATCTGTTGTTCTTAATTGAATCATTCCTCCCACAGATAGATACATGAGCTGATTTCCATACACCAATCCATATGAGAAAGATAAATAAGTGGCATCCTTTATCTGTTCTCTCTACAAGTATACATATTTGCTTAAGTTTTAAAAGATTTTATAAAAATTAAAAAGCAAATTATCATAAAATAAAATCTTATGAGCTAAGAAGCAGTCTTGACAAATCAACATATTAGCATCAGATTGCTTCCACAATCTTATAGGGTGACTAAACTTTTTACCCCAAGACCATGTGTAACAATGGTCAGGTGGCTAGAAGTTGCATGTCCATGATTGAAAGCTGTGGAAGATAAGCCTTGAGCTATTTCTAGTTATGATAAAGACTAACAGAATAACACCATTGGAAAGGACCTTGGAGATCTGTTAATCAAAACTCCTGCTCAATCAGGACACCTTATACCAATTCAAAGGGCTGTCCAATCTCTTCTTAAAAACCTCAAGTGATGGAACACCCACAACTTTTGAAGGCAAACTATTCCACTTATTAATTGTTCTCCATGGCAGGAAATTTCTCCTTATTTTGAGTTTGGCTTCTGCTCTTGATTTATATGGCTTCTTGTCCTGCCTTTAGGTGGTTTGGAGAATACGGTGACCCCTTTTCTTTGTGGCAGCCCCTCAAATATTGGAACTCTGCTATCATGTCACCATGATATGGTATGAAGAATGCCAGCAGTCTCCTTCATACTTTTCTCCATCAGAACAGGCAAAAGAAACAAATGAAAACCAACAAAAAGAACTCCCCCCGTCCACTCATCCACATACCCATATTTATATTTTTGTCTCCATTTCATCAGCTAGCCTATTGAATATGGCAGGCGGAGTTTGCTTCAGTTACTTTAAAGATACTATAGAAACCATGTCCAAGGGCTAGCAACCAAGAATATGGCTATTAAAGCATAATAATAGGAAGGGCCAGTCTGCAAAATTAATGAAACCAGCAACTGAAAATTGAGAATGACTATGAGAATAATACCAAAAAGGATTGCTCCAATATTCTGTGGGCTATAGCAAAGCCCTCCACATACTGTGCATGGCCTCTGGAACATGTCTCTAAAAAGAGAATATTAGATGCACTTGTGGTATGAAAAAAAGGATCATACGCTATCAGATTCTCAAATCAATTCTCTTTTCTCTGAAAGTATATCCTGTTTACAAAGGGAGTTGGAGTCTCAGTAAGAAAAAAAAATACAAGGATAAGTATTTCCTTGTGTCTATATCCATGGCAGATTGACATTGTGTTTTCCTCATCTATAGATTGGGCTCATGTAATGCTTTTCCTTCTTGCCTGCTATATTGAAATTGAATCTGAGGTACATCTTTCCACAACATCACTCTGAAGTCACTGAGGGTCAAGTTAAATCAAAATCTCAGACATGGATGCTAATTACTGTACTACTGCCTCAATGTTCTCCAAATCTTCTGTTAAAATTACTTTTTAATTTATAGAGGGCTGCATTGCTGTCATTTACTGGACCCTTGTATTTTCTTTTTCATTGTAAATTAATTCCATAGAAAGTCAAAATGTTCTCTTTTCATTACTGTTTGGATCGCGTAGTAAAAAAATTAATGGAATTTGGTAGAAAACAGTGCTTAATCATCAGACTAATTATATGTAAGTTCTCTTTTCTTTCCAGGAAGAAAATGAACTTCATGTTTAGCTCTATGAAAGTAATGAAAACATTCACGCTCGACTGATTGATTAGTCACAACCAGAAGTGTAGGTGCTCTTCAGACAAACTTCCTTTTTATATACTAATGTGTCTACCATATTTGTTGTCCATTTGTTACATGTCCAGCCTCTTTTAAAGCTTAATATGTTGAAGAGACAATGCGTCATTAGTAAAGACAGATGAAGCCATCTACTTCCATCCTATTTTGTTTTGCATATGTTGATTTATCTGCATCCATAACATACTGGCACCATCTATGGGAAAATCCACATTTGCTTTTCATGTATCTTTTTCTGTACAAAATATATCCTCATCCCCCCCAGATTTTGCATGGACTAAGGTATCTCTCCTCTTTATTAATCAGTCTGTCGAGGAATTGGATAATAGCATCATATCTCTGGAGGATGCTACATTTAGCTTCTCTACATGGGAGGAAAATATATTCTGTTTTGGGATGGCAGTAAGTTTTTTTTTTTTTTTTGAATGGTGAAATGCTTCCTGCCTCCACTTAGAGGTGCTTCAAAAAGAATTCTCTCATGGTGGCTGTAATTTCTCCTAGCAAGAAAAAAAAAAGAAGACAAATATATTGCTTAGATCAGGCTTATATTCTTTGTTCATTGTCTGCATTGCTACCAAATATGTTTTGGTGGTGTACATCAGTATGCAAGCTCGTGTTAAATATTTTTACTGTGTGGGGAAAGGAGGAAGGGCATGGACAACAATTTTTTCTGGGACTTACAGGAAAGAAATGGCAAACTGTTAGCTCTGCTAACAGTAGAGCCAATGTCCATGGCTGAATAAATATCCAGTGAATAGACTATCTCTTCATAATTCCTTTCTGGACAAAGAGAGGACTTGAGATCTCTCACACGTGTTCCATACAATTCTCTGGTGCTTTTAGATGAGAGAAAGACATCTTTTTCCTCAAACCACGGTCAATATTTTCAAAAGGATCCAGGGTTTGCCTACCTCCTGGATTTTATTTATTTTATATAGCAGCCCATCTCAAAAGAAGTGACTCTAGATGGCATATGGGGAAAAAAAGTATAAAGACACTGAACATATCAAACACAGTCATAAGCAAATCTTATGCACATACACACAAGATTCAATCACCAAAGAGGCCACCTCAAGATCAAACTGATCCCCTAGGCTTTCCAGGCCTGATGACAAAGATAGGTCTTTTTGGACTTCCAGAAAATAAAATTATTGCTTGTTAACTGCTTTTTAACTACAGGTTGGAATTGACAGGTTTTTACAGCACCTCGTGAGTTTCCTTCTATTCTTAACAAAATAAGTTTTAAATTCAAATTTAAGAATAGAAAAAAAAAACCTTTTGAAATAAACATCAAAAGGGTGATTAGAATTTTGATTTTGCAAAGTTATAAGTGAATTCATTAACTAAATGAATTTGAAATGAAATATTTGAATTAATTGCACAAACCTTTCCTAGGGGAAAATACTTTGATTTGGTATTTACTTAAACAAGGAATAATAAGATGATAAAATGAGAGTTTGAAAGTTGGACGTTACAGGAGTGTAGTGGTTAGAATACAATACTGCAGGCAAATTGTGCCAACTGCCAGCAGTTCGATCCTGGCTGACTCAAGGTTGACTCAGCCTTCCATCCATCTGAGGCCAGCAAAATGAAGACTCAGATTGTTGGGGAAAATATGCTGACACTGTGAAGCACTATATAAAGCAGTGTATAACTCTAAGTGCTATTGCTATTAATGAAATATCTATTAAAAAAAGAACTTAAACTTTCCCATTCCACCTTTATCCATGTTCTGGGGATTGGGTGGGGGTAGAAGAAGGAAACCATGAAATTTGATGTAATTGGGAAGCATGCAGAATGCCAATTGCTTTGTAGTTCCTTAGAGAATGTTCCTTGGCATATCTATTCATTATTGTTAATGGGTATATCTATCAAAGAAAGCAAATTTAACTTGCAAAGAGAACTATTCTGAACAGCTCTACTGCATCTCAGCATTCCCTGCAATGCAGTAGATAAGGATCAAAATCTCTCAGGAAAAGAGGCAGATAAGAAGACTGAGGTACCCAGTTTCAGTTAGACTGAGATACCCAAGACAAAGAAACTGGCCTGATTGTTAGTGATTTGAATGACATCTCACATGCTTCTTTAATTAAGGTATGTACTCATTTTAATGGTGTATACTCAACAGGGTAATAAAGAAGGTATGTATATATATATGTGTGTGTTTCTGTAGCTCTTCCCTAGATAGATAGATAGATAGATAGATAGATAGATAGATAGATAGATAGATAGATAGAAAGAAAGAAAGAAAGAAAGAAAGAAAGAAAGAAAGAAAGAAAGAAAGAAAGAAAGAAAGAAAGAAAGAAAGAAAGTTCTTCCCCTTCCTCTGATTTCTTGCCAGCTGGAATCAAGTACACCCTGCAGCAAAGGTTCTTCTCATTTATTTTGGCTGAGTTTGCTCCTTTGAAAAATTGGGGGAGAGCTTGTCTTGCAGAAATGATTCAGAGATAGTTGAACACGAATCTGCCCACCCAAGTCTCCACAAGTGACAACAGATTTGCATCTTTGCACATTTGGGTGCATAGCCCACTCCAGTGTTGTTGTTTTTTATCCAGAGGAGGATCTAACAAATTCCAAAAATAAAAGAGCTGAGAGGCATAAGATATACACCTGTGATGGCTTGTGAAACTGCTTGCTGTTTATGGTTGGCCATTGTGAATGGCAGGTTGCTGAGCTACATGGACTGCTGGTGTGTTCCAATGCAGTTCCTTTAAAGTGTGCATACTTCACAAAGTGATTCTGTCAAAGACAAGGCCTGGTGATTAGTGACTGGAGAAACAGTTTCCTACACATACAGTTTCAGGTGCTATCACTGATATTTCCAGCTATGAAAATGGCTTTTCCCTCTGGCCAGCAGATTAGTCTTTCTGGATGCAAGGCTGATCCAGATGGACCATTTTAGACACTACAAAATAGTTGCTTGGCATGCACTTTAGTCTAAGAATCTGTGGAGGGCTAGAAAACAGAATGCCACAATACAGAATATGTCAGATAGTCCTTTTCCACCCACCACCATCAAATACAAAATGTTTACTGCCTTAAAAATATAGTAGCAAATCAAGTGTAACTTTTCTTTTTCAAGAAGAAGAAAAATGCTGTATTTCAGCATTCAAATCATGGCACTAGCGATGGTGTGGCGACTTTCAAAAGGAGCAAAGAAGTGAGGCAAGTAGGGAGTAAAAACAAAAAAGCAGTCAGTTCTCATCAAAATCAATACCTCACAGACAGATATTAGATACAATAGATGGGTAGATGGATGCAATCCTAGGCTGCATTAACAGGGGAACAGAATCAAGATTGCATGAAGTATTCATACCACTTTATAATGCCTTGGTAAGACCACACTTAAAATATTACATCCAGTTTTGTTTGCCACAATGTAAAAGAAGATGTTGAGACTCTAGAAAGAAGAGTGCAGAGAACAGCAACAAAGATGATTAGAGGACTGGAGGCTAAAACATAAAAAGAACAGTTGCTGGAATTGGGTATGTCTAGTTTAATGAAAAAAAGGACTGGGGATGACATGATAGCAGTGTTCTAATATCCAAGGGGTTGGCACAAAGAAGAGGGAGACAAGCTGTCAGGCTACAGAACTTTTCCCATTCACTCAACTAGAATGAACTTCTGAAAACGTATCCAAACGTATCACAAAGGAATTCTTTATTGAGATGAGATAATTCCTGTAGGAGTTCAAAGCAGCGTCTGAGGTCTCTCAGGCATACAGGGATACATAAGGGAGTTTAGAACCCCTCCCCATATCTCGATGTGTATTTAGTGAAACAAAAGCCAGTATGTTAATTCCTCCCCACCCCTCTTGTTAGAACAAACTATTCAAGAGATTCCCAAAGTACAATCTCACTATGGAATTTTTATGACCTTCTCATCTCCTGGTTGTGCCTCTCAGAGGTGATAGTTCTGGCCATCTGGCTTTTCTCCCTTCATCGTATCATGTGTGGGTTATACAAATTCGATATAAGATTAAATATATTCAGGTTACATCAAGAAAGGATTTCTTTATCAGCCTCCCCACCCCGCTTTCTTCTTCCACTGAAGACATGACAGATACACGGATCTGACACAAGCTATTCTCCAAGCAGGACAAGAAGTAGTGGTTGGAAACTAATCAAGAGGAGAAGCATCCTACAATTAAGAATTTTCTTGGCTATTAGAACAATTAATCAGTGCAATAAGGTGGCTCCATAACTTGTGCATATTCCTACACTGGAAGTTTTTAAAAAGAGATTAAACAACCATTTGTCTGAAATGGGTTTCCTGCTTTAGCAGGAGGTTGAACTAGAAGATATCCAAGGTCCCTTCCAACTCTGTTATTCCATATTATTTATGGATGGATAGATGGATGGATGGATGGAGGGTGGGTGATAGATTAGATTAGATTAGATTAGATTAGATTAGATTAGATTGACAGACAGACAGACAGACAGACTGTGATGACCCAGGGTGGGATAGAAAAGTATCCCCCTCTATAGATATGCCTGATTTCTAAGGAACTTGGTAAGCCAAAAGAATAATATAACAGCTACTCAGTTGAGGAATCAGCTTTCACCAAGAAAAATCCTTATTCCTTGTTCCCTATTGAATCCAGAACAAACAACCCCATTTTATTCCATATAAGATAAACAGGGACAACTAGAAAAATAGTTCTTTCATCCAGGGAATGTTCTTCACATCCCTATTAATTATCAATTTCTCACTCTCAGAGACACAGACAGAAAGTTCTAAGGATCAAATACATTAGAATTCACAGAAAGAATTTAGGATGGAGGTGTGATGTCAATGCATAATTACCTTCTGGGATTTAACTTGCATATTTAATTCCTTACTTTTTTGCCAGCGGGGATGTCAGCATTTCATATCTCTCTCTGACTCAAAGAGATTACATCGAAAAATGTCAAATATAGTAAAAATATGTTATATATTTGTGTGTATATTTCCTCACCATTAGGTACAAGAAATTATCAAATGGAGTAGAGGACAACTCCCTTCATCTAAGTAATGTTGAATGCTAAAATTGGCCAAGGTATGTGGTTTGGGGA
Organism: Pseudonaja textilis; assembly: GCF_049901715.1. Taxonomy (NCBI): domain Eukaryota; kingdom Metazoa; phylum Chordata; class Lepidosauria; order Squamata; family Elapidae; genus Pseudonaja; species Pseudonaja textilis. The sequence goes on along the minus strand of NC_141990.1, from coordinate 56,686,784 downwards.
TCAGGAAAGCTCTTTAGGGAAAAGATCAACTTTTCATGTTCAGTTAAGAATGAAGTAAAAGCTTATGGTAGAACAGGAACATTCAAGGGATTCTAGATGCAGGGCAAACTGCTACATAATGCAGCATCAGTGTTTACATTGATTTAAACCTATTACAGGTAGTCCTCAATTTACAATAATTCATTTAATGATTGTTTGAAAGTACAATGGCACTGAAAAAAAAGTGACTTACAACCAATCTTTCTATGTACATGCACAACAGAGGAATGGCATCAAGGTCAGGTGAAATGTTAGTACCACTTGATAATACCTTGGTAAGACCACATTTGGAATACTGCATCCAATTTTGGTCATCATGATATAAAAAAGATATTGAGAGTCTAGAACAGGGGTGTCAAACTGGCAGCCTGCAGGCTGGATGCATCATGCATAGGCCACACCCAGCCCAGCTCTGTGAATGGGAAAAACATCACCAAGCATCACATGATAGCAACTGGATGTGGTGAGTTTGACACCCATGCTCTATAAAGAGTACAGAGAAGAGGAACAATGATGATTAGAGGGCTAAAGACATATGAAGAAAATTATATGAAGAAAACATATGAAGAAAAATTATAATTGGGAATGTCTAGTTAAATGAGAAGAAGAACCTAGATGTTCCAATATCTAAGGGACTGCCTTAGTTGGGCACAACTCATTTACTGACCACCTTGACTGGCAACATAAATTCTGGTCCCAACTATGATTGTAAGTTCAGGACTATCCGTAGTCCACCACCAGTTAGAGCACATGTATTGTTTTGGGAAAAGTTCTGACATAATCTTATTAAAGGACCTGCTTGCATTCCACTTGCCTTTGTTTTTAACAAAAGCATCCAGTGTGTTGGTCACTGTGACTGTATAATCAACATCCCACCCCCTTTTATATGTATTGTAAAGTATCCCCCTCTATAGATATGCCTGATTTCTAAGGAACTTTGTAAGCCAAAAGAATAATATAACAGCTACTCAGTTGAGGAATCAGCCTAATATTATATATAACATATGCTTCTTCTTTTTAAACTGTACGTTAATATCATATGGCTGAGAGATAACATAAAAGAATTGATGCACTACATCAAGCACCTGTGTCCCCTGTGGAAAAGGCATTTTGTTGCCAGAGCTTGAAAGAACAAAACACGACCTTACTTTTATTGTGTCAAGAATTAGCAGTGGGAGAAACAGAGGAGAAATAAGTCAGCCATACTATATTAAAACACCTTCTGTATGAGAAATTAGTGTAGCTTTCTCAGCTTATTTCCAAGATTTAAAAGAAGAGCCTTCTTCCAATTCCATGTGTTCTCCCACAAGCCATTTCCAAGCTGTATCTACATTCATCTACAGGGTATTATTTCAATTATTTCTTTCTTTCCCCAAACTAAGTTTTTATTTAGATTTTTCTGAATTATTCTCCCTAAGGAAGATATTGCAGAGTGTATTCATTTTTAATGCACCCCTTAATATATTTCTTGTTGAACATGAGTCATTACTTTTGGAGAAGTCAACAGGTATGTCCTGGGCTGCTCATGTTAGCAGTCCTGCACATAATTAGTTTTTATTAAAAACGACAAGATTGTTGTATCCAAAAGTATTCCACAGTAAGATAACTTAGATAACATAGCTAGCTCTGGGTATTAAGCACCAATCTGAAAAGGTAAAGGTATCTAAATGTTCATGAATGAAAACTGTAATGAGAAATCTAAAAATAATATGGGGCACAATGGCTCAACTGTTAAAGATGCTGAGCTTGTCAGTTGGAAAGCTGACAATCCAGGTTTGAGATGGGGTGAGTTCCTATTATTTGCCCTAGCTCCTGCCTACCAAGCAGTTTGAAAGTATGAAAAGGCATGTAGATAAATAGGCACCACTTTAGTGGGAAGGTAAGAGAATTCTGTATGCTCTGGCATATAGTCATGCTGGCTACACAGCCACAGAAATGTCTTCAGACAACACTGGCTTCCTCGGCTAAGAAATGGAGATGAACACCATCCCCTAGAGTCAGACATGACTGGACAGTGGAAACCCTTATCTTTACTGAGAGTAATATGAATTGAGAATAATGGAAGTTAAGTATAATGCATCACTATCATGAACCCCAGATGTAATTAAATGCTTCTGCCAAGAATTGCCTATGAACAACCTCTGCTTTCAATCCAGATTCCATTTTTTTACAAGAGTAACCTCAAAGTAAAGAAAAAAAGAAAAAAGGAAGTCCACGACTTTTGATTAAAAATGTTTAGAACAAAGAACTTCATGAAGTGATTTGTTTTACGGGCAATTATTTAACCTATTCATTTTTGGAAACATTGTTTCCCTGAAAATAATAATTCTCAAGATATCTTTGAAACTTTCTGACAAATATTCTATCTAGACTCTTAGTAGTTCTTCAAGGCACTTCATAGTATTAGTTAGGAAACTATTGCAGGAAACACTTGCAGATTCAAGTATTATTTCCCAAATGATAATCAAGTATGTTATTTCCTTCTGCCTACAATTTTTTTCTAGAACCAATAAGAACAACAAAAACAAAATCAGCAAAGGAGCAAGCAGCAAGGAACTGTCTGTCCAAGGTATAAATCCTTTTTTGTCATCTCTTTCTCTCTCCCTTTCTCCCCACCTGTTTATTTCTACAAGCAGAGCCATGCTGCCCACATGACCATGGAAATTATTTTTGGACAACACTGGCGCCCTCGGCCAAGAAACAAAGATCAGCACTGTGCCCTGGAGTCAGATGCCACTAAAAGGGAAACCTTTACCTTTTTACAAGCAGAGTCGTTTCTCACAATTTGAGCTAATGGGTTCTCCTTTAACCCGGTGTTTTCTTGTACATGGGATGAGTTTTTCATCCATGCCATCTTTTTCCCATGTTCAAATTAAGCTTTTCTAAACAACTGCAAAGTAGTTGAGACAGGATAAAGAAACTTTTAATATGTCAAGACCCCAAATAATCTTTGTACTTCTATTTTTATGATAAAATGTGGTTGCATGGTTCCTTTTTACTCTTAGAACTGGGAAACATGCATTCACCCATATCCACCCACAATCATCACAGTTGCTGAATCAGATGACTGAAGAGTATTATTTCTCAGCTTGGTGCCTTCCAAATATGATGGACTACAATTCCTTTAACCTCCATCAAATATCATAAAAGTGATCCCATAATTAAACTTCAGTATGCATCAATATTTAAAGCATTCAAAGCATGGTAGAACTTTGTGAATTAGGTCTGTCAGTTTTAGCTTTGCAACCTGAATTTGAGAATGAAGAATTATTCATCTTTGTATGTGAACACAGTGCAACAGTAATATCAAGGTATCAAGTGAGACCATATGTTTCTCTGATCCAGCTTTCTGCTTCCATTGTAGCAAATGAAAAATTGCTAGAGGCTCACAAGCAGGGCACTTGAGTGTGAAAGTGCCTTCTTGCTTGTGTTACTGTTTTGTTCACTCTCTTATTCAAACAGAAAATAAAAGACCAGTGCTTCACTCTTTATTCAAATATGTTTCTTTCAAGTTTTCCCTTCCTTGTTGTTGTCATTTCAACACAAGATGACTTCACATATGCTTAGTACAATAGATGTGTTTAAAATTAGTCCTTACTTATGATTACTAGCAGGGGTGAGATTCAAATTTTTTAACAACGGTTCTGTGGGCATGGCTTAGTTGGTGGGCATGGCTTGATGGTCATGTTATTGTCTGGGCATGGCCAACTCAATATTACTCACATCGAGGCACGCATCTCCTCACCTGGCCTCTCATGACTGTGGGGATGCTGCAACAGTTGTAAGTGTGAAAAACGGTCATAAGTCACTTTTTTCAGTACCATTGGAACTTTGAATGGTCACTCAACACAAGCAAAGTATCAGCAAAGGAGGGGAAAAAAAACTCCAGAGACATTCCTGAGACAGGAAGTCTAGTCCTGCCAAGAATGTAATAAGGGTTAACGGAGAGGCAGTTTCTGTAAGCAACATCAGAATGTTTCCTTCCTGCCTTCCTTACAGGATTAGGCCAGTAATTTCTTCTAACAACCGGTTCTCTGAACTGCTTAGAATGTTAACAACCGGATCTAATGAATAGGTGCGAACTGGGAGAATCCCACCCCTGATTACTAGCTAGTGGGACTCTGAAGCCCAGACTGTGGAAACCATTCAGTTTGCAACAAATCAGGCATGAATCAAATAGCTTATTTATTCCAAAGTTGTTTGGCTTCTAATTTGGATCTTCTCAGACAATATTTGTAGACCATAACTTATTAATGCTCACCAGGTTTCTTCTATCTCCTTTTTCACCAATTGGCTTTATGTGCTTGGACTTTCTGCTTGCAAGAGATACCAGGTAATTCCACATTGTCTTTGTCAGCTACAGCTGCATGGAATAAACATCATCTCTTCCAAAATCATAGAATATCATTATAGAATACTGTAATTATTATAGACTAATACTTATTCCACAGATAAGGTAGCAATAGCAAACAGCAAATATTTCAGGAAAAAAGAGAGAGAAAGATCATAGCAGCTGCTGCACATGGGACTGCCTTTAAAGATGACCTTGAATCTACAGCTAGGATAGAACATGGTTGTTAGAAAGTAACCTGCTACTGTAGAATACAGGTAGTCCTCATCTTACAACAGTGCATTTGTGACCATTCAAAGTTACAATAGCACTGAAAAAAGTGACTTATGACCATTTTTCACACTTACAACTGTTGTAACATCCTCATGGTCACATGATCAAAATTGGCAACTGTTCATATTTATGATGGTTGCAGCGTCCTGGGGTCATGTGATCCCCTTTGGAGATCTTCTGACAAGCAGAATCAATGTGGAAGCCAGATTCACTGAACAGCCATGTTACTAACTTAACAACTGCAGTGACTCACTTAACAACTGTTTCACTTAGCAATGGGAATTTTGGGTTTGATTGTGCTTGTAAGTCAAGAACTACCTGTAACACCAGTCTGGCAGTCACTTCACTGGTTTGTAGTAGACATCTGTAATTCAAAGTGATGGTTATTAATGTAAACCTTTATGCAATCCTAGGTGATAACCAGGTATTCTTGTACTCAATAGGATTCTGTCCATTCTACACAAGGCACCTGGGGAAGGCCTGCTAATGGCTTCACCACTCGAGAGAAAAGAGGGGTGTAATAGGAGGCAAAGTATCTTTATGGTTGATCCATTTTATTGAGTAAGCTGCCTCCTGAGATCGCTTGGATTCCACAGTAGATAATGTTGACAGCCTTTTTTTAAAAAAGTGAGCATTTGGAACCTAGCAATGAAAATTGGTAGCAGTCAGCATGCTATTTTTAATTACTATATTTAAGCTTTCAGGAGATTTATTATTTTTTTTGATGAAATTAATTGCTTGTGTTAATGTCAAGTACACTGTCGTGAATGTTGCCAGAGGATGGTATAAACATACTGGAAAATGGAAACAAAAATAAATGTTTTGCTTGCCTTTGAATCTTTCATAGGACCTTTAAACTCAATATTAGGAGTTATGCACTCATTTGCCCATTATTTTTCTTATGGTGCCTTTAAGCAGCTTAAAAATCTCACCTTGATTAAAACACATTAAGAGTTGAAAGGCTAAATAAAGTTACAACATTCCTATTTCCTTTAGGCATACTATTGGCCTATTAATGATCAGTATAGGTCTCCAGTCCAGACAACAGTTAGTATGAATCAACTGGCTATGTTTTTTTAAAAGCTATGGCAGCCAATAGGGGAGCCAATCCAAGAAATAAAATTCAGATGCATTAAACTAACTGAATTATTCACTTATTCCAAAGTTACTGTAGACTGTTAATTCAGAGAATAAAGAAATCATTTTGAGGAGAGAGGTCACTCTCAGGTTTGAATAGTATCAGATGTACAATTTAGGTTTTAAAAGAGGGAGGGCAGCTTGCTTGAAAATTACAGCTACAAGTAGAAATGACAGTTAATCACACTACTTTTTTACTCAGGATTGTTTCATATGCTCAGGAAGCATTATTTCCTAAAGCACTCATTTTAGAAGCCAAAACTCAAACTGAAGCAAAATTTAAATTTATTTTCACCTTATGTTTTGAGTCACACAAACTTTTTGCAAGAGAAAGTTGTCTGGCCTGTCCTAGTTGCCCAAATAACAAAGTCAGAGTTTTATTTATTGGAACAACTATCTGTGCCCAAAAAAGATGTACAAAGACAACTCTTTCCTTCTTCAAAATGATTTCTGTCTTATAAATTTCTTGCAATTCATTCCTTTTTATGCTTTGTTAGCTTTTAAACCTAATGGCCAGGTTTCCCTCTGTCTCTTTTTCTCTTATTGATGCATATTGCCTTAGATTTTAGAAGGAAGGAAGAAAACAAGATGGGATACCCAGATGACAACAATTTCATTCAGTGTTATACCCTAGATCTGAAATAAGGGAAGAAACTTGCTAGAAGAACTGTGGATTTGCAGATCAAACTCTTCCCATTTTGCTTTCTAGCCAACTTCCAACAAAACTTTTTTTCACAATTAGTAAGTTTCAGGGATAGATGAGTTGGGACTAGATACTGAATTTCATTTTTGAGTTTGGATCACTGTTTCTATGCTTTCACTTAACAACCATTCATTTAGCGAATGTTCAAAGTTACAACAATGCTGAAAAAACTTACTACCTCACACTTACGACTGACACAGTATACTCATGGTCACATGATAGAAATTTGGGCATTTAGCAATCAGCATGTGTTTACAATGGTTGTGGCTTCCCAGGGTCATATGATTGCCATTTACAACTTTCAAGCTGGCTTCTGACACCCAAAGTTAATGGGAGAAGCTGGATTTGCTTAATGACTGTGACCTGCTTAACCATCATAGTGATTCACTTGATGATCATAGCGAAAAAGGTAATAAACTGGGACACAACTCTTTTACAACTGCTTTGCTTAACAACAAAAGTTCCAGTCCCAATTATGATCAAAAGTCAATGAACACCTGTACTTCTTTCTAAAAAAAAGTAAATAATCATACCTTTAATACGTTCAGCCCCACTAGATAGACCAGGCTTGAAAATCACAGAAAGTTCATAACATAAGTTAGGATGTACTCAGAAAGGTGTGTGTGTGTGTGTGTGTGTGTGTGTGTGTGTGTGTGTAGAAAGTGTACACACACACATGCTCACACACACACATATATATCAGTGGTGGGATTCAATTTTTTTTTTAACTACCAGTTCTGTGGGCATGGCTTGGTGGGCATGGCAGGGGAAGCATACTGTAAAATCTCCAGTCAGAGGTGATATTTTCCAGTTCTCTGAACTACTCAAAATTTCCACTACCGGTTCTCCAGAACTGGTCAGAGCCTGCTGAATACCACCTCTGGGGTGTGTGTGTGTGTGTGTGTGAGAGAGAGAGAGAGAGAGAGAGAGAGGGAGGGAGGGAGGGAGGGAGGGAGGTGTTATCTTATAATAAAGGTTAACTTAGCTTATCTTATTTATGTTAACCACTAAATTATCCTAGCTCTCCATGAACTCCAGACAATGGACTTCAGATTGGGACAATGCTACTATAGATACTATAAGAGTGAGCAACTTTGGCATTGAAATCACATAATATAATATATGCTTCGTAAGGACCTAAGTTGCTTTGCAAATTCCTACTTTGATTTTGCTGGAGGAATAATGCTCTGAAGTGAAGAGGTACTCAACTACAGCTAAATCAGCCTAGAAAGCAGGAGGCTTTTTTCCCACTTAATAATAAATAATCCAACAATGAAAAGAATGTTAGAATGGATCTAACACTACAAGTACAGAAACAATTCAAGATATAGAAATGAAACTCATCAAACTACCCAACATATTCTCTCCTTTTCTAAAGACTCTTCCTATTGATTTTCCCAGACTCCTTTTAAAATTTGCCCTAATATTCCTCTCTTATTATTCTTAAAGCTTCATAAATAAACTTTAGTCTTAGGAATATTCCCCATCCGCAACACTGACACTATGCCTAAAGCTTCTGTTTATTTCAAAAAGCAAGCTATGAAAACAACAAAGATTTGTGCAATTTAAACCTCAGAAGATGTAATGGTATGCAGAAAAGAGCTTTGGAGTCAGGGAAAAGAAATGAGCCAAGGCAATGGTGATATTCTACCAGTTCAGCCCAATTTGGCCAAACCGGTAGCTCTGAAGATCATCTGTGAGTGAACCGGTTTGTTCCAACAATCAGCTGCTGGGCCCTCTCACCTGCCCTGGCTCTATACTGACATTTATTTCCTGGTTTTGAAGCTCAGCTGTTTTGCATGGCACAGCAGATTGCCACACATCAGCTGTTGAAAACACAGAGAGAGTACAGGATTGCAGGAGAAGGTCAGTATCAAATCCTCTGTGTGTGCACAAAGCATGCATGCATGTGCAAAGCATGCACACCAAGCCACACCCTCAGAACCCATGGTTAAAAAAAATTAAATCCCACCACTGACCCAAGGGAACTGTGAGATATAAGGTAGGAGAGCCTACAGCAGGAATGTGGACAGGGCAAGAGGCTCAGAAGAGAGCCTCCCTAGTTTCCTGAACTGTAAAGGGGATGGGCCAAGGAAAGAGGTACTTTCAGATTTACAAGATACTGTTAATGAAGTTTTACAATAAAATAAAAGCAACTCTTCTGATTGTGTTTCCTGTCTTGTCTACTTCATAAGACTGACATAGTGATATTTTCTGCAAAGCATCAGTGCTTTTTTAAGTAGCTTCATTAGGCTGAGAACTGGCACATAATGTTCTCCTTTGAAGGGAAAGGATAGAAGGGAACACAGTCTTCTGATAATAAAAGTAAACCAGGATCCTAATTTTGAGGCTAACCTGTCTTACTTGCTTTGGTATTATTTAATTTTAAATAGTGGTAAGTGAACAAAAAATAAACTATGTCACAGTGATAGAGACATGGGAACTAAGCACAGCAGAAGATCCAGATATTAATTCCATTCCCAAATCTATTCTGACAATCCTATGACAAGATCTAATGAACTTCACCTGCTCGTGTTCCAAAGATATTATAATTTGGTTTGCCAGCAAAATCACATTTTCCCCCCAAAATTCAAATCAAGCGGTACCACATAAATGCAGAGGACAATATGCTTTCTGCATTAACAAGAGACCAAGCATTCATGTTAATCATCTGACTGATGCAAATTTAGCATTGTCATACCTGTGTTATGAATACTACTGTTATAATGATGGACACAGCTTGTGCACATTTACTATTCCTTGTCTCAGCTAATGATGATGCTATAGATCTTCCTAGGTCAGAATAACAGTTCATGCATCTCAAAAAGTGCAATTATCCACAAAAACTTTTGCCCTAACTAAGCTGTTAATCTTTAAGAGAATGCAAGACTGTTATTTTTGCTAAACAGATTATCTTATTCTCCTTGTAGGAGAAAAGCCATGATGAAAAATTGGTAGCTTTTTTTTTTTTTGTTGGGTAAAAAATGATTGCACCCAATGAAGTGAGCTGCAAAGGCGTATGCTTTTTAATAAAAATTCTTAGTCAAAAAAGGTGCTATCTGGTTCTTTTTGATGAGTCTCTCTGGATCTTTTTGTAATTTGCTGCCTCTAGGCAGCTAAATCAGCCAGGCCAGTAAATTGAATGAACATTGAAACATAACCCTAAGGTGGAAAATGCTGCCTTCATTCTAAGCTTAATTTATTTCAAAGAACATTATCAGCCAGATAAAATAACAAATACAAGAAAGAATTTCCCCCTTTGCTTTTGGGATTATATCTACAGTGACCTGTGCTTCTTTTGTTTTTCAATTCAATGTTTTATTCAATGTGTAAATAACATCTCAGAATCTATTTAGGAAGCCAAAAATGTCAGTGAAATTGAAGGAAGGCAACTTTAGCAAGAAAAAATAATGGAAATTTACAGTAATATTGTTTTAGATAACTGGAGTTTGAGATGTCAGTCCCCTTTTAGTGAAGTATGGTAGTGGGAAAGAAATAAACTATACTGTGATTATAGTGTGATCACCATTCAGTTTTATCAACTTAATGGTCTCAGTTTTTTTTTAATGTTAAATATATTTAGTATGCACTGATGAGATTAACCAATCAGCATTTTATTTTGGGGAACCACTGCAGAGGTGGTTTCAGCAGGTTCTGACCAATTCTGGAGAACCAATTGCGGAAAATTTTGAGTCGTTGGGAGAACCAGCAAATATAACCTCTGACTGGAGATTTTACACTATCCTTCCCCTGCCACACCTACCAAGCCTCCCCACAGAACTGGTAGTAAAAAATATTGAATCCCACCACTGAACCACTGGACTCATCAATGAATTATTAAAATGTATAGCTATGTGAATTTTTGATAACATTAACCCCCATTATTTGGTTATATATGTTGATTGTTACATATTGATTGGATATGATAAATTTACATTTTAATAAGAGATTAGATTTGAAAAAAATAATTGTTGATAAATTGGATCCCTTAAATTTGGACTTTATCTATTTATGAAGAACTTCAGATCTGTCATGCCCAAATTGTTATAAACTATTGCTGCGTATCCCTGTAAAAATATGTACATACTAGAGATACCACAACCTAGTTTGATGAAATTGGCCTTTGAACTGGCTCTTGATAAACACAAGTGAAAGGGTAAATTCTATGATTCCTAGAATGTAAGTCTGAATTTGTTTTTTAAAAGCTGAACTGTATTATTTTTCAAACATATTTAACTATTGTTGTATTTCATATAGTTAGTATGTCTCTCTACATATTTTTCAAGTTTTTTCCTTTGTTTTATTTCTGGTTGTATGAAAAAACACCACAAGTTATTACTATCTGACCACAATCAGTTGCTCTGCAGCATTGGTTTTCATGTCAGTAAGGTCCATGGGTGGAATGTTAAAATAAGCAAGCTCGTAGTCACAATACATGATTAAAGTTCTGCCCCTTAGATACTTGTGTCAACATCACATTCACATTCAAATGGGTTTCAATCACTGCCACATCTACAGTCTCCTAGATTTTTATGGTTCTATCTTTGCCTATTGCAATATAATTCTACATAACTATAAACCATGGGGCTGGCCATTTAAAACAAACTGATGCACTTTTATGAAAAGCTATGATGAAAACTCAATTACCATCCAAAATCTGTGGTTCTCATTCCATGAGATTCTCTAAGAAACAAATGTATATAAATGCCTTGAACAATTTCTCCAGTTACAGCATTTCCTGAATCTCCTGCCACTCATGCTTAATAGTCTTTTTCTTTTCCCTTAAAGTTAGCTTCTGTCTAATGTGAGTTTTCAATCTACTAAGAATGGAGAATCTCCAATGAAAATGCCAAGGGGGAAAGGAATTTAAAAGGCTATCATGAAAATATCTTTGGCCAACTAGCAAGCTGGTTAGAATGCATTTGACTTATACTGCCCTTCTTAATCTAGACAGATGTTTTATTTGTACAAAATCCATAAACTTGGTTTTAATTTCATTACCATCAATGTGGAACAAGGAAAGCATTTGCTAAAAGAAAGGAATACTAACAAGTTCTCTAATTTTTGTACAATTCATGGCTATGTTATTTTTCCTAAAACATTTGTGCATATTGTTTATAATTTTAAAACCAAAAACAACTGATCTCTGTGCATATATGTAGGAAAGATATAATCTAGCAATCAACAAAATATAACTGAAATATCCTTGCATTTGGGAACAAAATCTAAAGAAAAAAAGGATGCAAATAACTAATTTATTATGGAGTCACTAGAATTAAATTGAAAATCTAATGTCTACAATGGATCAAACCTCCCAACATTTCATAAATACAAATGGAAAGATGTGTACTTATTCCTGTACCAGGGTTTGAACCCTTCCTCTACATTCCTCTACCTCACCATAATGAAGAGTTTGTAATTGTTGGATTTCAAAGTTAAGAATATGTTTGCAAGCATGGCTTGTGGATGGACTATTTCTGAAAAAGATAATAGAATGTTATAAAACATTGGATTAATGAAAGAACTCCAGAGGTAACTCCATCATCCAGATTGGTTGTCCCAAATGTGCTTTTTCAAAAGACAATTGGACTTTCTTTCTTTTTTTTCTTGAAGATGTTTCACTTCTCATATAAGAAGTTCCGATTCTGACTGAATGATAGAGAATAGAAGGATTTATAGATGGATATGAACCTTTCCATTCCCCATCATCCAGTCAGAATTGAAGAAGCTTCTTGAATGAGAAGTGAAACGTCTCCAAGAAAAGACAACAAAGAAAGTCCAGTTGCCTTTTGAAAAAGCACATTTGGGACAACCAGAGGTAACATTCTGGTAGTGATTGCATACATAATGTCTAACAAAGAGACAGTGACTCAATGTCTCCTGTTCACCAGCAGCCAGTAGTTATAGTTTAGCAGGTTGTTGGACTCCACAGATTTTCCATCCTGTAGTACAGGATTTAAAACAACTATCACATAAAAAACTGTATGGAGAAGTCCATTGTGGGGTCTCAACATGCAAAGTCTATTGAGTTTTGGAGGTTGTTTTGTTTTGATTTTTAGTCAGCTTCATTATAAGTCACTTTTGTAAAGCACTAGAAGTGTTGTCCATATTTACTCAATATTGAAATCTCTTTCTGGATGCAGAACAAAAATTAGAATGATAAAGGAAAGTCAAAGAAATTGCTTATGGCTATTAGATCAATCAATATATCTTTACATCCTAAGGAGGCAAAAGAGGACTATATACTTGAAACAGTAACTTTGTTTAGATAAGAATAAAGCTATGCGTATAATAGCCACTTAATGTTTTCTGTAGTTACCTCCACATTACTTAGTCTTCTCTATTTTCCGCATCCTTTATTCTCTACAACTTGGCCTTTACTCCCCCAGCTGTAGTAACTCCATTCAATGTACTTAAGTGTCTCTCGAATCAGCTAACAGGAAAATTACCAGAAATAATACTAAAATAAAATGGTACACTGCTATAGATAATGTGTATTTTATAATAAAATCCTAAAGTAAATTAGAGTTCTAAAAATAAAGTTTATTTTGGGATATTGAAAATCAGTGGAATAGTTTGTGGTTCAGCCTCTAATATTAGTTTAAATATTGTTTGTTAAAGTTTGTTAGGATTCAGTATCTGGCCAGTCTTACCTAGGAAATTAGATGCTATTAAGTCAGAAAGTGGATCATGTTCCCAAATGTTTTTGGGGAGACAGTAGGACAGGACTATACATTAATTTCTTCTTTATTGATTGTTAGAAACTTCTAGTTAGAGGTATACAGTATAACTTTATGAAACATATTCCAAGTGGTAACCACTGCTATATCTTATACTGGTAATCCTTGATTTATGACTATAACCAAGCCCAAAATCTCAGTTGTTAAATAAGACATTTGTTGAGTTTTGCCCCATTTTATGATCTTTATTGCCACAGTTGTTAAGTAAATCACTGCAGTTGATAAGTTAGTAACATGGTTGTTAAGTGAATTGGGCTTCCTCATTGCTTTTGCTTGTCAGAAGGTTCCAAAAGGGGATCCCATGACCTTGGGACACAACAACAGTCATAAGTATGAGTCAATTGCCAAGGGTCTGAATTTTGATCACATGATCATGGGGATCTTACAAAGGTTGTAAGTGTGAAAAGCAGTCATAAGTAATTTTTTTCAGTGCCATTGTAACTTTGAACAGTCACAAAATGAACTGTTATAAGTCAAGGACTATCTGTAGAAGAAGATTTTACATTAGAAATCAGGAGAATGTGTTTTCTAGGCATGAGAGCCATTTGGTTGACTTTGGGCAAGGCTACTTCACAGGATTGTTTTGTGGAAAATAGGAGATATGTTGGATATGTTTGACAGATATGTTTGTTGCCCTGATTTATTTATAAAAATAATAACTCTGAGATATAAATAAATAAATATGCTAAATAGAGTATGTGCTATATGAAAAATACATTGGTAAACTAGTTTTGAATCACTGTTGATCATTCAGCTTCAAAGAATGAACCAGATTTATTACGAGAAAGAAAGAACACATTCTGCTGTACATTTTCATGGGTATATACAGCTCTATCCTACATTTAGAAGCCTTTTGTTTTTCAACTAAAACAAAAAAGCATCCAATATTGTAACCTTTCTTCAGAGGAGAGTCACTCGTCATGAACATTTGATTGCTATTTTGCGTTTTTGGGCAAAATCATCAAAATGGAGGCTCTTGATTGCATTGAATCAGGTAGCTCTGAAGCATCTCTCAGACTTTCAATGAAGTCACAGATTTAATGTTTTTTCTATTGCTCTGCGATTGCTGCAGACAATGTTAGAACTTCAGTTCCCTATAAGGACAATGCAGCGCTGGGGAATGAGTAGTATAATGAGGCTCTCTGATACACACACAAGTAGCCACCCAATGAATATAATATCTTATTAAACTCTCTGCCAATCATAGGAAGATGATCCTTTGGATTTCATTCATCTTCTCAGCACCTAACTTCTTTAACATGATTAGTGGCAAGTTTAACTTTCTCTTGTGCTATTGCAATCTTGCATTTCCATAATGCTCTACCCATTGCAACAGGAAGTTCCATATTCCTTATTATGAGCTGCAGGCTCTTCTTAATTTCTGTATGATACATGCAGGTTTAGATCCCTGGACAATGAATAACAGGTATCAAGCTAATACTTCAAAGTGTTGGCCCAACTTTTACTGCTTTTAAAAATAGGAGCAGGGGAGGCAAGATTACATGGGTTATTTTATCTCCACCATCTTTTCTGTCCTGAGTTTTCTTGTCTCTGTGCCACTGTATCTAATGTGCTGTTTTCACTACTATTTCTAACTAGCTGAAGTAGAGAATTACCAGCAAGATATAACTATGATATTATGGCTCACAATTTTGGGATTGGTTGAAAATTCTTAAGCATGCTCAAGCATAGCATGCTAAGTCTTTCTTTTGAACCATCATGATTTTTTTTTCCTTTATTTTTAGAACAACAAGCATAAACATTCATTTCTTTGAAAGACTACTTTTTCCAATCAAATAAGTAAGCAAGCAAGCAAAATTCAGTTAATGCATCCAAACAGGGCATCCTTCCTCTATATACAGTACCTTCAAACAAGACTGGAATATAGCAAATTACTTTATGGTCTGACTAAGAGTAACATCTCTCTGTTCAAAACAGTGGTCTTCCTGAGATGTCTCTGCCCTAAAATATGTTGCCACTAAATTCTCCAAAGAGCTATTCTCTTAAACCAGCTGACAACCTCTTATGACAAGCAACAATTGGATCTTCTTGTTGTTATTGTTTTGGTTCCTCTTATCTCTCTGGATATCTGCACAGGAAAGATATGTCTTCTGAACCATCTTCCTTCCATAATGAACTTGCATTTCTTCAACAACCCAAGATGCTAATTCCATCTTGGCTCACTCAATTTGTTTCCTTCATTCTTTCCCTCAACTTCAGCTCAACTCTTCCTTGCCAGCTTCTTGGCCCATTTCTGTCTTCTTCCCTCCTGTGAGAGATTTTCTCTGTAAGCAACCTCTTCTCTCTTCTCTTTCACAGATTCAAGTTATCAGCCACAAGTACAGTTTGCATGCCAAGACAGTCATATGACAGGACAGCAGATGGTGTTTACCTACTCCAATCTTCCAGAGGGTCATTAAATGGAGGAGCCATATTTGTCAATCAGCTGAGTCAAATTCCATCCCAGAATTCCTTCTGCATGTCAGAAATCCCAGTGATCCGAAGCAGCAAAAGCTTTCCATTCATTAGCCAAATCAGTAGTCCATTTTTTCTAAGTCTGCCCAGAACATTTTTCTGAGATATCCTGTCCATGTCAATAATGGAGAGCCCTATCCAAAACAGGCCAAATTTCCAGCCTGATATGCTAACTGTCTTGGCATCAAAGAAAATTCATTGATCAGAGGCAGAAAAATGTATTACTCATAATAACAATAGCACTTACTTATATACTGCTTCACAGTGCTTTAATGCACTCTCTAAGTGGTTTACAGAGTCAATATATTGCCTCCAACAATCCATCAGAAGGATGGAAGGCTGAGTCAATCTTGAGCGAGTGAGATCAAAACTGCCAAACTTCTGGCAGCCAGTGATCGGCAGAAGTAATTGGCAATACTGCATTCTAACCACAGCATCACCGTGGCTCTTTGAAGATTGGTGTCCAATCTTTAGCAATATGTCAAACCTAACACTCCAGAAAAACATGTTGGGAGACAAAGTTTTTTTTTAGGGAAAAATGAGTTTTGAAAGGTTATGTTTTTGAACTTTGAGCATCATAGAATTATGCACACAGTAGGATCTCTTGATTCAGTCCACTTGCCTATAGGCAGTTTGCTAGACAATGTGAAGACTATTGCCTTGTACTTTTCTCTCCCCTGTCTTTGTGCTAAAAAGTAGCATAAAGATGACATTTCAAAAATGTATTATAAAAATTCCCTTGGAAGAACCCAGTGGAAAGATGGCAAGGTTAACATCTTTGAAAGGGTACATCATTCCTGCATATTTCAGCCCCTTCTGCTCAAAACTGAAACATCTGCATGCATAGGCACATCACAAAACAGACTCCTTGTGTACAACATCACAATACCAATACAAAAGGGCACAACCTGCAACACGATATCATTTTTCCTTTGCTCTGAATGCTTGTGGCTGCTTCACTTTGGAACGGAATGGATAAAATGAGCAGGAGGTCTTGCTTGTCATTCTGTCTTCTGTGATTTTAATGCTTTCTCACTATAAACTGGAGGGTTGTTTTTTTTAAAGCAGAATGTACTCAGATTCAGATTCATGTTACCTTCCAGTCTTGACTCTCCTTTTTGAATCAAATCACAACTATTTCACACAAGGCTAATAATTTTATACTTGATATGATTATCTACCAATTTATCCTGAAGTAATATTAAACCAAGCAATTGCTGAGATAATTTTCTGGATTGCCTCTGTGATATGTTTCATATATGAAATCCTGGAAAGATATGCTCTTGAAGATGAGGATATTGGAGTTGGCCAAATCCCTGGATCTTCTCACTGCGGGACCTTTAAGTATCTGTAATACTTCAGATCTTGGTAAAAATAGCAAAGCAGGGAATAGGAAGGGAAGACTTCTTTGCCTTTACTGTATGTAGATGCCAAGTTATATTGAAAGTTGAGTTTCAGAAATTTTACAACATTGTTCCATTCAATCACCTTCTTTGTACATATATATAGAGAGATAAGAATGGACTTCATCTTGTTTGGACAATGCACATGGTCCTCGCCTTTAGACACAATTCAATCCAAAATTTTTCTTGCTAAGTGAGACATTTGTTAAGTGAGTTGTGCCCCATTTCATGACCTTTCTTGACACAGTTGTTAAGTCAGTGGCTGTTAAGTGTGTTTGGCTTCTCCATTGACTTTGCTTCTGAGAAATAGAGATAATAATGTGACCCAGGAACACTTCAATCATCATAGATATGAGTCAGGTACCAAGTGTCTGAATTTTGATTACATGGCCATGGGGAAGCCTCAATGGTCATAAGTGTGAAAAATGACCATAAGTTAATTTTTCAGTGTCATTGTAACTCTGAAAGTCACCAAATGAACTGTTGTAAATTGGGAATACATGTATTAGCCATCATTGTCTTATGGGAAAGGAAAGTAAAAAAAAATCTCAATAATCAGCTCTACTACTTGGGGGGAATCAACCTAGATGTCTAAATTTGGCACAGGTATTTCTTACTATAGGAACTATTGCTGCAATTTAACATAATATGCCCCAAACTAAGAAATTTAAAGGTTCTTTTTAAAAAAGAATTTGAAAGGAGCTTAATTCAAAACTCCTACACCGATTTTTATAGAATGTGGCACCCTTCACTCATAAATGTCTAGTTAGCCTGCAAATGTCATCTCATTGAGCTCTTGGTGTTCTCTGAGCTTAGTTGTTTTCCTCCAGTTCTTTTGTTACCAGGCGGGTCACATCATCAAAAGCATCATTAACGAAGCGACCTAACCTGATAATGAAAGGTCATGAGGAAAACAACCAAGCTTAGAGAACACCAAGAACCCAACAATTCAACCCTGAACAGTATATATTCTCTAATCCTTTTTTCCCCATGTTAGTTAATGACAGAAGACAACACAAGTTACTCCAGATGGGAACAACCTGTATCAAAACATTTACAGAGCTTTAGATCAAGCTGCTGTGATTCTGAATATCCTTAAAAGACATTATTTGGACCTATTATTTATTCACTTTCAATTTATTAATAATGTTTTGAACTTCTTCTCCAGTCTTTCTAATTGGTCATTTTTTCTGATTCCCTTCCTGAAAGTATGTTGTGCCATAAAAACAAAAGCGGATCATTAATTCAACAATTGCATTGTTATTCCATAGACTGCCTAATTCCCTGACTAGTGTCCTACTTCTTTAGAAAAATGCTAAATCAAGTTGTGCATGCAGAAATGGTTCAGAGACAGCCAAGTGCATCTCCTGAACAGCTGCATGACCTGCAAAAAAAAAAAAAAAAAGATGTGGCTGCTTTAATGATTGAAAGAAAAACATCTCAAAGGTTTTCTTTCAAAGGATTTGCACAATGATTTATCTTAACCCTCTTTTTTAAAAAATGCTTTCATTTTCTCCCCTTTTCCTCTTTGTTTAACAAGTCTTCCATTAAAAAAAAAACATGTTTGCATCTTGGGTAGAAATGCTCATTTAATATTTTGGTGGTCTCTTACACTTGGAGCACCTATGAACTATTTAGGTGAGGTTTCAAAAAGTGATTTTAAATAGGCTTAAGAGTTAATGAAAAAACAGAAGATCCAGCAACAACATTAGTCATTTTTTTCCTCTATTGGCATCGGCTGGTTGATCCTAGTACCTCACTTGAAGTAGAATAACTAAGAATAAGAAGGAACAGAATTATTTCCAATTATTTCCAAGACTAATTCAATAAGAGTGTTTATAATTGTCTGGAGTGGAACCTTTCCATGGTCCCAATTAAATTCACCACCTCCAAAACCAAAGCTGTTATTTGCCTCGCAAATAATATTTCTTAGCAACCACTGTGAGAACATTTCAAATATGCTGTCCCCTAGAATAGTCTGGTATTTATGTTGAAGTCACAGTTCTTTAGCAAAATAATTTCAAGGAAAGACAACAGCGTAAAAAAGCTTTATTAGCATTTTTGACCAAATTTGATTCCATTGGATAAACAGACAGAAACCTGACTTCCTATCAAATAAGCATAGGTGAGGAACATAACTGTATCTACCATCCTACAGGCTGCACCCCTTTCAAATATGTACCTGGATTTGAAACTAGAAAAGAAGTGCTATATAGAGCTTTTGGTGTGGAAATTTTTCCTGACTTCCATTATTGGTTACCTTCAGGACTTAGGGGTCTTGGGCTGGAAGCAAAGAACAGAGAGGGTTGATTATGGGTTATGAGAAAGGTTGGGGTGTCTGGGGAATCTCAGAAAGGATTTTTTAAAAAGATTTTTGGACCAGTGAGAAAGAACTGGAATTAGAATAAAATAGAATAGAGTTGGAAGGGACCTTGGAGGTCTTCTAGTCCAACCCCCTCATCAAGCAGACCGTGACTATGTATCAGAATGGTCAATCAAATGGCAACTTCAAATCTCAACAAATAAATGCTCTGTCTTACATATTGGCACAAAAAATCAGAACATAAAATACAAGCTAAATAGTCAAGACCTTATTGAGGATCCAGATTTTGTCAAGGACCTTGGAGTACTCATCTCAAATGATCTAAGTCCTAGAGCCCACTGTAACTACATAGCCAAAAAGGCATTAAGAGTTGTTAATCTAATCCTACGTAGCTTCTTCTCTGGTAATATCACACTACTAACAAAAGCATACAAAACACTTGCTAGACCTATACTTGAATACAGCTCATCAGTCTGGAACCCATATCATGTATCTGATATTAACACAATTGAAAAAGTCCAGAAATATTTCTCAAGAAGAGTTCTCCACTCCTCTACTTGTTGCAGAATACCTTATGCCACCACACTTGAAACTCTAGACCTAGAAAATCTAGAATTACGCCGCCTCCAGTCCGATCTAAATATAGTATATAAAATCATACATTGCAATGTCCTACCTGCAAATGAATACTTCCATTTCAACCATAACATTATAAGAGCACACAATAGATACAAACTCAAGGTTAACCACACCAAACTTGATTGCAGGAAGTATGACTTCGGCAACAGAATGGTCAATGTCTGGAATGCTCTACCTGACTCTGTGGTTTCTTCCCCAAACCCCAAAAACTTTAACGTTAGAGTGTGTCTACTGTTGACCCAACCCCCTTCCTAAGAGGTCTGTAGGGGACATGCATTAGCACACCAATCGTGCCTACTGTCCCTGTCCTATTGGTTTTTAATTTTTCTTATAA
Source organism: Pseudonaja textilis (assembly GCF_049901715.1). Lineage (NCBI taxonomy): Eukaryota > Metazoa > Chordata > Lepidosauria > Squamata > Elapidae > Pseudonaja > Pseudonaja textilis. Next base: position 56,666,367 of record NC_141990.1, on the reverse strand, counting down.
GTATCTATCTCATGTATTCAAAATATATTTATTCTTATACCTGTATCTTATAAGCGATTGACAAATCAAATTATATATATATATATATATATATATATATATATATATATATATATATATGTATATGTATATGTATATGTATATGTATATGTATATGTATATGTATATGTATATGTATATGTATATATGTATATATACACACACACACACACACACACACACCATTTGAGACAAGTGGCTGTTCAGTCTCTTCTTAAAAGCATCCAGTGATGAAGCACCCACAATGTCTGAAGGCAAGTTTTTCCACCAATTAATTGTTCTGACTGTTAGGAAGTTTATCCTTAATTCCAGGTTGCTTCTCTCCTTGATTAATTTCCATCCATTGTTTCTTCTCTTGCCTTCTGGTGCTTTGGAAAATAAATTGACCCTCTCTTCTTTGTGTCAAATCTCTGTCTCTATAAAAGTGAAATACCAATCACGCATCATCATCCCAAAATCTCCAGAACCATAAAGCCTACAAACTTGAAATTTGGCACATATGTTCCTCTTGCCTTCTAGGTGCTCACTAAGAAAGGATTTTTTGAAATGACCAACAGAGCATTGGTCTTTCACATATTATTATTAACACACGCTGTTGCTTAGGAGTTCTATTCCCCCACCCCACCTGAAAAGAAATCTGTTCAAAATGCAAAATACAAGCAGAAGAGAGAAGTTTCAATTTCAATTTCACAGCACCAAGCAGCTTTAGTACAGAACAGTTGAGCTAAGCCATGCCCAGGCTCCTTGCTGTCTCCTTCTTGCTTACACAGCAAATACTGTTTCACTTCCAAACAGCCCTCAACTTTCTCACATACCGATGGATGCTGGTAGTCAGAGGCAGAATTTTTTTCCCCTTATTTTCCTCCCCCAAAACTAAGCCTGACCACAAAGTTTCATAGCAAAGCATGGGTACTGAGCTAGTACTGAAATACTGCTAACATGTCATTCCAGTCCTTCTTTTCTCTAGACTAGCCATACCCAAATCCTGTTCTTCATATGTTTTAATCTCTCGGCCCTTAATCATTTTAGTTGCTTTTCTCTGCAGTTTTTCCAAAGTCCCAGCATCTTTTTTGTAATGTGGTGACCAAAACTAGATGTAGTATTTCAGGTGTGGTCTGAAGACTGCATTTAGCTCATGGACTACAGTTTTAATATTTGTGTCATTGAGGTAATTACATTTGTCAATTGTCATGGTTCCAAAGTGCCTGCATGATTTATGTTTATGCCTTGTATACCTGTATTTAAGAAGTGTGTGAAATTGTAGAGAACCAAAAGATGCAAAATAAAGCATAGTCATTCCTGGTTAATCTCTAAAATGTCAGTCTTATCTTGCTATTCTTCAGATACTTTTGCAAGTAGCCTCTTAGCTTTCTAGAATACAATTATTTTATTTTTTTTACTTTCAAAGCTACCAAAGAAGCAAGAATTCCTGGGTCTGATGTATAGGATACAAATCTGAAGGCTTCTCTGAGAATACAAGTTCTTTCAATGTACACGTGACAGGGAACTTTTGACTGCCAATATATTATGAAGTAGTTGGTAGATACAATATATCTCACTCTTTAAAAATCAGAGAGTTGGGTAGATAAATCAAGAGGAATGTTTATTCTTAAAGCTTCAGAAATTGCTGCCTTTTTCACTCAGTGGATTGAAGAACTGATTGCACTTGCCACCTATAGCAGATTTCCTACAGACATAGACTTTACAAGGACTAATATAATGAAAGATGGGGCTCATTTATACAAAATTCAGTAGATTAAAAACATGATAGTTATATAAATGTTATATATAAACATAAAATGGTATATATAAACATGCGTGCGCACACACACACACACACACACACACACACATTGCCAATGTTGCCATAAGTTGCCGGAGGCCATGTGATATGTCATGCCACTTACACGCACAACGCAGCATGTAACCCCTTGCCATAAGCGGCAGCGTTGGTGCAACAAGCCATGTACTGAGCGGTTGCAAAGGAAGTTGGGCAGCGGCACAATAGGTGTCAGGGCATGGGAGGTCTGGCTGCAGTGGTTTTAAGGTAAGTGGGTAAGACATAGGGGTGGGATTGTCCCAGTTTGCATCAGTTTGGGTGAACCCTTAGCTCTGACAATCAGCTGGCAGTGAACCAGTTTGCTGCAATGATTATGTGGGCCCACCTGCCTGCCCCTGCACTGTACTTACCTATATCCTTTCAGCTGATTCGAGTAGCAGAGCAGATTCCCAGTAGTAAGTTAAGTTTTTCCAGACAGCTGTTCACATGTACAGAGGGCACAAAGCCTGCGTGCACGTGCGAAGCGCACAATCACTGAACTGGTTGTTACACCAGCAGCATCCCATCACTGGTAAGACATCCCACTAAAATAAGACCTCTGTGTGTGTGGTGTGTGTGTGTCTGTATTGTATGTGAATAATACATTAGATAATTATATATAGATTTATAAATATTTCCAGCTAAAATGAGACATTATACCTTTTTTATTTTGTTACCTTTATTCACTTAAAAACACTTTTTATGTGCTTTTTTACTTTGACAATGCATGCATTTTCATGGGTTTTTTCCCCCCGATGCTCTGTCATGATTTTAAAATCAATAAAACAACATTTAAAAAAAAACCTTTCAAAACTTGCTATTGAACAGCGCAGGTATTGAATGATTGTAGAACCTGGGGATCAATGGCAAAAGCTAAAAGCTAAAAGCCTTTGATCCAAAACGAAAGCCAGCCAGAACAACCATGTGTGCAAATGCAGTACTAGCAACAGAATCTGGGTTTTACTCCACACTGCAATCCCAAACATCATGAGTGAAATGAACTTTACAAGGAGTTTTATATGCACAAAGAAAGGAGCCAAGAGGCGAGACTCAAAAGATTGCCTTCTTACATAACAATTTAAAGAACCTGCAGAACTATACTCCATTATAGCAAGTATCTTTCAGCACCAAAAAAATGTATGATGCATTTAGAGGAACCTGTTCCGAGATTCCATTCTTGAATATTTATCCAGGCAATCCTCAACTTATGCCCACAACTGGGAGAAAAAAAATTCATTGCTATGTAAGGGGGATTGTTAGCACAAGGAAACATTTTGTGATCTTTAGGCCATGATTGTTAAGTCATGCAGTCATTAAGTGAATCTGGATTCCCCCATTGATTTTGTTTGTTGGAAGCTGGGTGGGAAGATCACAAATAGCAATCGCGTGACTTTACGGATCCTACAACCATGGTCAATGCATTCTATTTGCCAAGAAGCCATGCCATTGATCACATGACGATGATGATGCTGCTGCTGCTGATGATGATGATGATGATGCAAAAATTGTATGTGCCAGAATTAATCATTAATCACTTTTTTCAGAGCCAATGTAACTTTAAATGATTGCTAAACAAATCATTGTGAGGCATGGGCCACCTTTATTTTAGTTATTGTGTACAGGTAAAACAAATCTATTTCTAGCCTAGAGCCAACCAAAGTTTGTTCCTTCTTTTTCTCTACTTCTGGTCTCATTTTCAGTACAGATTAAAATTAGAATGGAAGACAATCATTGCCACCTTCTCCGGGATATGTGGAATAGGTAGCCACTTTAGCTACATTCTTTGATCTGATATAAAGATGGGCTTCGTGCCTTTCTTTCTATTCTAATCATAAAAGTGCAATAAGCAATCCCCCTCACTCAGCAACCCAAAGATGTCCTTTGCTTTTTGTTTCTTCTGAAACGCTTGTCATCTGACACAATCCTTGTTATTCTTCAGTCTGAACACAGCCAGCTTTAGCATGAATTCTATTCTGCAAACACTATGGATATGAAATTGAACTCAATCCTGGTTGCCAAGACTTCAATTTCCTGCAAAATAGATAAACAAAAAGGATCAACTTCAAAAGCATACATATGCTACATTTTGCAAATGGTGACCTTTCGAGTAGAAATGCTGGCAAATCCCGCTTAAGTAGAAACAATAGCTTTGAAGACAACATCGCAGCCCCAAATTTATCTTGGCACAAGGAAGCAATTTATGTCTAGGCAAAAGAACTAACTTGGGGTTTTGCTATTTTGAATTTTCTCTCCAGCAAATCAATATAGACAAACTTTAGATTTAATTACATTTTATATAGTATTTATAGAAGTCCCTTGCTGTATATAATAGCTGGCCATAATACAGTATGAGGTATGTTTTGTTAGATACAGGCAAAATGCCCATTGCAGTCTCAAGACTCTGCACCATATGGCATTAAGAATGCAATTAAAATGACAGCCTCAAAATAGCTAAGCTAAGGTTGGAGTAGAAGAAATCTATTAGAATCCCCAGCTCAATGTGAAATAAAAGCGGAAGGAGGAGGAGAGGAGAGAGGAGGGGAAGGGAGAGGAGGAAATAAAACTACCCTTTAATAGTAATAGACATAAAACAATACTGGTAGGTTGATGGCTCTTTCTGAAAATTTACACTGCCACGAAAATATTCAAAACATTTTGAAGAGTTTCTTAATCATTACATTTACAATTATGTAAACTGACTTCTCAAAGAACTTCAATTTATATTTTTGACTTCCTTCTTCCTTTCTTAGAAAAGTATATAAGATTGCTAGGACTGCTTTAAGGACTACAGATGTTTCTTCTTCCATCAATAAATGTTTCTCCTTGGCCATTTTTTAAGCTTTGAATCAATTTGACTATCGCTGTGTAAATGTTGAGCAATGATTCCTGATAGATCATCCAATATTATCTACCATGTTTCTCATATAATAAGGCTGGGTCTTATTTTTTTTTTTGAGCCCCGAAAAAATGGCTAGGCTGTCTTTTCGGGGGTGACTTAATTCCCCCCCTTGCATCTTCAGGAGGGTGGGTGGCGACGGCTTGGATGTTGACCTCAGCGTTGGTGGGGCACTTCGTATCAGGGTCAATGCAGGCAGCACCATATCCGGGTGTGCAACAAAAGTACTTCCTAACGGCAACCCCTCCCCCACCATTCCCCCCCATTTTGCATGTTTTAATATAGGCCTTAATTTGGGGAGAGGGGCTTAATTTCATTTCATGCCTATAAAACATGCTGGGACTTCCTACTGGGGGAGGCTGTATTGTTGGAGAAACAGGGTAGTTTTATTCTTTCTTTTTATTAATTCTTATTACAAATGTTGACTATAAGAAATTTCCATCTGATTGATGCTTTAATCATTAAAATGGATATACAAAGAGAGTAAACCAGATAAGCTTCCTTTACTGAATTTACAAAATATGTATCAGGCATGAAGTTCCAATTAAACTGTTTTACGCCTATGCACAGGAATCTACTTAACTAATTGTAAGCAATATCTTGCCATTAGATAAGAGTCAAAAGAATTCAAGAGGGGTTGGATTTGTGATTACATAGACACTAGGCTTATTCCTCTTTTGACTCTACCTTAAAGTGCTGTCATGCCTCCTCCTATATCAGTCTTGTTAAAGTTTTGAAGAAAAAAATAAAAAGAAATCAAATTCTGGGAATTATTTGAAGGGACTAAAGATCATGAAGTAAACAAAGGAATATAAAGTTGGTTTACGTGATCAAGATTAAAATATGTTATTGTGTTATTATCTCTCTGGTAACCCTTGATGGACTTTTGCTGACATCAGGACTGCTGGAATGACAAGGCTTTGTGGATTTTTTTATAGATAAGAGATGTGATTGACAAAGAAGTGATCGGTTGCTGTATTTTAAGAGAAGATAATAAGTTACTAAAAAAATTATGCTTGTGATGAAGAGGGAACTCCCTTATATACATTTTTTTTCTGTACTCTTACTAATTTCTTTTCTTTTCCTCTTTTTTCTTTTTTTTCTGCACCTTTTTTTCTTTTAATTTGTATTAATTTTTATGTGCGTGTATCCTCTTAACTAATGTTATAATCTTGTTGATTCTGAAGGACTGATCCGTGACTTGGCACTCCGGAACATTATATGCCTATGCATATATAGATATACAATCTTATGTAAAATTGCTCTCCTGCTTTGTATTTTCTGTGTTAAACATATATAGTATATAAGCCTCTAAAAGGTTCAACTAAGGGCAACACAATAAATGGCATTGGAGTTAAAAGATAATTTTGCACTTAAAATAGAAATTTCTAAAGTAAATAAATAAACATGCAAGCAAGCCATGAAAAATTGCCAGTAGATAATGAAAACCACTTAAAATAGATCAAAAATGTATATGAATTGAGTGGCATACAACTTTAAAGAAAGAAATAAACAATATATATTTGAATCCAAGCCAGAGTGAAGGGATAACTTACATAACTTGGGACCAGATTACCTAAAATAGCATAATTTCCCTGATGAGAATGGGCTTTAACAGTTTCAGGACATCTTGTGATGCTGATCCCTGTCCCTGCTGAAAGTGGGTGTGGTAGGGGCACAATCTACACAATTTCCAGTGGTTGCTCATGACCTCTGCAACTCTTCGATCCATCTGCTGTTTTATTTGGGCTAACATTTAGCATGCAAACTATTTGATGGCTGAGGTAGATTTAAATTAGCTGGTGGCTAATTTAGATTTTTTACTTTTACTGATGGATTTTAATGGAGTTTTAATTACATTTTAAATTGTGTTTTTATTTAATTTGCATCTTTATTCAATTACCGTTGCTTTATTTCATTTCCATTATTGTAACTTGCCTTGAGCTCCATTTGGATTGGAAAACAGGAATGTATCCTAATTCTTCTGTTAACTAATTCATTCAGGAAACTTTTTTTTTCCTGCTGCCCTGAATCTAAAGAAATTATTCCACTTCAGTGTATCAATCTTTCCGAACATGTAGACATGGAACATAATGCTTCCTGTGGCATGATCGTTTCTTTTCCTTTTTGGGTGGTGGTGGTGGTGGTGTCAAAAATGGTGTATAATCAAATCCATCATGAATTATAAATAGTATCAGATGCACACATCCCAGAATCTCAGTTTTAGGATTCATAGGTGATACCTAGTTTTACTGGAATAAGATTTTCTCACTCATATAAATACAGAACACAGAATAACAGAATTGTAAGGGACCTTGGAGGTCTTCTAGTCCAACCCCCTGCTCTGATAGAAAAGCCTATACCATTTCAGACAAATATTTTTTCCAATCTCTTCTTAAAAACTTCCATTGTTGAAGCATCCACAACTTCTTGAGGCAAGTTGTTCCACTAATTAATTGTTTTAACTGTCAGGGAATTTCTCCTCATTTTCTAGGTTGCTTCTCTCCTTGATTAGTTTCTTCCATTGTGTCTTGTCTTGCCTTCAGGTACTTTGGAGAATAATTTGACTCCCTCTTCTTTGTGGCAACCCCTAAGATATTGGAACATTGCTATCATATCTTTCCTAGTCCTTCTTTTCATTAAACTAGACAAACCCAGTTCCAGCAACCGTTCTTTATATGTTTTAGCCTCCAAAACCTAATCTTTTTGCTTCTAGAGTCTCAACATCTTTTTTACATCATGGCAACCAGAGGATGCAGTATATAAACCAGTGATTCATTCATACTGAAACACCTTTGTATTCAAAGAGAGGGACTTGTTCTTTTGCTGCCGATCATAAGAGCAGTCCTACTAGATCAGATAAAAATGTGTCAAGTCCAGAAGGTGGTTCCCAAGCAGAAGTCAGGAAGTAGGGTATGGATTAAACAAAAAAATATAAAGGAGGAGGAAATAAAAGAGAACATCAAAAAGGCATAGACTTTTTTGCTATTTTTTTTTTTTTTACCATTTAAGATTGAGCTTACCTTTGTTTTTTTACTTGTGCCTAGTTCAGAAACCTCAAGCTATTAATGGACTGCCAGGGGCCAAGTTTGACCAAGGCTAATGTATCCTTTATAATTAGAGATTTGTTGATCAGTTAAAAACAAACAAAAGAAGTTTCAACAAACATTTTATGACCTTGATTTTATTCTCTAAAACATCTTCAATTTGAAAAGAAAAAAAATGTATGAAGAATCACAACAAATTAATGTCTCCTTTCTCCAGTCCCTGCTGTGGAATATGTCTTAGCTATTAAGAGGCTGAATTAAAATCCATCACACAGGACAGAATGTGCAATTTACTAACATGCACGTCTACCTTTTAAAGTTTTTTTTGCAGCATCACACTTAACAGAGGACCAAAATATCAGAACATCTTGTGGTATTCATGTGTTTTGACACGTCAGTGTAACACAGCTGCTGAATAATCAAGATGGAAGTGTAAAAGAGGAACTTATACTAGAAAATATGCATAATCAGTTGCAGGCCACTTCTATAGTTTAAATCCTGAAACAGAAGTTAAGAATCCCCTAAGTTTCCAGCTTTAGCAGAGTTTAACTTCCATTAAATTTGTTCAGGAACCATCATTAGCAGTGGTGGGAAGTATGTGTGGCTGAGGCTAAAAAAAAAAAAACACCAGCAGATGGAGAGAGACAATGATCACCTTGACACAGTTTCCAGCAGAAAAGAGGAAGATACACATCAACCATACTAATATAGGTTCCACAGTTTATCAATTCTACCTAAATTGTGCAATGTATATATACCAAGCTTTTTAATATTTATGAAAATTATCTTCATAAAATTATCTAGGTATTTGGACTATATGCAGATTATGCTCAACAATGCTGCCTGTTATCAAAGTAAAATGAAATTGGAAATAATGAATTGGTATTTAAAATCAGTAGCAAGCTGAATGAGAACTAGTACACCAAAGCGAAAGAAAGATAGTCTTCAATCTCATAATTGAGGAAATGGAAGATTTGCAGTATTCTTGAAAGTTCAAGCTTGCTTTTGATAGTTTCCTTTATATTCGTCTTTCTTGCTAGAAAATTGGGTAAGTTTAGTGACATAAAATGCCCTTTATTAGTGACTAGTGTCCACCTGAAACTGGCAAGGAACAACTGGTTGTAAACCAGTTGAGTTTGGGGTTCTTTGGTTCATGAAAAATTGCCACCTTTGATTTTTGATTGAGTTGAACACAGACCTAGTCTGTAATCTGGACCCATGATTCATGCTCAAGGAGCAGGTGGCAATTATGACCAGGAAAGTATTTGCACAATTGCAGGTTATGTGGCAGTTATGCCTTTTCCTAGACCAATAATTCCTGCACACAGCTACCCATACCCCAGTCACCTCCCTTCTTGATTATTGCAATGCACTCTACATGGAGCTATCCCTGAAAAGTATTTGGAAACCTCAATGGATTCAAAATGTGGTAGTCCCCACATGGTTTTGTGCAAATCTAGATTTGCACACGTCACTACTCTTATAGGAACTGCATTGATTATGGATTTGCTTCCAGGTCCAATTCAAGATATTGGTTGTCACCTTTAAAGCCCTAGTTTATTTGGGGCCAGGCTATTAGAAGGGCTGTCTTTCCCCAATCACATCTACTTGACCCACCAGATCAGGAAGGCAAGATATATATGGGTCCCTACTGTTAAGATGAAGGGCCTTCTCTGTGGTGGTTTCCACCCCATCATCCCTATGGAAATAAGATTGGACTCTAACTTGTCATCCTTTTGAAATCCCCTGAAGACATAGTTTTGCCAGCAGTTCTGGGCCCCCAAGATGGTATAGGCCCACCAAGTGGATTATTTGATTGTTGTACCAGGGGGATGGGATTCATTGGGTTTTGTATGTAGGGTTTTATTTATGAAAGCCACCTGGAGTCACTGTGATTGAGTTGTGTGGCCAAATAAATTTTCTAAATAAATAAATAAAACCAGAATGCAATTGTTCAGATTCTAATTTTAATAACCTGATCAAATTTTTAAAGTATTTTCCTCATAGCTGGCATGTCAGAGATCAAAGAAAAATTCTGCTTTACATCCAGGAATTTTTAGGTATGTCTGGTTCCAGCTTTCATATTAGCTAGGCATCAAATCACTGCAACCTTAGTTTATTTTTAACATTCTTCTAAGCATTTCTGGCAGGTCTTTTCATGGTGGAGTCTTCTTTTATTGCTTTATGAGTATGTGGGTGTGCATTTTTTCCAAAGAAAAATATTTCAAGTTATTTTAGAATTCATTTCTAGGTTAAGTATTTCTAAAGGTACTCTGCTTCATAGTCTCTATTTATCCAGACTCACATTATGGTAATTACTGACTGAAAAATCTGTGCCTTTGTTGGAGTTGTCATAGCAGACAACTTATAGGCTAGCCAAGGCAGATTTGATTGAAAGCAAGTCAGAAGGACAGAACCATTTGCATGGTTCAAAGACACACTGTGGGCAAAATGATTATTGGTTTGCAACACTCTTAGGAAAAATATTATATAAACAAATGCATTTCTAGGTATATAGCAATAGCATTAGGCTTTTACACCATCCCACTTTTACAGCTCTCTATGAGTGGTTTACAATGTCAGCATATTGCCCCCAACAATTTGGGTTCTCATTTTATCAACCTTAGAGAGATGGAAAGCTGAGTCAACGTTGAGCCCCATCAGGATTGGAGTCCAGGCTGTGGGTGGAGTTTGCCTGTGGTACATCATTTTAACTATTGTGCCACAGAGTTCCTGTTGTAGCTTAGCTTCTGAGTCAGTTTGAAAAGTTCTTACACTTAGTTATTATTTAAGTAATAATAATTAAAATATCATTGGAACAAGTTTATTATGGTCTTCTTGAGCCATCTTGAGCCATGGTGGTGAAGTGGTTAGAGTGCAATACTGAAGGCTACTTCTGCTGACTGCTGGCTGCCTGAAATTTGGCATATCGAATCTTACCAGGCTCAAGGTTGACTCAGCCTTCTATCCCGCTGAGGTGGATAAAATGAGGACCCAAATTGTTGGAGGCAATATGATAATTCTGTAAACTGCTTAGAGATGGCTGTAAAACACTGTAGAGTAGTATATAAGTCTAAATGTTATTGCTATTGCTATGTTCTACCCACTTGAAGATCAAGCTATTTTTGCTCACCCAAATACATCCTCCAATTTCCTTTTCATGTGAAAGACACAAAATGTCTTGTTGGAAAAGGTCCATTTATGATGGTGTAGAGAACCTTTGCTTAGTTCTGCTTTCACTATGTTTCTTTCATGACTATATAATTCTGAATTTTTATCAAGTGAGAAGTGAAACAGCCCCTTCCTTTTCCTGCTTTATTTTCATGATACATCACCAAGAATATTCTAAATCTGAATTTCAGGAATGGTCTAGGGCCCAGTACCAAAGTCACTGCTGTTCACTGCACTATATTCTAAATATTTAGCAAAATTTAATCTAACACCACCAAAACCAAACTTTGTCATTTTTTTCTTCAGAGCACAAAATAGAAAGTTACTTTTTGATTCCTAAAAGAAATATTATTTTCAACTTCTGGTTTGATGTCACAGTGTGATCAGATGTGAAGAGAGGATCTCCGTGAACCCAAGGGCTAAAGTCATCCTGTAGGGGTAACAAATAAAGAAGGGGCACCATGCAGGTTGTGGAGAGCAGCAGCTCTCTAGATCAGGGTTCACCAACCTTTTGGACCTCAGGGACCACCAAACTCATAATTTTAGATCCCAGGGACCACTAACCGGTTCTGTGGGCATGGCCTAATTTGTGGGTGTGGCTTGGTAGTCATGTGACTGTCTGGCCATGGCTTGCATGTAAATATTATAAATATTTATATAAATATTGATTTTTTTTATAAAAAAGAGCAACTTTTACCCAAAATCAGGCAAAGCAGGCAGATTGAGTTGCTCACAGAATCACAGATTCATTCAGACATCTATCTATCTGCCATTGGCTAGCTCAGTCTGTCACATAAAATTTGCTTGCAAACAAACTCATAAAATTTGCTAGCAAGCAAACTCACAAAATTAACTCACAACACACCATGCATGAAAATATTGAATTTTTATTTTAAAAAAGAGCAACTGTTACCCCAAATCAGGCAAAGCAGGCAGATAGTTTCTCACAGAATCACAGATTCATTCAGACATCTATCTATCTGCCATTGGCTAGCTCAGTCTGTCGCATAAAATTTGCTTGCAACCGAACTCACAAAATTAACTCACAACACTCCATGCATGTAAATTTTGTATTTTTTATTTAAAAAAGAACAACTTTTACCCAAAATCAGGCAAAGCAGGCAGGTTGAGTTGCTCACAGAATCATTCAGTGATCTATCTGCCATCGACTAGCTCAGTCTCTCAAATTTGCTTGCCATGAGTCTGCACTGAATTTGCTTGCAAGCAAACCTTCAGTTCTAAAGGAGGTTCAACTGTGCTGAGCCGAAGATTTAAAGACTAGCTAGAAAGCAAGAAATCCAACCATTTCCTGCTTCCTAGCTAATCCAAATCTCCCAGCACAGCAGAACAGATGATGGTCGGAAAAAGGAAAAATAGCAATTTAGCAGGCAAGTTTACCAGGTAAGGAGTAAGTGGGGCGGGTAGGGTTCCCATGGGCCATGTGGGCAGCACAGCCTTGTGTTTCTGCGCAGCCTGGATTAATTGCTTTGTGGAGGTGCTCTGGGGGGAGATTTCTCTGTGGCCCACCAAAATTTTCTCATGGCCCACCAGTGGGCAGCAGCCCACTGGTTGGTGACTGCTGCTCTAGATGGACCCAGGGATTCCCTCCCATCCAACAATGAAGAGGAGAGGCAGCCATTATGTGTGCTGTGAAGCTGAGGCAGCCAAAGAAACAAAGAAAGTGCTGGAGCAGTGTAGAAAAACAGTGATTGGAACTGGGTGAGGTGATTCTTTTTTTACCTAGAATTTAACTCCAAAGAAAATAAACCCTGGAAAAGGACTCTTTGAAATACTTGTCAAAACAGTGATTAATTACAGAGAGAAGAATTATAGACTGCAGGGAAAATGGTAGTAAAGGAAGAATGCAAAATCCTTAAAATACAGAAAGATTGGATCTCTAAATTTTATTGGCAATATTTTGGTAAGGCATTTTAAAATGCTGGAACCATTTGTTTGATTACTGACTATTTGTAAAAAAAAAAAAAAGTGGAATTAAAGATTGGTCATTTGTGTGATGTTGAAATCTAAGCTGAAGGTAGCATCCCCTGGTGAATGGAATATTTACTAAACTCCTACAACCTTGGGAAGTACTGATAAGACAAAGATATAGAAGTGGATCTACATAATACCTGGAAGTGTGCTGTGTTATTTACTGTGCAGAACTGGTATTCAGCGGGTTCTGACCAGTTTTGGAGAACTGGTAGTGGACATTTTGAGTAGTTTGGAATACCACCTCTGACTGGCCCCATCCTCATCTATTCTCTACTCCTAAGTCCCAGCTGATCAGCTGGGACTTCTTTTGTTGCCTTGCACAGGAGAATGGAGCTGGAAAACAGGTTAGTGGGGTGGGGAGGGAATGATGATTTTGCAGTATCCTTCCTCTGCCATGCCCAACAAGCCAAGCCACACCCAACAAGCCATGCCCACAGAACAGGTAGTTAAAATATTTGAATCCCACCATTGCTTTATGGCTACTGGAGGCTTAATTATGAAACTATGAAGACATTTAAAGCAAATGATTTTCAAATACTATGACTGAACTTACAAAATGGATTTAAGGAGATATTTGGAAATCTTCCTGGATCATTAACATTAATTGTGGGATACAAAGAATTATAACTATTGCATCCCCCCGAGGAGCAACACCAGGACTGTACACACGGTTTGTAAGTTGGCTTTTGGAGGCTATAGATAATTGAGACTCTGGGGAGGTGGCAGACTGCTGACAGACTATTGAACAATATTTGGACATATTAAAAGACAAGATGTTGCAACAGAGGGGGTGATGACTGGATTTCAAAAAGAAATAGTGTTATGCTTCAAAGTATTTATGATACTTTGAGAAAGAATCACAGGGATGATGAAAAGATTTAATGCAGGACATTCTGGGGAAATCAGATAATGTTTAACAAGGGACAACAAATAAAGATCAGGAAACACGGGAAACAGTGGAAATAACAGAATGACTAGAAGAAAAAAAACAGACCAGATAAAGCAACAAGGAGAACCAAAAAAGAAAAGAGAAGACAATAAAGGCTTATGAACCAAATCAGGGACAATATAGATTAAGAGACAAAAAATGGGAATGGATAAAAAGAAAGACATTTTTAAAAAGAAGATAGGGGCTTGGGCAGATCCCCTGGAGAGATGGCAGCAAAAGATAGTAGAGATAGAAGAAATGTTCGGGTTAAGTAGGAAAGATGTAGATAAAGACAAAGACCCAAGGGAGGAGTTAGGGAGGCAAGCCAAAAAATAATGAATAAGAATTGGAATACTAATGAGAACAAAAGATGATGGTTAGAAAGGGAACGTTGTTTAATATAAGATTGGTATTATTGAAAGCTAGAACAGAAGTAGAAATAAGATTAAGGGGGATATTATTATATAATATACTAAAAGTAATAGTTAGATATAAAGATTAGATGTTGGAAGATTGTACCATTATGAATGTCTAAATAATATTATGATTGTTATTAGAATGGTGTACCAAAATACTGAACAACTAAACAATGAAGGACCATATTCTAATACAAATAGAACACCATAATTCCATAAGTATGATTAATGTAATAAATATTTTTAATATTTAGAGGTAGCATATTATATTATATAATATAATATTATTATACATATTTTTTATATAACATACTAAAACTAATAGCTAGATGTAAAGATTAGATGTTGAAAGATGGTAAAATGTACGTTTAAACAATATTGTGATTGTTATTAAAATGGTGCATAAAATATTGAACAACTAAACAATGAAGGAACACACTTAGATAAATACATATAACATTATAACTACATAGGTATCATACCTATGTATGTATTTTACTAACATTACTAATGTAACAAACATTATTATTATTATTACTTGTTCTTAAATGAATGACACTCAGATACCTCACTGTTCATGTAATGTATATTTAATTTTTTTTAAAAAAAAAGAAATATTATTTTCAACTTTAATATAAGTATTGGGACAAGAATTTCAGTATACTTTGTTGACTTCTCAGCACAACATAAAAACATTTAAAAAAGAAAGGAAACAGTTTATTACTCATTTACTTTCAGTCAACTTCCTCTTTAATCCACTTTTCTTTTCTTGTTAGCACCAGATGCTTATATATCTGGAACACACAAGCCTAGCTTCTTATTTTGCAGCCAATCAGATGATAATCTTCAGGATTTTCTGGCTATTCCAGGAACCATCTCCTTATCTTATCTAGTTTAACACAATCAATGTGACATCACAACACCTGTTGAGAGGATTAGAGGCTGGCTATTACTAAAGCACTTACCCCAAGTGGCCTTTTCAACAGCTTCTTATTAATCTAGTTATCACTACCTCTTCTTCCAACATCCAAAATTGCTGTTCCTGTTTTATCTACTGTGCCAGATTTAAACAAGCAATGTTGATAGAAGAATGGAGAGATTCAGCATCACGAAAGGTTCACCTGCTTTCCAGTTTATGAGCTGATACTTTGCCATTTGAAATTCTTAGACTACCAAATGATCAATGCACTTTCCAAAGCCCCTATAAAAATGGGTCTCATTTATTTTAAATAATAAGAAGGAAAACAATGGGATTTAATGTTAATGATATAGAAATTCAATTACATTTGTGTTGGATCTGGCTGTACCTCCTTTTTAGAGCATAGTTTCTCTAGCATGCCATTCAAAGACAAGTATACTCTTGACCCAAAGAAGCTGTGCAGTTCCATTTTAGGATAACAATAGCTGGATGATACACATTATAATACCTTCAACCAGACAATGCAGTCATGGCAATTCATAAGATGCAAACCATCTACATTCGCAGTAAAAACCTTTATGTATCATTTTTTAAAAAATATAATTTATACACAAGTATAAAGGATAATTCCAACAACAGCTGTGATGACCCAGAGTGTAACACAAATGTAACAAAATCCAAAAAGTAAATAAATGTCCTTTAATGCCTCCAACTTGGCCCCACTGCTCAATAAGTCTCAGTTGCAGATAAAACATACACAAAAATAGTCTTCAAAAGAAAGCAATACAGTCTGAACTTAATGAGCAGATAGAGATGAAATAAAAAAACAAACAATCTACAATGACAAAATTTCCACAATGGAACAGGATAAGTAATTACCAAATTCAAGGAGATAACAAGGCACAGTCTGTTGGAAGGAGGCCAACCAAGATAACTTCAACCCAAGATAAAACACGCTTTGCTTCTGGCAACGCTGTGTTGTAATCATCTCTCTTATATACTAATCTCCCCAGTTGCAACCAATGAGGAGGATCATGGCCATCTCCTCTCTCACAAGCTAAGTTGTTGCCTTCTCTGTTCCTCCCTGCATGTCCTAGGATGCAGAGGGGATGGGCCTTGTTCTTTCTCTGACTGCCCAGCCGGCCTCTGCCCTTCCCCAGCCTCCTCCACAACCTCCAGAGCCATACCTCCACTCCACGCTGTTCCTCCTCTCCCTCAGAGTCCAATTCTACAAAGGGCATAACAACAGATTTCTTTTTCCTTCTAACAAAATGAATATTCTTGCCTGGAAAGAGGAGGAGCCAACATAAGTCCTGGAACTGCCATAATCCCAAAGTTGCCTTGTGGTGAGATGGGTGGCAAATCATTTTAATTAATAAATAAATGATCCCTTATCATTGTCCAAGATCTTGCACTAAATGAAAGCTTCCCCAGTATTCCAGACTCAAACCATAATTCCTTTACAGAAACCCAAATGTTTTCTTTAATTGTATTGGAAACCAAGAAAGAACTATAATTTCTTGTTTAACACCTCATAGAAATGAAGGACATTTATGACAAGAGTAATTACTGGAGGTTAGGAAATTGTTTTTTTTTCCCAAGTCAGTGTTGACTCCCGATGACTTTCTGGATTAGTGTCAGCAATTTTCTTGGCAAGGATTTTTTTTTTTGTTTGTTTGTTTTGGAAGTGATTTGCCATTGCTTCCTTCTAGGGTTGAAAAAAAGTGACTGGCTCAAAGTCACCATGGATTTGTGGCTAAAGCAAAACTAGAACTCACAGCTTCTTGGATTCTAGCCCGGTACATTAACTACTATACCAAACCAGCTCTCTATTAGCGAATGGCGCTCGCCAATTTTTAAATAAGTAATTGTGAGACAAGTCTTCTTTTAAGGGATGATCAATAATGAATTTCTGAAAATAAATAGATAGAATTGCCATGAATGCTGATAGTCATAATTGTGAGAGTCAACCTGCCATGTTTTAGATGCTTGATTAGCAAGAACAGCATTTAAACTCTACAGAATGCAGATGGCTTGGTGGGCTGTAAAATCTCCAGTCAGAGGTGGTATTTGCCGGTTCTCAAAATTTCCGCTACCAGTTCTCCAGAACTGGTCAGAACCTGCTGAATACCACTTCTGAGTCAGTCCTAGAGGAGATCAACCCTGACTGCTCTTTAGAAGGGCAGATCCTAAAGATGAAACTCAACTACTTTGGCTACCTAATGAGAAGGAAGGACTCACTGGAGAAGAGCCTAATGCTGGGAAAGATTGAGGGCAAAAGAAGAAGGAGATGACAGAGAATGAGGTGGTTGGATGGAGTCACTGAAGCATAGAGCTTAAATGGACTCCAGAGGATGGTAGAGGACATGAAGGCCTGGAGGAATGTTGTTCATGGGGTCGTGATGGGTTGGACATGACTTTGCAGCTAACAACAACAACATCCAAACTCTTTCTGGGGTTAGATGGCTTCTAAATCAAATCTAATCTAATCTAATCAAGCAATCAATCAATGTGTTAAATGGATGTGGAGATAAGGGTTGGTTGGGTGAAGAAAGGTAAAGTATTATCAAAGTAAAGCATGCATGATAAGAAATGGAGTGGTGAAATGCTATGCAGAAAGTAAGAAAGAAAGCTGTGTGATGTCCCCTTTTTATTTACACAATTGTATAAGGAATTATTGGGGCAACAGAGTTATGTTGCTTATGGGTATGAATATGCATACATTTTTGTATGCAGAAGATGCCATGTTGTTGCTTGGGAACACACACACACATACATGTGTGTGTGTGTGTGTGTGTGTGTGTGCGAGCGTGCATGCCCACACACGTGCATGTGTGTGTGTGCACATGTAGACAGAGAGCAAGTATGTGAATTTGTATACCTTGGCAGAATGCTTACTAAAGATGTAGGGATAAAATTCTCAGATGCAGAAACACTAGTAGTCAGGTAATATATAGTATATGATCTGTTACAAGTAACAAATGACTGTCAAAATAAGAGAAAATGGATTTGTAATGGAGTGCGCATTTGCTTTATTTGGTGTATGGAACTAAAAACTGGGAATATTATGAGAAATAGTGAAGTAAGCTGAATGTAGTCAGAATAGATTACTTAAAGAAGTAACTGTGATAAATCAAGATATAAAGTGTATGAATGAATAAGTATTGGAAAAAAAATGAAAGCAAAATTGGGTCAAGGAGAAGAATTAGAAAGTTTGGACCGAACTTCTGAGAAAGAGATGAGAAGCCTAAAGAACAAAAAAGAAATATAAGCATCGGTGCATCCATGTGGGGAAAGCAAGAATATTTCCTTTAGTTTATTTTTGTCTTTAATCCTTTGGCTTATTGTTTCTTACTTTTTTTTCCTTCAAAATATCACTTTGAAAGATAATGAATATAATACATGTATGTAACACATCTACACACATTTATTTATCAGCTAATGATAGTTGCTGCATTTCCAGCTTGAAATTACTGTTATCAAGGAAATTCTACAAAGAAGGGCAACCTGGCTGGTCATAAAACAGCAGAATTATTTTTAAAACACTGCCTTCTTTTTCTTCTGAAATAATGCTAGTTAAAAAGAAGGGAATAGAACAGAAAACATAGCATATTTTCTAAATAGCATGTTTTCCCATGCAGCATTTTGGAGGCAGTTTACTAACATGTTTATATATGCTTGTGTCATACAGGCCATTGGCAATCTTCCAAACTGAAGATAATTCAAGTTATTACAATGAGCAAAAAACCCAATGACAACTCTCTTATTGCAATCTGGATTTAAGGAAGGATAGGAAGCGACAGCTGGGGCTAAGTTAAAAGCTTTGCAATATTATAGTCAAGAGTATTGTCTAGTTTTTTTTCCCTTTAATTCCTTTTATACTAGTAAAATGCTGCTGTATACAGCTGATAGTCATTGTAATAAAATATTTTAGCTGAATATCATAAAAGGCATATACTATCTATGTTCCATTCTTTTTGTTTTTACTTCTTGTTTCATATATCTAAACATTTCTAGACCATTCTCCATTGTCTATGGAGATTCTCAGTCATCCAGGGTATGGTTATCCCAAAGGTATTTTTTTCAAGAGGCAGTTAGACTTTCTGACATCGTTTTCTTTGAAGATGTTTCACTTTTCATCCAAGAAGTTTCTGGAGCTTTGACTAGATAGTAGGGAATGGAAGGATTTTTTTTTCATTCTTTTAGTGAGTTTTTTGGGCCACCTGGAGGTTTATCTGTGTCCTCAGGGTCACCTGAGTGGTGAAAATAGATGTGGAGCTTTATTGGAACTGTTGAAAGGACTGTGTTGTAGTTTGGAGATAGATGATATAGATCCCCCCCCCCCCTCTGTTGAGAGAGGGCTGTTCAGTTTTATTATAGATGGTCTCTTTAATCCCTTTTTCCAACCAGTGGTCCCCTCTGTCCAAAATGTGGACTTTGCTGTCTTCAAAAGAATGGCCTCTGTCTTTTAAATGAAGATGGACTGCTGAATCTAGTCCTGATGGGGTTTGTTCTCCTATGTTGTGTCATTCTCCATTCTTCTTTATTCTATCCATACTTCCATTGATTCCCTCTATCTAACCTACTGCTCATTATTAGTTCCTAAGAAGCTCACCTAAAGTTAGCCAAAGAACCCTGCAGTTCATTCATCCACTCCGAGGACAATCAGACAAAATTTGTTGTTGTTGTGATGGTACCCCATTCTGACATGAGAATAGTGCCTGAAAATGCTGCCACTAACCAATGGAGTCATAATATAAATACTGAAACATTCCCAACATTTAGATATCACTGTTTTTGCTGCCACAAATGAATTTCCTGTTAATGTACCTATTTATTAAACCTTATTGTATTTTGAAAGCTTAACTCATGTACGTTCGTTAAGATTTTTTCCTCTTTAGTAGAAACTCAACTGAAAAGGATGAAAGAAAAGTTTTCTTGATGATTTTAACTGAAATGCCTTGATATGCAAGGCTGTATTCTCTATTCAATTGCCAACATTTGGCCAGCCTCTGGTGGGCTCAGAAGCAAGAATTAACCTTGGATATTACTTAAATAAGGGATAACCTTGGAATTGAATGACTGTTGATTAGATTGGAAAATAAAAAACCAACCAGAAGTTGGAAATGATAAACCAACATCATAATGCTGTCAAAATAAACCCTTGCCATCACCCCAAGCTCAGCTCAAGGCAGTCTTTACAGCTGAACAATCTTCTTGTTTAAATAGGTACTTATTCTCTTCAGAATTTAAATTTTATCCGATGCTCTATTTTTGAAACAACAATATCTGTCCTTATTATGTAACCCTTCTTCAAATTGTAGTTGTTATTGTATGCCTTATATTAGTTTTAATTGGATCATATGTTGTAGGATGGAATATACATTTTTGTATATTTTGTTGGAGGATGGAATATACATTTTTATCTAAAGAAGTAAATATTCCAAAACAAAGAATAAAATGAATAAAGGAGATTATCCTTAAAAGCTCTTTCATATCAATTAGACTTTTTTAAAAAAAATACTGATATTATATAATCAAAACTTGTAATAATTAGCTTACTTTCAGGCTGGCCTTATAAGAAAGAGCTGGAATTTCATACTACAGGGTATCCTTCCCCAATCTGATATTTCCTTAATTTGTCAGACTTCAAATTTTTCTCACCATATTTCATGAAAATAATAGGAATTAAAGTTCTCTGTCAACTGGAGGGGCATCGTGTTGGGAAAAGCTGCCTTAGATGCTCTCAAATAACTATTACACTTATGAATATTCAGTATGCCCCATTGTTATCACTAGAGACATTAGAAAATTGACATACTTTTTAATAAGCCACTAGAATTTGATAATATAAACAAGTTTTCATAATCTAAGTTCCCAGAGGTCTTTCATGCATGGGAGCATTTGGATCTTGTTTATTAATATTAGAAAAATGTTTGGTCTATACCCTTTTTTATATTTACATGGGGCATTTTTTTATTCCCTTTCACTTTTCCAGCCATCCACCTTATAAAACATAGCCCAGAATGGCTCTTAGAAATAATAAAACCAATGTCATGGCATTATTGTCTTACTATTTATTACTAATTTACATGTTCTATGTATTGTATTGTATTTATTTATTTATCAAATTTATATGTCTGTGCCTCTAATAGTGTGATGGTTATGTTTATATGTATCATGGCAGATTATGTAAAATCAGGTCTTTCTTTAGGTCTCTCAATAACAAGTAAAAAAAATAAAACATTAATGACATTCTGCTACACCACATGCTCTGCCATTTTCTATATGTAGTCATTTCCAAAGAATAGGAATTCTACCAAAAGTCTATTGGCCAAGCTGAAATTAGCTGATTGCAATATATTCTTTCATTATTTTTCCACTCGTTTTCAGTGCATTCATGTTCTCTAGTAATTATTAAAACCTTAATGTGTTCTTAACCTTAAGTATTTAAATCAATTCATTCAATGAATATCAACATTTAGATATCATGGATTTATGCTGCAAACATGATATATTGTGAATACTGTGGTTCCAAACATTTTCTGCCTCACTTCAAGTCACCATGGAGCAGAGCTGGAGGACATCTCATAATAGCATGTTGAAAATGACATTATCATTCATTCCAGGATACTGGTAGTGTGCCAGAGAACATTCTGTATGTTTCAGCCCCCATACCCAATACCAGTACTAATAGTTTCTTCTCCTAATTGTGTATTCTCCTTTGTTTTCTATCTTCCCAAACATGAGAGTACTTCTCCTATATTATTTGTTCGATTGTTTGTTTGTTTGTTTTTTTAGATTTTTTGGTTGCCCAATTCTAGTAGACTTGATATGGACTCTTATAGAATCTTCTGAAATCAAACATGTCTGCAGGATGAATAACAAAGTCACTAAACAATACGAAGGATTTACGGTTTTTAATTATAAGATTTGTATGGCTGCCCATCTAAAAATACAAGTCTGGGTGATTCACAACAACAACAAAAGCTCAAATAATAAACACCCTAAAACACAAATAAACACAAAGCTGGGCACATCAGTCACTCTTTGGAATGCCCCATAACCAACTCCAGACATCCTTACTCAATCCCAGTATTTCAGTTGAAAACCAGATATTGATGGCCTTGTGAAAGGCTAAAAAGGGTGGGAGTCTTCTGAATCATTGAATGAAGGAAGGTTCATAAGGCTGGGGATGTCATAGAAAAGAAACAGTTCAGAAATCCCACTAGATTGCAAAATTTCAGGGAAGGGGTCTGGAATGTGCTATCATATGCAATCTTCTAGGATGGATAGATACTCTCAGTGAGCTCAGTGGTTTATTTCATATCTAACCATCTGTCCACAGAAAGATTCCCTTGAATCAATGATTTTGCCAAAATATTTAAGGGTAAATTTTATACTTGTGCATTGGATTTGGAGCTCATATTTCAGTTTTTTTCCAAATTATGTTCTGTAACCATAAATCTATTTACAAGCTATTGATGACAAAGGAATATTTGGAAACTCCTTGTTCCATTTTCATTAACTGAGGCTGCCATATTTGCTAATGGTAATTAAAGTTGTACTTTACAACCTTTCAAATTCAGTTTTTCCCAGATCAGTTCTGAATATCTCAAAGTACCAAGGCTATCACAGTTTGCCTGCACCTTTTTTTTTACCCAGAAGTCTCTTGTCCATGATAGCACATCATAATTACCATGAATTTCTTTCCATTCTTTGAGATAAAGCTGGGTGTTATAGGTATAGAAAAAGGAGCATAGAAACATCTGGTTCCTCCCTTCCCCTCCTTTTTTTTTTTTTAAAAAAAAACCCTTCCTTCTATTCTCTCCTGGTGGAAAAATGGTGTTAAAGATTATCAGTCCAATGTTTTTTTCAGTCCAATCTATTGGCAACAAGCAAAGAGAAATAAAAATACAACCTCTACCGTGAGGACTGGAATATGATTGTTTGGATGTAATTTCCAGCCTTCAACAAGTGGCATTTCACCAAAATTCCTCCCTGTCCAGAATAAGGCATAAACACCTCATTTTAAAAATCAGTGGCTGGGTTGATGGCCCTCAGTAAGGAGGCAGTGGAGGTGTCAGCTCAAGTGACACAGAAAGAGAGACAGAAACTTCTGGAAAAAAAATCCTAAATGAACCCTTCCTATTTTTTCTAAGGGAAACATCAACAACTATATTCAACATTCAAATTCAATTGAGCATTTATAAATCGTAGCAACAGGGGTGATGGATCAGGCAAAGCTGAGGGAAGGAGCAAGAAACAAGTGGTGATTACTCTCTCTAGTGTGGATAGGATCTCCATGCGCATTGCAAAATTAATCTGCCTAAAACCACAGCTGGGTGTCAACATTACATTTTTTTTTTTGTCACAGCCATGAGAAGGTAACCTCAGAATTAAGTTAGCAATATGAAAGATGCCAGCTCGGACAGCAACAAATGCTTGCCCAATGGAAGTGTGTGCTTTTGTATGTGATTTATTATTATTATTTTAACCACAACGACCTTTCTATTACTAATTTTCAGTAAGCCAGCATCTGCCTTTGCTTTGCTGTCTGTTTTCACAAGATGGTTCAGACTATAGAGTGATGCATCCAAATACAAATAGTCATAACTTGTTATAAATTCCACAGTAAGGCAATAAGATCATTAGGCCAACTCAAAAAGTGACAAAATACTAAGCATGTTTTTTTCAGTTTTCATAATCAAGAAGACAACCAGCAAAAAATAAATAAAAAGAGGGGACAAGTGACTGATGCTCAAGATTAACCCACTGTCTCAAGATAAAAAGAGGGTAGAGCTGCAGATATTTGTTTCATGTTCTACCAAGTGCTCTGGAGCTTTCAATGGATACCTAGGATGTCTGGGTTAAAAACAGCTATCTTCACTATTACACAAAATGTACAGGGAACAAGAAAAATAAGGGGAAAGTAAACAAAAAAACAATAAAAGTTGTATCCCACTTGCTGGCACTTTTATCACTTCCTCAGACCATCTTCACAACAAGGATTTGTACACACATTAGCATTTCCATGGTAAAACATTTGCTAGCCAATGAAATGAGAGGTACCAGAGATGTTCCATAATATCCCTGAGGTGGGAACATGTAGGGCCATCTCTTGGACTTTTGTATGGCACTGTATATAACATAGCACATATTGGACGTACAGCACATTTCAGCAAACTATTCTTGATGTAACCTTCTGGCTTTCTTTCTTTCTATGAGAGTAGAAAAAAGTTGCTCATAAACATTTAGTCCTATTCCTGGATAGGAAATTACACTTTTTTAGCATTTCCAGAAACTGAAAATTATCTCATAGTTCTCAGAGTTCAATTTTTCTGTAAAATGGTTTGATCAAAAAACCCAAAACATTTTCATTTTGTATCAATTTAGGAATACAGACAGGAAAGTAGCTGCACTGTTTCACACGTTCAAAAGCTTTGCAGAAGTCATAAATGCATATCCATCCCAAGAGATTTGACCATAATATCATACCTTTATTTTGATTCTATAGCACCATTTTTTATATATATACTGAGTAAATGGGGGAGGGGCAGAGGTGGGGCAGGCCTACCCTGCCAAGAAACTAAAGGAATCTTCCCATTTCAATTTGTCATATTATCTCTGATCTCCACTGCCTTTGCTACCCATTTCTTTTGGGGAATTGTAAACATCAGATGACGCTGGACTAAGATGTTCATGACACGTTCTGTGAGGTTCTTCATCTCCTTTGGCAGTTCTAGGAAATAGATCCCATAGAGAATGTCTCATTTTATAGGACCTTAAGGTTGTGCTGATGTAGGAGGATAAGAAAGGAATCCACTCACCTGACCTGTGTTATTCCCTTTTTGCCTCTCATTGTCAGCTGTCATGTTGCTTCAACTTCCATTTATCTCTATGACATTTCCCAAGATCTTCCATCCTTGAAGTGTACATTTCCATATACAGTGGAGTTTATCTGCATAGCAAAGTTCTTAGCTTTGCAGGATTTTCCTTCCCTGTCAGATCTATTCCTGGGTGGCTTTCTCAAATTTCTCCTCCTTTCTTTTCCCAACAATCCTCTTTTTAACAGAGTAGGACCAATCTTCCTATTTTCACCTTCCTAATTCTTATTCATTTCTAATTCACTCCAACAACATTTTCCTTTTCTATCATAAGCTTGAACAATATGTCAAAGCACAATATGTCTTAGCTCCCTTTTCACCCAAAAAGGGAACGGAAAACATTTCTTCTCTCTCACCATAATGTCGGTTATCAAGGTTTTAAATTCCGAAGAAATAAAGTTACACCTTCCCCCCAGTGTTTTTCCAATCTATCTCAAAAGCCGTCTCCGATATTAGAAAAACAATTTACATTTTATAAATAGTGGTAGTTTCATAATAAACTCTTACCTTTGAGGAATCACATTTATCCTTGGTTCAGTAAGTCAATTTCTGGAAGAAATTTAGTTCTTCTTGCTATGCCATTCATCCATTCCCTCCTGCTCCAGGCAAAGACATAAAATAATCTTTTTTTAAATCCTTAGTCAATCTAGTAATACAAAAATGAAGAAACCTTGGCAGATGGAATTTGATTCAGTGTAGTCCAAACAACAGAATCCTTGAGACTCCTTACTCAGAAATATCCAAAGCACAAAAAAAGGAGGCTTAAAAAAAAAAAGAGGGAGAATAGAAAACCAGTGTCTGTGTGTGTGAGCGTGCAAGAAAGAAAGTGAATAAACTTGTTTTCTGTTGTTGTTTTCAAAAGACTTGTTTTGAATGACTGAGCGCAGCAGCCTGCAGGCTTTTCAAGCAGCTGGATCCCATGACATCCCGGGGTATCACAAGCATGTGGGTTGAGCAAGTCTTCAAGTTCATGTTAGCAGGAACCTTGCTTTGGTGTAGATGTACATATGTATGTAAGAGGAAAAGGTGGAAGGATTACCCACCCACACATGCACACATACACGCATGCACAAAGAGAAGTATGGGGGAGAAAAAGCAGAAGGCGGGGAGGGGGGAAAACGCGGCAGATTGGAATGATCTCATAAAGTGCTCTAGATGGCAGAGCCTCACCGACTTGTAAAACAAGCTGTGTGAAAGTGGGAGGAGAGAGAGAGAGAGAGAGAGAGAGAGAGAGAGAGAGATGGAGGGGGGTGGAGAGAATCCACCCTCACAAGCAGCTCGAGCTATTCTGCTCTCACGTCTCCTGATGCTGTGGCACAGAAAGAGGATCTGTGCAGCAAAAACACATCCATGTAGGGAGGGATGTTTGGATGGATGGATGGATGGATGGAAGGAAGGAAGGAAGGAAGGAAGGAAGGAAGGAAGGAAGGAAGGAAGGAAGGAAGGAAGGAAGGAAGGAAGGAAAAAGAGGGAGGGAGAGATGGGAGGAGAAAGACAGAGTAGGAAGGAGGAAGAGAGAGAAAAGAGAGAGAAAGAAAGAAAGAAAGAAAGAAAGAAAGAAAGAAAGAAAGAGAGAGAGAGAGAGAGAAAGAAAGAAAGAAAGAAAGAAAGAAAGAAAGAAAGCAAGAAAGAAAGAAAGAAAGAAAGAAAGAAAGAAAGAAAGAAAGGGAATGGAGAAGTCAGGGGAGAAGGAAAGGGGATGTTAGGAGTTAATCCACATCCCCCAAACTCTTTGACTCCAAAGGCAGCAGCCTGCCAGTTTTCTCTCAATCTCGGTGTTCAAAGGAAGAGAAGACTCTCTGCTGTAAAAGAGAGTCTGCCAGGCAGACTAGCAGGCTCCAGATGGAGTAGGGAGAAGCATCAGCAGGAAGCTTGTCCCTTTTTTGTAAAGGGGAGAGGGGAAGGGGGAGAGGGAGGGAGGGAGGGAGAGAGGGAGAGAGAGAGAAAGAGAAGCCTGTTGTAGATACTAAAGAGGAACATCCTTTTCATGAACAGTTTAAAAAATGATGAAAAAAATGCTAAAATGATGATGATGATGACAAATATTATTATTACTAATCATAATAATAATAATAATAATAATAATAATAATAATAATAATAATAATAATAATAATAATAATTTTTTTAAAGAAAAAAAACCAAAGAAGAGCTCTTAGGTTTGAGCTAGGGGATATTTTAGAAACTTCACTAGGAGTTGTCAAAGAGGATCTTGAATCCTTTGGGTAATGAAGGGCTAAAGTCAACACTGAAGGAATAAAAATCAAGAATATTCTGTAATCAGGATGGGGATTAATGATGACTGCAAAGTGCTTGATATGGGGCTGCTCTTGAAGAGCATCCAGAAGTTGCAGCTGACCCAGGAGGCATGAACAATCAACAATCAACAAGCTGCACTAGGTCCCATTTGGCTAATAAGTGCAATTCAAGGTGCCGATACTCACCAATGTAACTCTTCATGACATGCAGTTGGATTATTTGTGGGACCACCTTTTTACCCACCCCATCAGTTTTGTCAGGAGGAGCATGCAGAACAAGCATGGTCCTCCTGGCCAATCATTTTGCAAGTCCCAGAAAGGGGATATTTTCTATCATAGCAACCGCCCTTTAGGACATTACACCCTCTCAGGTTATATTCTCAATGACTCTGTCAACCTGTCAAAAAGTCTTAAAGATCTGGATGTGTTCCCATGTATAAGGTTGAGGATCTGTAGGGTATTCTTAGTTTATTAGATTTGTTTTTACCTCAGTGGTCATTATAAATTTTAATGTTTTACTTGTTTTCTGTTCTTATTTGCATGTTTTTTAAAAATCTGTTGTTAGTTGTATGGCATCACTGTGGCACGATGGGCATCTCTATAAATAAATCTAAATAAATAAATATGGACAAAAACCAGGATTTATGTGATGAAGGCAGAATCCTGGCAACCCATGGTTTTTTGTTTTGCAATGGACCTATTTAAATAATAGTCAAAACATTCATGAGCACAAGAGGTACAGCTGTCATAATATTAGATTTCTTAAAGCCTGAATATGAAAGATGGAGCTTCTGAGCTACAACACCTAAAAGATGTATGCACCATGTCTAGTCATTCAGCAAATAGAATTAGCTTTTCTAGATGATGGTACAGTACAATAGGACCTCATAGTGCAAATATTTTCCCTTTCTTGCTGGATTTGGAAAGTGAAAAGAACCAGCTTTGGGGAAAGGGAAAATCAGCAGTCCATAAAAATAGGAAGGACAATGTGGATGGCTTCAAAAAAGCATTTTATTGATTAGAAGAAACATTTACTTTTTTAAAATATTTGATCCTGCCTGTCAGTATAATTTCTTCAAGCATAATGTATGGATCTTAAAACAAAGTAACACTTCATAGAGCAGATAGACAATTCTGCATCTATTTGGCCAGGAAGAAATCTTATTCAAAATAGATCATAGAATAATAGAGTTGAAATAGACCTTGGAGGTCTTCTAGTCCAACTATTTGCTCAAGCAGGAGACCCTATACCATTTCAGAAAATGGTTGTCCAGACTCTTTCCACCACACTCAGTTTTAACAGATAACCTCCACCCCATAAGAGAACATCCCAGGCAGAAGCCTAAACCCTTCAGAACAGAGTTCATATTACTATCAACATTCAAAATCAGATTGAACAAGGTAGTCTTAGGACAACTGAAGAAACTGAGATGCCTCAAGAGCAACTTGGACAATTTAATTTGCTACAAATATGACTCATCTTGACAAATGCACAGCGAACATGTGCAGAAGTCTTAGCCATTGCACCGTGTGTTAACAGAGCAATTTGCCATTGACATCTGGAGATGCAGCAATTTACCTCTTCAGTTCTCCTTTTCCAACACGTTCAAAATATAGGGCAGAGTTGATCTGTATGCACTTGAAGGAGTTGCTCAGTCAATGGCTGACAATCAACTTCATTTATTGAAAAACTGCTCAAAACAACTGATCAATGGCAGTGTTATGAAAAGAACAATTGGGACTGCAGTAAAATAACCTCACATGCATTTTCTTGGCATGCATATTATAGTCAATTAAACATTGTTCCATCCTTTTACAGAATATTGTCTAGGTACATAAATTTTGCTATGTTTGTCTTTTCACAGAGCTCACAATCAGATACTGGTAATGATGTACACTTTGTTTTTTTCTGAACTACCTGAAAAAGCAAGGATAAGACTGATCCTGGGAGAGTTATAGCAAAAGCACCTGAAGGAATGTGTGAGAACAAAAATACTGCACCACAAATATTTGATCACTTAACTGATTAAAAAAGAAATGGGTCACTAAGACTGCTGCTCAGTCTTATTCAAGATTCGTCTCAGACATCAGAGAGGAGTTGACATAGGCAGCCTTTTATATGATAAAGCTGGCAACTGGTGAAGTTGGAGGCCAATCGAGTTGAACTCTCAGTGGATCTGATGAGATGGGCCTGCTATAGCCTAGTGAAATGGATCATCATGCAGCTCTTTTCTCTTTATTTGATTGAAGGCTCCTGTTTCCCATTTCACCCTGCTAAAGCCTGATGGAATGCCTCAAGCATATATCTATCTTTCCTATTTTCAGAGAGTGGCATGTGCGGCAATGCAATATTTTGGGACATGCATATATCATTTGAAGGTAGTTCATGCTGTTTACTGGAAACTCAGGGCCTTCCACTGTGAGACTTTTGTTTTAAAAAGTTATTTTCCTTTTATTGATTCTTAGATAAATGAAGTTACCCTGAACATGTCAGTGATCAATTTAAAGGAGAAGATGTTTATAAATCCCTAAATATACCAGTGAAGCTCTTCTTTATGGCAGGTCTACATTCTTCCACCTTCTCCCCCCCCCCAGATATTAAGCTTCTTTTTTAATAGTCTTTTAGGACTGCAGTAGACATGGTTGGTGATGCTGTAACATGACTGCTAAATACAGGAGTTAATTTATTTTTATTTTTTTACTGTCAAAATTTAGTTGTGTTATCCTCTGCAATTTGGAGGGCTTTGAAAAAGAGCCAGAATCCCCCTTCAGTGCTAGAAAAAAGTTAAAACATCTTTTTAATTTTGTGTTTCCTTTATCATTTTTCTGCCATTTTATTTTGTTTTTTAACCAAACATCTATTCAAAACTGACTTACACGACTTGTCCTCTAAGTGCAGTTTATTGTCCGTGCAATGTGAGTTGTCTCTTTCTTTTTGTTGTTCTGCCCTAAGAAAATCAAAAGGGTTATTTCATCAAATTTTGCCGACAGGTAATAATCTAAGTGTAAATACAGCACTGCATCCTAACAATATTTTTCCAGACTTCTGGAACATTATACAGCATTTATTAGTTATGTTGAATGGGCCAATAGAGGCTGGAACCTAAAAGAATCTGGAGATGCATGTTTCCTCATAGCTATATTAAACTATACATTATGATTTATACTCCTTTGGTATTGTAGTATACCTGTTGGTCACACAACACATTGTGAACTTGTTTGGGCTTTTTCAAATGGAAATAGTTCTGCTGAAATTACAACTCTTAATTTGCACAGACACATTGTTTGTTGTGGAAATATTTGTGAGTAACAGTGTTCTCTTAAAATGGGGAAAATATCTGTGCATGAGTTCTCTAGTGTAGCACTGTCTTCTGATGTGATTTTTAACAACAACAACAACAGCAGCAGCAGCAACAACAACAACAATAATAATAATAATAATAATACAAGTAAAGCAGACTGTAGAAGAAGAAAGACACAGCTCGAATGACTACATCCAGAAAAGTAAAAGAGCCAATGATTAAGGAAGTACATAAAGGAGGCCTTTTGAAGACAACCAAGTCAAAAGCTGAATACGAAAAAAGAAGTAATTGAGAAGTGAACTGAGAAGTGAAAATTGGAAAAGCAAAGCTATGCATGGCCAATACCTTGAAAGTATTGAAGGCAAAGCTGACCAAAAGTTTACCTGTAAGTGGCTAATATCAGGAATACTGAAAAAAGAAACTGAAGGCTTTATTTTGGCTGCTCAAGAACAAGCCTTAGCCACAAATTGCATAAAGGCAAAGTTCAGCATGTCACTACCAGCAGCAAATGCCACCTCTGTAATAAGAAAGATGAAACAGTTGACCATTTAATCAGTAGGTGCAGCAAAATTTCACAAACTGACTATCTAGAATGCCATATCCGAGTGGCTAAAATCATTCACTGGAAACTGTGCCAAAAGTTTGGATTTGAGTATAGTAACAACTACTGGGAACATCAGGTTGAGAAGGTTCTGGAGAATGAAAAAGTCAAGATCTTGCGGGAGTTCAGAATTCAGACTGACAGGCACTTGACCCACAACACACTTGACATAACAATAGTTGAAAAGAAAAAGGTTTGGTTCATTGACATTGCAATACCTGGTGATGCACAAATTGAAGACAAGCAGCAAGAAAAAAAAATCACACAGTACCAGGACTTACAAATTGAAGTTAAGCAACTTTGGAAAAAGAAATCATGTGTTATCCCAATTGTAATTGGGGCTCTTGGAGCAACACCTAAAAGGCTACCTCACTATTTGGAAATTCTGCATTTATCAGACTTGAATACCCTGATTGTTCAAAAAAAAAACCCCACCCTACTTGGAACAGCTTATATCCTCTGACACTTCCTTAACAGTTCCTAGGTCCTTGGTTAGGACTCGAGCTGTTGAGCTATCAACCAGCCCCAAAGGCTGTGAATCTCACCAATTAACAACAACAACAATAATAATAACAACAACAATAACAACAATAATAATCTTTCAAATCAGTGTTGACTCCTGGCAATTGCCTTGGCAAATCCCTTCGAACCTTATAAAGATTTGTGGGAAGTAGTTTAATTTTACTTCCTTTTTAGGACTGAGAATCATTGTTCAAAGTCACCCAGCTGGCTTTGTGCCTCAGGCAGAATAAGAATTCAAAGCTTCCCTCTTTTTAGTCTGATATTTTAACCACTACACCAAATTGGCTCTCCCATATGATTTCAACTTTACTATATTGGCTTCTTCTTAGAAATGGGATATTAACAGTGATAGTATTCAGCAGGTTCTGACCAGTTCTGGAGAACCGGTAACGGAAATTTTGAGTAGTTCAGAGAACCAGCAAAAACCACCTCTGACTGGAGATTTTACAGTATCCTTCCCCTGCCATGCCCACCAAGGCATGCCCACATAACCAGTAGTAAAAAAAAATTGAATCCCACCACTGGATATCAAGATGTTTCATACCATATAGCAAAACTATATTATCTTGCAGTAGAATCCATGTATTCCAAAAACTTCGATTTTTAACAGTCACCTGTTTCTTCTGACTACCACACTCATCAAAATAGAAAAAAAACTTTGGATCTTGATTATAGGAAATAAAAGAGGAAAAACACTGCCACTTGGATTGAAACAATGTCTGCAGTTCAAATACCTGCTTTTTGGAAATGTTTGGAGCTTTCAGTGAAGTTTCAAGAGAAACATCCTTCAAAACAAAGTTGGAAATGGCACCAGTTCTTTTTTCTAAGCATCAAAGTGATATGGCCATGGCAATTCACAGTATAAAAAACTGCTTCAGTTAATGCACAGTAGATGTGCAGAAACCTCTTTCTTTGAATCAAAGTTACTAGATGAGACAGATTAGACAGACTGGTCTTATTGCTTTTCACATAAGCCATGTCATAGCCACCTTGCATGCCTACTATTTTCAAGGGGTCTACACCAAAAATATCTTCCATTTTCCCACTTAGGATATAGTCTTCGATCAGAAAACCAATTTCCATTTTTTTTAAATCTTTCTCCTTCAAGGAAGCTCTATCTTGGCTCTGAATCTCTACTTGTCATATTCTTCTATAGAATGACTTTTGGGAGAAAAATATAGAGATTTCCTATACAATGAAGGAAAAATAAGTTACTTCTGGGGATGCCTGATGCAGAAATTGGATTCCTATTTGCCCTGTGAATAACTTCATTGGATCGGCTATTTTAAAGTGCAGAAAGCCTCCTTTGAACTTCCAAATGAATTATGCCTAACATAGGACATGTACCAATCTAGATATAAATAACCCAGCCAAACAGCACAAGTTGTACAGACTACTTCTCTTCTCCTATATTTTAAAATTAAAATACCCCTGGTCATTTTCTCTTTTGGGTGGTAGGAGACAGTCAACAAAATTATCATCTCATTCATTTAGCAAACTGAATAAAGATCTCTTCCTCCTCCTCCTCCTCCTCCTCCTCCTCCTCCTCCTCCTCCTCCTCTTCCTCCTCATGGGTTGTTGCATTTAACTTAGGCATGCATATAAAAAGTTACTTCAACTCCTGCTAACCTACTCATCATTGCAGACAGAAGGGTTGGAGAGTGTTCCTTGATGAGCAAAAAGAAAAAGAAAATTTGGGAATGTATACCAAGTTTATATACTCTCAAATGATCATACATAAAGAAGATTATCTAAAGTATCCAGCTAAAGCAGGCAAGTACTTGCATTTCACAGCACTGATATAGGACAATGCAAGAGGTGGATGATTACTTTAATGACCACAACAAGCAAGCATTGTTTCATTCTATATGGGAGAAGACGACCATAACCATATCCTGTATTTTACCAAAATGGTAAAATGGACCCAATGCAAAATTTTGAAATAGACAAAACATGCAAGCAAGGTGTGTTGTTTATGAAATTCCAAAATTAGAAATAGTAATGAGAAAAAAGACCATGGACTATTTGGCCAAAATCAAATCAAATCAAATCACATTTATTATTTCAGAAATGTATAGCCCAGGAAACTGAAATGAAGCAGGAGAATTACATCAATTTCTGCCAATCCATTGATGTCTTCCTTGCTAGAAGAGACTTTAAACAATTAAAATGGCACATATATAGATGGACATCACCAGATGGACTACACAAAGATCAAATTGACTATATTGTTGGTACACAAAGATGGAAGAGCTCAGTTACAGTAACAAAGGCATGGCCAGAGGCTGAATTTGAAATGTATCATGAACTATTCCAATGCAATTTCCAAATCAAAATGAAGCAAAAGAACAACCAGTTTTTACAGTATGATTTTGAACATATACCTACCATAAAATATTAGAAATTGCTTTGAAATTACTGATAGGAAACAAGATGAACTATTAAATAAAATCAAATAAATTCTTAAGGATGAACGTGAAGAATCTGTAAAAGATCAAGGCCCAGAAGAAATCAAACTGGGTATCTTCTTCTTCTTCTTCTTTTTCTTCAGCGTTTGTCTCGCGCTCGGGCGAGGTCCGCTAATGTCCTTGAGTACTGCTTCCACACCTCTCTGTCTGCCACGTGTGTCGGGTCTGCCTTCGCGATCTCTAGATCGGCCTTGATCGTGTCCATCCAGCGTTGTTTAGGTCTACCACGCGGTCTCGCTCCTCCGACAGTCACCTTCATTACAGATTTGATGATGGATTCTTCCTTGGCGCGGCTCACGTGGCCGAACCATCGTAGCCGGGACTGCCTCATGACCGTGGGGATGGGCACGGCGTTGAACCGTCTACGCACTTCTTCGTTCCTGACGCGATCGAGTAGGGTGAGGCCTACCGACCATCGGAGCATTCGCATCTCCATTATCTGGAGTCTGCTTTCGACTTCTTTGGTCGTCGGCCAGCACTCTGCGCCGATATGGCCACGGGCGCACCACAGAGTTATAGATTTTCGCCTTCAGGCGCATCGGCATCTTCTTGTCACAGAGGACGCCCGTGACGGACTTCCATTTGCCCCACGCTGCATTGATCCTGGCTGCCACCTCAGTTTGTAGTAGGCCTTCTTCCCCAGAGTAGTTCCCAGGTACTTGAAGGTGGAGGCTGCGGTAGCTCCTGCCCGCTCACGTGGATGGAGCCTGTCATTTCATTGTCAGTGGTCAGGTATTCGGACTTCTTTAGGTTCAGCCGGAGCCCGAACTGCTCGAGGCGGTCGTGCCACTGTTGGACTCGGTGCTCTAGTTCAGCCTTGCACAGGTTGGCCAGGAACACATCATCGGCATAGAGCAGCGTCCATGGGGCGGGCGTGTACAGGTCGTGGTGTAATTGTGTCCATCACCAGAATGAACAGCAGTGGTGAGAGAGCAGAGCCCTGGTGTACGCCGACGGTAATATTAAACTCCTCTGATATCCCAGCTGCCGCTTACACGGCTTTTGTGACATCTGTATAGGAGTTGGACCCATTGTACGAGCAGCTCAGGCACGCCGTGGTCACCGCAGTGCGTACCAGATGAGATCGTGCGGGACTCGGGTCGAAGGCCTTTTCCAAGTCTAGGAAGGCGGTGTGGAGCGGGATTTTCTTCTCTCTGTGAGCCTCCATCAGCATCCGCACACCGAAGATGGCGTCGGTGGTGCCGCAGTTCTTGATGAATCCAGCCTGGTTGACGCTGATGTCGACGATGTCCCGAATGCGCTTATCAAGGACGCGTTCAAAGATCTTCATAGTGTGTGACAGTAACCTGACCGGTCTGTAGTTGGAGCAGTCCGCTGGGCTGCCCTTCCCTTCCAGATCGGAACAGTGGTGCTGCGGTACCAGTCGTGGTGGGCACTTTTCCGTGGAGACGATGTTGTTGAACAGCTCGCACAGCCACAATGCCGAGCCCGGTAGTGCCTTTTTCCAGAAGTCGGCAGGGATGTCGTCTGGTCCTGTTGCCTTACCGTTTTTCATGGCCTTGATGGCATCGGCGACCTCGCTGGCATAAATGCCTGAGACTGGGCCTTCAACTGGGTCACCTCGCGGGGTTCGTGGGTGTGGGAACTCCTCGGTGGAGATCTTCTCGAAGTATTGCCGCCACCTCTCCGCAGCTGGGTATCTGAACAGATAATGGTAATATCCAACAAGATAAGAATATCATAGAATACTTGAGCATACCATGGATAATTAAATAAATAAACAAATAGGTTATAGGGAAAAAAACCAAATTAATTCAGAATTCCGTCTTTGGGCAGGCTAATTTTGAAACCAGACTCAAATTATCATATATTGCAATAGAAGAGGATAACCACCATCAATGGATTTGATTTCAGTGCTGATGTGTAAACTATTGAAAGAACTGAAGGGCCAGGTTGAGGACAGATCATCCTAGAGAAAGCCTATCTGTGTGGTCATTGAGAATTGATACCAACTTGATAATATATAATCAAATCAGACTATCATGAATAGAAAATTAGACCACAATTATGCAAATATATAAATAAAAATAATCAAGGCAAAATAGTTATATTATGTATATATAACTATACATATACATATCATAATTTTTCTTTAACATCCATACAGATTTTGAAGACAGTATATTGACAGGGTCAATATATTTTTTACACAATGCTAGCAATAATAATACAATTAGGTATACATAATCCTAGTCTTCTAATTTCTGACTTTAACCTGCACATTGTATTTATAAGCCACAATAATATTTCTTCATGCAGTATGTTTGTTATCCCCTGTTAAATCACTAGTACTTTATTATTTTAAAAATTACTTAATATATTACTCCATCATAAACCCACTATCCCAATTGTTTAAAAACACCAATAAGACTGATCATTAACCAAATTTAATCAATCCTGGGATTATATCTCCAATCCCCTAAAATTATAAATTTCAATATATTTTTACATAATAATAATAATAATAATAATAATAATAATAATAATAATAATAATAATAATAATAATAATAATAATATAGTTAGGTAACCACATCATAGACTTCCACCTTCTAACTTTAATTTGCTTATGATTATAGTAAATTATATTATCTATCTGTATATGTTCTACTGTTTTTCCAAATTATATTTTCTATTTCTTTTAATTTCTAATACATTCACCATATTGAGAGATTATATTCTGAAAACATCCAAGGAAATTATGAGTATTTCTACAATGGCATGAACTGTACAGAGAAATTGAATGCTCCAAATTCCACAATTCAAGGAGCAATATCTGCTGAGGATATGTTTATTTGGATTCCTGCATGGGATAGGACTTCCCCAACTCTCTGATTCTGCAAAGCCACACCAAATGTTCATCAACTAGAAAAGGAGACAATCACGTACAGCAAATCAGTCAAACCAACTCTTAAAACACAATAAACCTAATAAATCCTAAAATTTAAATGCAAACTTGGGTTAATATGCTTTGAATAAATGACCCCAACTGTATTGGCAAATTTTGTATGGGAAACACAGTAACGCAGGGCTGTCAAACTCCTGGCCCATGGGCCAGATACATCAGGTGATGGCCACATCCATGCCCAATTTAGCAAAGGGGGAAAGTCCCAATACGTCACATGATGCTACCGTGATAATGTGAGTTTGACACCCTTGCAGTAGTGCAAACACACACCTTTGTAGTTAACTGCTTTCTTTCACCAATGATTAATCCCTGCTAATGTACTACTACTCAGACTGGAAAATAGTAGGAGCAATGCATTCAAATCATACTCACAAAACAACATCCCAATCACAGTCCTTGGGACTATAAGAATATTTGACATATTACCCTTCATAATAACAAATTTAATTCTAAGGTTGCTGTGCTTCCTTTTGGCCTCAAAACAAATTATTGCAATATAAATGTGTTTTTTTTTTAAAGTCAACCCTTTGACTCAGTCATTCTCAGCTGCAAAGTCAGGCATCCTCAAGGGAATTCAAATCTTTTTTTCTTCAGTCCAGCAGTTCTATGAACCTGCTGTAAAGATTTCTCCTTCAGTGTCTAGTTGAAGGACTCCACAAGTCCACAGTAATATCCCTCCATTCCTAAACTTACACATTGTAATCCGGGCACTGCCAAACCAACCAACTTCTTATATGCGATATTGAACATGTGTATTTAGTTTTGCAGGTTGGACTATACATTCTTTCCATTCTTTCTGCTGATCTGAATCCTGCTTGCAATTTGTCTCATGCCACTCATCTTCTTTAGAAATCCCCCCATTACTAACTGTGTCAGCTGCCAGTCTTCAAGTTCTTTCCAGGGTTCACTGCAGTTCAGAATAGTTAGCCAGCCAGTTTATTAATTCCCCTGTGCAATTCAGTGAGTATTTTAAATTTGGCTTTATCTATATATACAATATTACAAGCTAGCTATTACTCAGAAGATAATTGCTCTTAATAAGAGAAAAGCATTCTTTGTTGAAGAATGAATTAAACAGCCAACAGTTCTATTATGCTGCTTCCATCCTTTACAATCGTGTAAAGGAAACATTTCCCCTACAAAGAAATTGCTTAACCTCTCTTCTTGAAGTGTGATCTTTCTTTAGAAGGCACCTGTTTTGTCTACAAGAGGGGAGGGCACTTTTCCAAGGCTTAGGGCCAAATTTATTTATTTTTCACATTTCTGAACCACCCATTTCCTTCAAATGAAAATTTAAGCCAATGGCAATAAATGATCTATGCCCAGTATGCATACTATACCTACTCTGAGTCTTTTCTCACCAGTTTTGATATAGGCAACATTACTCATGGTGAATTAAGGCCCTCATCGCAATCCTTTTGTGACATACAATTGATGGAGCAGTTATCATTTTATAAGGGCCCAATGACCATAAAATAATAAAAGAAGTCTAATAATTAAGCATAGTAATTTGGTACTGAGATGATATACAGGAGGATAGGTAGCTTCACATATTTTAGGCACAAAAATAACAGTGGAGATATTTTTATTCCTGAAACAGGATAGGCTAATAATTTAGGATTCAAGAATAGCAGTATAATAAAATAGGACCTCAATGCAGGAAAATGCTTATGTTCAGCCAAAAGGCTTCCCCTTCTAGTGTAAACAATCAGTTGCAATACATACAACCAAAAATAGAAATGAATATATGAATGAAGTTAACCTTTCATTGGCTCTGCCACACCACCATACTTCCTATTTGCCACTCATATGCAAAAATAGCTTCTTTATATTTTCCTTATTGCTGGCAGTCTTAAGCATGCTTTTGTTGTGGTATTATTTATAAGCTTTTGAGATTGGATTTCAAAGGATGCTGTTCAAAAATCATTGCTGAATCTGGTGAGTGTGTCAACAGGTGAATGTGTCAGTCAAGCAACACTCACTCTTTCTGTTTGAAACAGGCCAATTGTTAAATGTAGAAATTCTAGTAGCAATAGCACTTATACTTATATACCACTCCATAGTGCTTTATAGTCCTCTCTAAGCAGTTTACAGAGTCAGCATATTGCCCCCAACAATCTGCATCCTCATTTTACCAACCTCAGAAGGCTGAGTCAATCCTGAGTCGCTCAGACTCGAATTCCTGGAATGAGCAGTGAGTTAGCTTGCAGTACTGTATTCTAACCACCGCACCACTATGGCTCTTATACTATTATAGTACTGCATGAACTAACAAATATACACTCAATCTACTTTTCAAAAGAGAGAATCAAATGAGTGTCTAATGGTTGATGTTGGCTGGGGAATTCTGGGAGTTGACAGTCAGACATCTTAAAGTTGCTAACTTTGAAAAACACTATTTTAGTACATCCCACACACACACCCTCCCCCGCAGCCACAAGTGGCCACGTATTTATGTACACCTGTTTGAAACAGTGGTGGGATTCAAAAAAATTTACTACCAGATCTGTGGGCGTGGCTTGGTAGGCATGGCAGAGGAAGGATACTGTAAAATCTCCACTCAGAGGGTGGTATTTGCCGGTTCTCCAGACTACTCAAAATTTCCTCTACCGATTCTCTAGAACTGGTCAGAACCTGCTGAATACCACCTCTGGTTTGAAGCATTTTTCATGATAGGTTAATGTAGTCAAACTAAAGGGAAGGGGAGATTAAAACAAAGATTATTAATAATCATCCTAAGAAGTCTCAAAACCTTTCTGTTCATCATGATGCCAGGTCTGCATCACAGCATGTGACCTGGAATATATCACATCCCAGAAAAACCCGTGAATGTAGCATGCCAGTAAAATGACACATGAAGGTTTTTCATTAATCTTGCTAAATGAAACCATGCTACTAAACTGGGCGAAATTAACTTGGTGCTCAGAGATGTTGGGTATATGGTGGGCAATTCATCCATTGAAAAAAGCATACAGGATGAGTCTGCTACTTTTCAGGTGTCATCTTTATTGGTTTCCTTCTCAATTTTCTGTCTGTCTGTCTGCCTGTGTCTATCTGTGTATGGGGGATGTCTGTCTGTCTATCTGTGATATCTATATTGGGACAAGGCAGAAAAAATATGAACAGATTTTCTGAGGGTGGTGTATAACCATTAATAATGTGCATCATATAATCACTTTCTTTTATTGCATGACCAACAGGAATAGATGCCTAACAAGAGGAAATGAAAAAAGTGAATATCTAAAGCACCTAATAAAAGGAATTTAGCATATTCATCTTCTCCTTTCGTGGCATGCAGTGCATGGAATTGGGGGGGAGTTTATTGGAATCATCATTGGGTTCCACAATGGGGATTTAGAGAACATCTGTGACCCAGTTCAAAGCATCAGTTCCATCGTTTTCAACAAAGGGTTCCAATTCAAACTATGTATTTGATTCAAGGAAGTGTATTGCTCCAATTCAGCTCTTTGAATAATGGTCAGTTGGTTTTTATCAGCTACTTTCATCTGGTCTGCTATTTTACTTGTGGATGTTGTTAAATTGAAATGTTCCGTCAAAGTTTTGCTCTGTCCTAGGTCAGTAATGTCCTGTTTTCTCCTTTCTCTTTTTGCATTATTGAAAAAAAAAAAAGATGCCTGAATGCATCTGTACAATTTTATGCTGGAGAGTTAAACCCACATTTAATTCAAAGGTGTAATGCAGAGGTTGACAAACACATTGTAGGCTTTAGAGCAAGGTGTCCTGGACAGAAACACAGCATGGGCAAATGGTTACAATTCCAAGAACTACTGTTAGACATCTGTGAGCTAGCTTGGCTCTATGTCAGTGTTTTTCAAACTCAGCAACTTTTAAGAAATGTGGATTTCAATTCCCAGAAATACTGGTTGGAGAATTCTGGAAGTTGGAAGTCTACATATCTTAAAGTTGCTGAGTTTGAAAAACACTACACTACATTAATATTCTCAAGAGGAATACTTGCTATTGCACAATTTTGTGAACATCTGATGGCAGCTTTCCCAATAATTCCCTGCATAATAGCAAACTACACCATAATATTTTCCTAAGCTACTGGCAATTAAATCAATGGATAGATTAGACAATTTATTCCAAGCTGCTTTTGGTCTTATTAATTTTTTTTATCCAAATGTATCATTTTGGGTCTTCTTCCTTTAGGCCTCATCTTTTATCATCTCTGTGAGCTCTATGGCTTAGATCTTTCTGAAATTTCTTCTCTGCCCATATTCAGATTGGGGTGAGGTTTTTTATTTTCAATTTTGTCACATGCTGTATTGGAAGCACATGCCCCAGATACCTATGTTGCTTGGGTTTTAAAATATACAGAAATCATAACATGTTAAAAATATACATGTTGATTCATCTTGTTAATTAGGCTGATGGAAGAAGGAATTCAAAACACAGGAAAGTCATCAAGTTGCTCTAATAAATGTACTCCAACTACCAACAATGTATTGCCTTGATATTTATAGGCTCTATTCTTGGAGTTCAACATCCCCTTTTCTCTTTGTAAGCTCTAGTGTCTTGGAAATAAAAGTGAATATATGTTTCCCAGAATAATGTTGCAAGATCCAATCTGGTCAGTCACCAGGACCAGAGGTTTTGTCTTCCAAGCTTTCAGACTCATACTGGAGTCCATCTTCAGGAAACTTCTCTCTAGCAGAGTGTGTACTGCTTTGTGTGTGGTATTTATAGTGCCTGTTGTAAATGGCTTTTTAGATGTTGGTTGGGATGTATTGATGGCTGGCTTTTAAGTCATTGTTTGCTTGTGCTGCCCAGCCTTTATGTTCTAAGTATTTGATAGATTTGTGGTAAATCAGCACTCCTGTTGACTGACGAGAGGCCCATTTCTCAGGCTCCAATCACTTCTCTGGCTGTTTTTGTGCCTGCTCGTCTAACAATCTTAGTTGCTGCAAAATTGAATGTTTGTCATTGTTCATTGCAATATGAGGCTACTAATGAGTTCAGGTTTCCTCATCTGATTGCTCACTTGTGTTCTTGCAATCTGGTGGTTAGCTTCCTTCCCATCTGTTTATATAGTCACAGGGGCATTCTGTAGATTACATTGGAAGTATGTCTCACCTCCAAGCAATCTTTGCAATGTGTATGGATATCTAGTGTCTTGGGTCTATGAGAGAGACAGAGATTCAATGGGTGATGTCTCATATTGACTTTTTCTGTAAGAAAAATTGCCTATTATATCTCATCCAGCTAATCAAGGCATTCATGCAGGCATGGCTGGATTTCATTTTTCTCATCTAAGGGAAGTATGTTGATAAAATACATTTTAATTAAAACATTTAATATTCAGGAATATGTTTGACTTAAGAGTATACTGGCTTTCTGGAGATATAGTTCTGTTAGTATTGTCCTGATTTCAGATAATCCTAAACGACAAGCATAAAGGACTCCTTTAAAGCTATTTGTGCTCCTTCCATTAACAGCTTACTAAAATAAGAGTCTTTTTCATATGGGAGCTTAAATAGGAAACTGAAGGGGGGGGGGGAAACACAGTCATATCTATAGATTCATTCAAAATGAAATAGGCTTAATTAAATTAGAGGGTTTTTTAAGATAAACCCTCTAACCAGGTATTTTTGTTAATGGGCATGCTCCTAGGATCAATCAGCAAATCCAACCAAGTTAACAATTATCTGCAGAAGTCCTTAAGAAAATTGATTGGGTTATTTGAGGAAAATGTCTTTTCCAATTCTGGTTCAGGCTGATGTGATCTATGCTTGCTGTCCTGAGACTCAGATCTAAAAGTTAGCACATTTTAAACTCATACATCAGTCTGAGGCTGAACCCCTTTGCATCAACAAAGAAACCATCTGTGACTTAAAGGAGATTTTCCACCCTTATATGCAGCGGTCTAAACTAAAGCATCTTCAATTCAGGGGTGGAATGTATTCAGGGCAGTAGATATGGTTGATAATTCAAGTGGAGGGTTAAATAATGGCATTCACTAATCAAATTACTAATTGAATTCACTAACTGGTAGAAGAATTAGTTGAAACCCATAGTCAGGACTCTTCAACAGCAAGAAGAGTTAGCTCAACATGAAGTCCCATTCACAGACAATGGGGAAAAATTAGCTCAGACAAGTGCTTACATTCAAATGCATTAGCAATTTTGTTTTGCATACACAGGCAAGTAAGAAAACCAGTGGGGGAAATCATCAGACTTTACAGAGAATAAAATGACTTGGTTAGCATTCTCATCCTCTCATGTACAGAACATGAGTTCTAAATATTTTAATAGTATCAAAGAGAGGATGGAAGAAAAGAATCACTCTTAGGTTCTACAATCTTCAAAGGAGATAGCATCATAGAACTATTTTTTTTTTCTCACATCAGCATCCTGGAATGGACAGTTCAAAGATTTCTTATATCAGCTTTTCAGCAGGGTGATTACTCTTAATTAGAAATGCATCGGATGTATTTATCAATTTTATTCACGGCTGAAAGCATGCATCTTACTTTCATTCAATTATGCACGGAAATATACACCAAGCAACAATTAACATTTTTGTTCCTGGTGGCTCCACAAGCCTTTTCCAGCTGGGGCACTTTCTTCAGAAATGAAAAAGCAAGCAAAATGGAATCCCCAAGCCAAGCAGGCATATGATACCAGAGCACATCTGGTCCAGCACATCTAAGCATTCCTTAACAAGTGCATACCTCAGCCAGAAAAACTACAAAGAACTTCCTTTGCCTACATCTGTGAGAAATAACATTCGACAATCAATTAAAGGCT
Source organism: Pseudonaja textilis (assembly GCF_049901715.1). Classification (NCBI taxonomy): domain Eukaryota; kingdom Metazoa; phylum Chordata; class Lepidosauria; order Squamata; family Elapidae; genus Pseudonaja; species Pseudonaja textilis. The sequence continues at coordinate 56,622,404 of NC_141990.1, read as the reverse complement.
GCCCTGTATTTGCAAAGGAGAATGTCAGGATCTTCTAATATACCTTGATCAGCAATCAAAGGACAATGAGGATGTTGAGGATATTCTGCCTTCCACAGGGAATATTTTGGTATAAAACAACTGCAAGGATCTTGACTGATTATTTTGTATTAGAAAGAAAGTAAAGTGAACTTTCTAATAAACTATGTGAGTTCACTTCCCTTTTTTCAATTTATTTTGGTTTTATGACATGCCTTTAAAGCATGTGAGGAAAGAAAGTTTCAATTCAGTTTGACTCCAGACTGGGTCTGACCATTAATTGTTTTTGAGTCAGAGATAAAATTGCCCTTCTCAAATATCACAGTGTCATTCCCAGCTTAAGAAAGACATCCAGATATATTTTGAAATGTATTTTCTGAAAAGAGAAAATGTTTTATAAAGTTTAAAGACATATCACTAGTAACATAATGTATACATTCCTGTTTCAATGTCTATAGACCTTTTTTAAAAAAGAAAATCTTACAAATTAACATGGAAAGTATGGAAGAGAGTTAGAATTTACCTGGAACTATAGAATCATAGAAATGGTAACACTTGACAGATTTGATAGAGGGAAATATAGGTAAACCTGCCCTTATAGGATGGGTCCATCTTATTTTTGCATAAGCAACTATGAGAAATGGAGTAAGACAATATCAGTAGTCTTGTTCTTTAAAAGCTACCACTTATTTCTGTTTGTTGACCAGGAAAAGTATCTAGTTGACAAATATATCATAAAACAAATTTATTACGGTAGTTAGGAAGACATACAAATTTATATTCATCTGGTAATGTCAAATTAGCTCAAAGCTTCTATTTCATGAATTAGAATATAGTTATTCTAATTCTGGTATTGGTATTCTAATAACAATGGGGGCATCAACTAAATTCCAAATGCTAAAGGTCCACAATAGCTGCAAACATTAGCACACAGAGACTATAGATTTTCTTGCAGTCTTTGTGTAGCTTCGTTTGTTTTTCTTCCTAGTCTTCAACCCAATTTACACGCTGGTGCTCACCAATCTTGAAACAGTTTTCCAGTGCTGGAACCCTTAAGTCCTGCATGTTAAACAGAGACAAAATATTTTATCCTTCTGCACTTGAATAACAAGTACACTTATGACGTAGCTAATGTAACTCCCTGCGCCATACTTTAATCTCTTAATATTGGAACAACGCTATACAAAGACCCCAGAAATTCAATTTTTAAAATAAAGCATTTCGGGCATCAGCAAGTTCTTTTAATTATCCGGTTCCTTTCCATCCCCTTATCCTCCCTTAGTGAGTTTATTGAGAATTGGTTGGCAATTTTGCTGACACAATTCTTCCTCTGCCCCCACTCCGTACAATTAATTTCTCACACTAATGCTGACAAAACAGGGCAGATCAGTTGGCTTTCCAGAGCCGAGGACTGAATACGACAGATTGCCTCCCTGTATTTTCCTTATCAAACTTTAAATATTCATAGCTCTTGTCAAATTAAATGAGATGCTTAGCCTGTCATCCTTGGCAACTCATCAAGTCCACAGGTTTTTCCATCTAAAATTTTTCTGGCTATTTTACATCTCTCTCTTAACATTATTCCTTGCCAGCTCATTTATCAGTCAGACGTATTCTGAAGAGATCTTGTTTGCTGTTGCTTTATCAAATCATCTCTGAGCCTACCAATTAAGAAAATATAAGACCAATATAAGATACTAAAAGACCAATAAATAAATAAATAAATTCATCTAATTATTAGTTGTTACTAAATTTAGGTTGCAATCTTCAAGTCAGCCTCTGAGGACATTCCAATAAGAATTGAACAATTGAGCAGATCTCCCATCTCTAAGCATCAGATGGCAAGTATTACATGCACATACACACTGTACACAGGGTGTACCATTTGTCAGACCCCATAGGCAATTTATTATGATCAAACTGAATTCCATTTTCTGCTAAACACATTTTTACTCATTTGATGCATAGGCTTTGAACATTACTAAGGACAGTAACATTTTCTCTGATGTTCAACAATACTAATGTGATAGAGTTTCTTAGATTGTCTATAGGCCCATGGAGCCTACCTTTTGGTATTGTTTTTTTAATTGTTTAATTCATATCACCTCTCTCTCTCTCTCTTTCTGTGTGTGTGAGAGAGAGAGGGGGGAGGGAGGGGGAGGGAGGGAGGGAGGGAGAGAGGGAGAGAGAGAGAGAGAATGAGAATGAATGAATCATGAATTTGTGTGAAGGTATGAACATACATATGAAAGATACAATACTCAAGTTTCCTTCAAAGCAGGACATAGAAAAAGCAGGATTTCTTCTGGAAGATTTCAATTTATGTAGCACCAGGAAATTGCAATAACAGAATTAAGATTTCCATGAAGCCACAGTTCTCAAAACAAGACATAGTCCCCTTGTGAGAAAATGGCACCAAAGTGACTTTTGTTGCCTTTGAGGTACAGCAGAATAGGTCAGGCACCACTACAAATACTAGAGCTCTACTTTATGGACATAAGCTTTAATAATGGAATCTAAAAAGTGTATCTGACCAAATAAAAAGAACGTAACACTGAATATATTATTGAACCACCTTTTAGATCATCTATGTAATGTGAGGACCTAGAAGAATGGCTAGCCTTGAACAAGGAGTCACATCATTGTAAGGAGTCCCTTTCATAACATACTTTCAGCTTTCCAAATTTTCAAAACAAGTAAACACATTGGGGTGAAGCTCTGGTCCTTTGAGATGCCATCACTCACACACATAAACCAGCCATGGTAGTAGAAAAATATTGTACTTCTACTGGAAGTCACGGGAAGTTAAAGAAATTGCATAAGAAAAGCAGAACGTTGAATGTTTCAATTATTTCTACCTCAAAAAGAGATAAAAATGAACTCTTGTACATGAAACAGGCTTGCCTTAATACTGATTAACACAGTTTCTGTTTTTCAGCATTTCAGACTACCTGTATTATGCTTGCAAGAAACTCGACCAAAAGTAGGTTGGCAGATATTTTGGTTAAAATTAATAGAAGATTTTTATCAACTTGAAAAGTCTGTCTAAAAAATCATCCCAGAAGCTGGAGATAGCAAGATTTTTTAGTTCCCCTGTCCTCAGCTCTTTTGAGAGAAAATTGAAGACCAAAACAAGTCCCTCATACTAGGATCAAAGGCAAAATGGAAATGGAGATGTTTTGTTTAAATGGGCCACTCTTGATTTAGTCCTCACAATTGCCTTCTGGATATGGATTAGTTTCTACTTTGTCTTCAGGGCAGGCAGCATAAAGTCTGAGGGTAAGGGATGCTTGTGAATCAAGTTAGGCTTTTGATACTTGAATTTAAAAAACCTGTTTGCCACTAAACTATAAAACTAGATCAAGGAAAGGGGATTGATGGCTAAAAATAGAAAGGAGGCAGTACATATTTTACACCCATCCACCATTTTTCTTTGCTCACCATTCTTGTCTTCGTATCAGGAAAAAAAAGGTTAGAAGGCTCTTTATTCCCCCGCCCCCCAAAAAAGTCCTATTTCAATTTTTTTTTCAGGTAATTTTTGACATAAATATCTTTATATTCCTCCCATGGGATACTTTTCCTCCATTATCTTTCTCTGTACAATTTATGCCCTTGGTTTATCTAAGTATGATTTACAACTGGAGAAAAGCTTTAGATGGGCTTTAGTTGCTATCATCACTGAGTGATTTATGCTGAATGTTCGTTCTTTTATAGCATTAATTAAAAAAAACCTCTTTGTCAAATGTTGTTTATTTGCTAACTCACTGGAAGAAAATATGACAGTTTCACAGATTAAAGAAGGCTGTCCTTTAAAAACCATTACAGCCTTGTGCAATAGAATTATTTGCTGTTAAAAGCACAATATTCAATGGGATTAAAAAACAAAAGTGGTTAGGAAAAACTCACCAAGACGCATGTTTAATCAAAAGGAAAATATAGCTCAGTTTAAATATATGTAAAATTATGCACATTGGAAAGTTAGAAATATCCTAAATTCAGAAATGCATTGATGGGGGTCTAGTTGTCTTTTTTTTTAATGGAGGGGTTTGTTTGTTTTTTGGTCCCTTTAAGTCATTATTGACTCTTGGCAACTGCCTAAACAAATCCCTGCAGTTTTCTTGACAATTTTTCAGCAGTGGTTTGCCATTTTCTGCTTCCTAGGCTGAGAGTTTCTGAGTGGTCCAAGGTCACCCAGCTGGAAGACCCTGACTCAGTGTGTGGAAGCTGTGAAAACAAAACAAAACAATTACATGGAATCCATAAGAAAGAGATTGAAAACAACATTGTGTTACCCTTGTACAAATCAATAGTATATCTACAGATGGCTTATAATGTACTGTTTTAGATGCCTCATTTGAAAAAAAAATTACTGTATGATGGAGACAGAAAAAGTGAAGAAGACGGCAGCCTAAATTATCAGGAAGTACCAAAATGTTCCCTATATGAAAAGATTAAAACACAGAATTATCTTGGCTTTTTTAAAAAAAAAGGCAGTGGGTCAAGATGAACATAATCCACATTAACAAAATCTTCCATGACATGGAGAAAAGGTAGAGTAAGAATACTGTCCTTTCTGCAAGTACCACAATTGGGTCTGATGACATGAAGGTGAGTCAGAAGAGAAAAATTGTGTTTCTTCCTAAAATGCATAATTAACCAGCGTAATTTATGGTCATCGACATGGTGATCATCACTAACTTGCATGGCTTTGAAAGGGCACTGGATAAATTAAAGAAGGATATGCCTTAGCAGTGTTTATTAGTCTTGGGGAGTCTGTTTTACCTCCAATTTGGGAGCATTATATCTCTAAATACTAGTTTCAGGGGAACAGTACTCTCCTTTCCCTGTTTATGAACACAGCAGTTCAATATAAATATCAAAATATTGGTTTCAGCCTTATCAAGCAGGGCCAGTTCTTTGTTATGTATTTTTATTATTTACATATACGAATATCAAACACAATGTGACCATCCTGGTGTTTCCTCTCCCATACATACTGAAATAAAAGACAAATAACATACATGCTTTTTATACATTACTGGTTTTGTGCAATTATTTTTGACCGATATACACATTTTGGTACATACATGGCATCACATTCTGGGTCAGCTTAGCCTGGTTATTTTATGTACTGCCTCCTACCTCTCTATTCCAACCATTTGTAAAATATATTCTATGTATTGTAGTATTCTGTCTCCCCTTTATTTTTTAGTTCTAATGTTAATCTATCCAGTTCCATGTAAACCAAAATTTTCTTTATTATCTCCCTTTCTGAAGGTGTATTTTCACTTTTCTATTGCTGGGCATATACCATTCTTGCTGCTGCCAGAATGTGTAGTATTAAATACATTAACCCTTTACTCTATCCCTCTGTTGTAATTCCTGCTAGAAATAGTTCTGGATTGAATTCTAAGTGTTGTCCCACCATTTTTTTTTCTAGCCACATCTGAATCTGTCGCCAGCAGGGCCAGTTCTTATGTCACTGGGTTATTTAGATTTGTTTTGATTGTGAGTCACAAACAATGCATCAACACCACCACCATTCCATCAGACAGAGAAGTCATGCAGCTTCAAAAAGGCCTTCAAATCTTATGAAGAACCATTGTGAGTTCTGGACTACTGTGTGCTTCTTTATTTACATTACAAAAGGAAATAAAGTACTTGTTAGCATCAATGTTGAATAGATAGGTCATAGTAGTCCAGATAACCAGCCCTCACTGGTTGCTACAATTCACTCTCGGAAATCTGACTTTGTTTTGCAATAAAGCCTTAAACCAACCACTCTTTCCTTATTTTCCTATCCTTGAAGTAAAGTAATATTGGAAAGTCCAAACCATTTGCAGTATTTTGTTAGGCAGGTCCCAGTGCTAAAATTGGTGAAGATCCTTTTGGACCTTGGGCATGTCTCTGAGGAATTAACAATTTCCTTGCAGCTTTGTGTCATTGCATTCTTTACCCTAAGTATATTCCATAGCCATTTATATTCTCACATACTTCCATTTTCTTATTTTAATGTCAGAGATGTCATTTGAATGTTAGATGCTCATTTGAGTTCCAAATGTATTCTTCTTGTATACTTTTGTGCATTTTGTACATGAAACCATGAGGTACTTACTGTTTTCTAAACATGTCTTTTTCTCTGATGTGTCATCTTTAACAACCACAAGGAAAAACAACAAGAAGTGAAAGAAAATCTAATTTGTATTCCTTGGGATATGTCTAGAAACTGTAACCAATTCCTTCTCCGACCCTGTCTCCAATTTTGTGTAAATGATTTAAAAGTGCTAATCCAGTGCACTAACAAAAAGGAAAAGGCAATGTTGATGACACATGGTAAATGTAGAGAGCGAGCTAAGATTATAATTCCAGACAAATATCCTAGAATTATGTTTAAGAGAAATTAAGAAATTATTTTCCACTTCTGACTTTTGAGTTTACTATTAACATATCAATCAATCAATCAATCAGAATAGAGTTGCAAGAGCTTGGAGGTCTTCTAGTCAAGCTCTCTGCTCAAGGAGAAGAGAGACCCTATACCATTTCAGACAAATGAAGCCTCATAAATTAATTTTAAATGTCTATAGTATTCTAGGTTTTTTAAAAAAAACTTTCTCTGTCCTTTTATATATCAAAATACATTAAAAAATTTAAAGGAGAGCCAAAGTGGAAAACATCAAAATCAGATCTAATTTTCAGATTACAAATAGCAACAGTAGCATTTTGGACAAACACACATTACCAAATGTTTGCTTTCAACCAGTGATGCAACCAGTTCATTTCTGCTCATCTCACTCTAGTTGCATTTCATCTATTACCCAAAAGGTCAATGTGTGTAAAAAGACAACTTGTGCATCTTTCGAGCTAATTCAAATTATAGACAATAGCAACTAAAGGTATAGGTTAGTTTTGCTGAGGTCAGAACAAACAATCTGAAAAAAGTCAAGGCTATTACAATAATAATGCACAGAAGTGTCTACCACTTATCTTGCCTCAAAGCATGAGTTCCTGGCCTATTATAACACTCAAGTGGGAGAAACAGGTTTAACAATTGAACCATGCTTCTCATGAATAAGTGATGATGATGTTATTTCTGCTGTGTTTGTATTTTCACTTGGCAATTACTGGATTTCTTTAACAGCTTTTCTCATTGTCACAAGAAACAATTTAAGATAGAGCCATGTCTTTCAGGCTTCTAGTTCTATTATCAGCTGAGAGAAGCCTGATACCAACTAAAGTTTTCAATAAGTTTGGGAGAAGGTTTAAGAGCAGAAAATGGGTAGAAAACAAAGCCATATTTCACCCAAATAATTCCAAATATGTGAAATTGGATGGATGATTGCAAAAAATAGACATGCTATCTTGATATTTGTGCCATTGAACTTGTGGGGATTTACTTTGAGTAAACACAGAGATTCTCTCTATTATATTTAGGCTGTAAAAATCCACATAAGACATCAGCTGAGTTTCTTTTGCAAATCCGGCATAGCATCTTTTTCCATATCATTCTTGTAGCCTGTCATTTTTAAATCCACCTTCATCTTGATTGGTAAAATGTGTTCGTCTTTGACAACACCTTTGAAACATAGTCTATCTATAGATAGCAAACACTCTTAAAATTAACTTCCAGGTCCCAAAAATGTCCTTCAACATTTTGTTCCATTCTGCCTTGCTAAGTAAAATTTCTTCTCCTTTCATTGAAATCCTTTATTTCCTCTGGTTTCCTCTATTGTCCAATATACAAAATCTTATCCCATCATTTAAAAAAAAAAGATAATCCAGAACCAAAGCATTTTCTCACAGGGAGGATTTTTGTAATTCCCAAATCTTATTTTAAATCCATCTAGACATTTAGTACATTTTTAACTTGCCAGAAAAAAAATATATCAAAGTTTTGCTGTTTTTCCAAAAGCATTTTTCAGATCCTTAAACTTGCATTTAAAATGTAAGTTTTAAATTTTTGCTAAGGATTGAAAGAAACTTATCCAACACCAGTTGATCCAAAGATTTATAATAGCCGAAGAGCAATTAACAAGTAATTTCTAAACTTGATTTTTAAAAAAGTATGAGAACTTAGTGCCCTTTCAAAGGTGCCAGCCATAATTTTATCAACATGGTCTCTCTCTCTCTCTCTTTTCTCAGAGCTCTAAACCTGCCAATGGTCTCATGGTCTCATTACAAGTAGCAAAAGTGGGAGTATTTGTGTACAATCTCAAGTCCTCTCCTTGTCCAGAAAGGAATTATAAAAATCACATCTACTTGCTGGCTCTTCATTCCACTGAGGCCATTGGTTCCACTTTCAATGGAGCTGTCTTTAGTTCACAATTTCTTGCCTGGAAGTCCTGCAGGCAGCACATCCTTTTACTTTCTGATACTTGAAGTTTAATACTATACTCAGCCAATATGTACACTATTGAGCAGTTACATCCCATTCAGTAGGCCAACTTTCTTGAACTTCAATTCACCAAGTATCTAATTAATTATGTATCTGATTTACCTCTCTCTGCGTGCAGAGCACAATGTTTCTTAAGCCCATTTCAAAATAAGTTTGTCTGATGCAAAGCTAATGCAGCTAAAGATGTGGAACCCACTGGAGAATTCAACAACTGTTTACCAATGTCTAAAGCAGCACATGCTGGCTGGGGAATTCTGGGAGTTGAAGTCCACGCACCTTAAAGTTGCCAAGGTTGGACACCCCTGGTCTATACCTTTTATACATCTTGTTCATAAAAATCTCAGATGATGGCTCTTTAATGGTATTAAGGGTATTAATACCATTAAGGTATTATTCCCATCATTCTTTTTGATCTGCTGGAATTTTTTTTACTGAAATCACATACACCGATCCTCTGTAGCTGAATCAAAATGAATTATTGTAGTTGTTTTAACAGGGAATGTGTTTTTCTTTATTGTGATGTGGCATATTTGTTTTTGATCAATAACAGCTGTTAAAATTTATGGAAATTTTTAATGAGAGGACATGTAGCATCCCAGATACCCTTCAAGAAAGGAGGAAAACTGTTTAGTAGTGAACACTATGGGAGGGGGGAAAGATAGAATCGTGGATTATAAGTATAAAGAGGTCATTTGGACTATTGATTCCTACCCTCTGCTCAGGAACCCAAATTAAAGTGTCTCCAACAGAAGAACATCTACATTCTACTTGTGTACATACAGTCAAAGGCAACCCACCTCCTTTCTGGATAACTGAGTTCCACTATTGGACTGCTACTATTGTTATCAATTTTACCTCGTTACATTCAGTTCTATTCTTTCTTCTAGTAACATAAATCCATCATTCTTCATATCACACTGATATTTTTGCTTGAATGCATGGATCCCCTTGCTGTCTAATTGTGCCAGATTCTAGAGTGAATGTGATGTTGGATTTGCAAGAATGCATACCACATTTGGCATGTTATTTAATTCTTTGATTAAAAACATGTTGTGGTTGCAGATTGGCTTACAGCAGGCCATAGTCTAGGAGAAGGAAGTATAAGGAAAATCTAGACTGTAACAACGATCAGATGAAAAATCTAAATGAAGTCCTAGTATATAAGCTATATCACCGAAAAAAGCAGCTCTCCAAACATAACTTGTTTCAACGTATCAGTGCATACTGAACCCTCAGATGTTTGAAGAATATCAAATGAAATAGTAGGAAATTAGATATTTTGTGGGAAATGGAAATATCAGGCAATACATGGAAGAGAATACTTTTAAGGAAGAGAGAAAGGAAGAGAGAAAATGTAGAAGAGTATGAAGAGAAATTGAATGTAGAATTACAAATGGAGAAATTAGAAATCAAGAATTGAGAAGAGGTAAGAGAAATAGCAAAGGAAAGCAGCTGAAGAAAAACAAGGAAAAGTGAAAAAGAGAATGTGACTGCAATATGTGAGACGACACACAGAGACAAGAATCCAAAAGTAAACTAAGAAGGAGGAGACATCTATGATGGAGTTGAGAGCAAGATGGATCAATGGAGAGATAAAAGTTACAGAAAAAGAGACCGGTGAAAAAATGGTAGAGCAAGTGTGTGGCAACAGGAGAATAAGAGATAAGACAATGAAAAGAATGTAGCAAGAGTTGGTCAGATTAGACAGGCAGAAGGTGGCAGAGGGGGGAAACAGACAGGGCAAAGGGGATCGTGTGGTTAGGCCAAAATAGTAAATTAAAATAGCCCAGGAGAAGATTTAGCAGTGTAGAAGCATGGATATTTAGTTGTTGAGGTGAAAACCATACAGGTATTTAGATATGAGAAGCCTGGAAACCAAACTCAGTATGTAATACACAGGGTCTTGCCATGCTAAGAGATTATTGACCCTAATTTCTCAAACAGCTGCGAAATGTTTACAATAGGGCAAATTTATTATAAAGAAGAGATTGTCAAGGCTGTCATAAAGTTCCATTCATTAAATATTTCCTTTTTTGTTTGAAACCATGGGGTAGCTTTCTTGCATTAGGCTTGAGATGCTCAAGGAAAAATTAAAGGGGATTTATCATTCCTTTGCCAAGTCCTATTCATGACTGAGATAGCCACAACATCAAATATTACTTAAAGAAACTGATAGGAGCTGGAAAAGGCCCAATGGAAGCCTTGGAGTAAACCAGTACTTGAAGAGACCACAAATCCAATAGCAGGGCTGTAAATATTCCATAGCTGCACAAATTATTCAAATTTGCTGAATGTTTTTAGTTACAACAAAAGACACTAGCAATATGTCCCTGCACCTCTAATACCTATGACAGTAGGACATGGTTTCTCACTCTGTGGGACAAGATCAGAGTCTTAACTACAGGGCACAGATGCAAATACACATTCTCTCATGTAGTCACATACATACTACTGTGTACATATGTGATTACATATAGTTTTAGTAATATTATAGCATAATAAATAACAATTATGTGGAGCCTAGCTGTATGTACAATGCTTCTTGAGATCTCTTATTTAAGACATGGGAAAATAAAAGCAAATTTCCTGCTTGGCAGTTGGATGTTGCATGTACACTTGGATTAAAATGTACTGAACAGAAACACAATGAACATTTTAAGGGAAAAAAAGATAAGTAACCTTTCAGGTTGTTCTCAGAAATAGGTGCTCTATGTTCTCTACTACTAAGATTAACAGTGCAGGTTGAAGGACCCCTGGCTGGGAAGTAACTGGAAAGAAATTAAGGACAAAGACAATTGGAGGAAGAATCTTTTGATATGTGGAAATCTATAAAGAACAACAAGCAATATAGAACATAAATCAGGTTTCCATAGTCTTCCTTAAGAGTTGTAAAATAGAAGATGACTAGGGTGAGCACAAAGGAGGGGCCAAACACATCACCAGTCATGAATCCTTTCATGCTCACAAGAGATCTATCCCCAGCCATCTTGAATTCTTTCTACTCTTATCTCCTACTAATTTCCTTTGGCAGATTCTTGCAGAGAGCTTAAGCTTGCAATAAATCTTTATACCCACTTGAACTGATTTTTCTGGCTCTTGACAGTAAATCTGAAGTTCTCATGTTTCAACTTTAAGGATTTTTTTCCCCCAACTCCACAGCACTTTGATTTTCTCTTTTAAGAAATGTACTATTTGTATATCCTTACATGTACATTCCACACATTTGAACAAGCTTCTTCATGTTTTACAAACAGCTTTCTGGTTGCAATTCATTTCTGCTGTACACCTTTCCTTTCATGAAAGCAACTTGATACACTTCTTAAATTGGGAATTGGAAAACTACATTCAAATATAAACAGATGTTCAATGACTGTGTCTTAATTCACATAAAGGTTTGAAAAGTTTGAACTGAATTAATCAGTAAATAAAAATGGATGGGTATGACCATTTTTCACCTTTCTTTTTCTTCTCTGAACTCTGACAAATTTAGGCATGATAATTGAAGCCAGCAAAGTGAATTGAAGAAAAGGAAAATGTTGTAGGTTGGTTGGTTGGTTGTCTATCAAGATAAAATATATCTCCAAACAAACAAACAATAACATTTTCCTTTTCTTTAATTTACTTTTCTAGCTACAGTAATCATGCCAGGTTTCACAGCTGTATAAGCCCCATGTACCCTCCTTCCTGATAAATCAGTCTGTTTTTTGATTTCTTCTGATTCTTTTTTCACATTAAATCGATTGAGTTTCATGTTCTTGTCAAAGATGTTTCCTTTTAATGCTATTATTTCAAATGGCTTACGGAGAAACAATTTGAAAACAAAGGAGGGGGAAGCAATTGGGGAGAAAATAAGATTGTCTTTGTGTTCATTTGGCTGCTTTTTTAAATTAGAAAGGGATCCCAATAGACAGAGAAGAAATATGTTTTTGTAATTGAGGCAGAAGGCTCAACATGTCCAAGTAGACACTCATCTAGACATTTTTTTTAAAAAAGTTTTTGATATGGGATTTTGCTAAAGAATGTATTACAAGAAAATGTTTAGATCAAGACATGCTTTAGATTTCATACACAGTTTCAGAAGATCCTGAGTTTAATTTTGGGTTTGTTTGTTTGTTTGTTTGTTTAAACATTTGTACAGCAGCCTATCTTATAACTAATTCTGGACAGCTCCCAAAGAGCTTTCCTACTGATTTTTTAATCTACCTTTTCTCCAAAAAGGTTTTTATTTTTACATTCTAACTCATTTTAGTGTCTCAGAGCATCTTCTCTAGATTAGGCTAAGAAATAGTGACTGGTACCAAATTATGCTTGGATGGGCCTCATAATACTTCATAGAAGAACAGTGATGAGGAGGTTTGCTTGTTTGTTTGTTTGAATGACTTAATGCACCTCCAGCTAAACACAAGCAAACCCAATTACAGTAAAAAAAAATAGTGTTAGATTCAACAGTGTCTTTGGGGACAGGGTAAGAAAAAAATCAGAACTGAAGCCTGCACTGTTTTGTATTTGCATTGATGGTTGTAACATCTACAAACAGCTTTTATCGTAGTGATGTAACCAGCATCTTGACAAATTCACACACCCCTTCACTTAGAAGGTTAGAGATGTACTCACTAAACCTATAGAGATCCTGGCACAAGTGTGTGTGTGTGTGTGTGTGTGTGTGCACATGTGTGTGCGCCCTGGTAACTACCAAGAGGAAGACAATTTTGCCTAAATTGATCTGCTTCAACATCCCAAAGGTTTTTTGGAGGATGGCAAATAAATCTTATGCCTGCCAGCCTCCAAGTCTTTACCAGTGAGATGGAAAGAGACATCTCTCTTACTGGGAATGCAAAAATCCTTGCAACCACTATGTGGCAGGAAATATAGGTATCTGTATCTCTTGGTTGCCATCTTGTGGCTGTCCAAAGTTTTTCACAGCTCATCTATTAGGTGTACCGAAGAGGAGACAGAAGTACAAAGTGAACAAAAAGAGAAGCAAAAATGTATCCACCAAAGGGTGGAAATGGACAAAGGGCAAATTTTAGAACAACTGGAGTGGCTAGTATAATTGAACCCAAATGTTTCTAGTTCTAGCTAGAAAAAAATTCTAATAATTTCACTGTGTCACTAGAATTAGTTAAGCAGCAATACATGCATCAAAACACTATAAAAGGCAATTTTCAGTATTGCAGGTAACAAAGACAAATGCAAGTGTTTCTCCTTGAACCATTCAGGAATGCCAACAACTCGGATTTGTTAGTCAATAACATGTAATTTATAACCATCAGAATGAATACGAACAACCTTGAAAGGAAATGTGATAAAATCAGCTGATTGACACTTTACACCTCTCTTTTCAGTGTATTTCAGTGTACAGTCAATACAGGAAGAATGAGTTGGTGAAGTTGTCTCATGGGTGGGAAAGCAGTCCGAATGTCAGTCAGGGTAAAGTAGGCCACCAGAATTGCATGGAGTATGTTATGGGTGCTTTTCATGCAGCAAGTACACATACAGGCCTCAAGGTTTTGGGTGCCTTCACAAACTTGTTCCAAAAATTGTGAGGGGAAAAAAATAAGGGGAAAAAATGCATTAGGAAAAATAATCATTTCACTTATTTAATTTAATTACTTAATTTTCTTTCATTTCAATTAGGAATGTAGTAAAGATTTTCTCATCATTCCTCTGAACAAGGCACATAGAACATAGAACAGAGTTAGGAGGGACCTTGGAGATCATCTAGTCCAACCCCCTGCTCAAGCAGGAGAGTTTATTCCAAATATTAGCCTCTACCTAGGATCAAACTCACATCCTCCTGATTGTGAGGCAAAAGCTCCACCTCTAGACTACCACACTGGTTGGATTATTATGTATGACTGGGCTTGCTGAGAAATGAAAGGCAGGGCAAATCCTGTGTTTTTCAGATTCACAACCTGTCCTTTGCTTCACAGCTCTAAAATGGGTAAGGGTTAATATCTTGTTAAAAACATCATCATCTATTCTATGTCTATGGAAATTTTCAATCATCCAGGCCATGGTTGTCCCAAAGATGCTTTTCCAAAATGCAATTGGACTTCTCTTAGTTTTTTCCCCTTGAAAAATGTTTCATTTCTCATTCAAGAATTCTTCAAAATGAAAGAAGCTTTTCAGATGAGAAGTGAAATATTTTAAAGGCAAAAACCAAGATAGTCCAACTGCTTTTTGGAAAGGCATCTTTTGGATAATCATCATTTACTACTTTTGTTCAGTTGTGCCCAGATAGGAAGAGTGAAGATGGCATACCTCAAGTATCTAGAAAGTCTCAGCCAGGGTTTTTCTTAACCTGCTATTCAATCTAACTGAAGGGCAAATGTTGTGGCAGAGCCACAAGAGGCCTGGACCTCCAAAATAATTCTTCCTCATAAATCTGCTTTAGTTAATTAAATGTAAGCCCTGTGACCTGTTTAGTTTAACCCATGGAAGGATAGAGTCACGATTCAAAGTAAAGATTGGAGGAAAAAATACTACTGTTCTTCTGTAGCTTATTATTAGAGAGTGGCATAACAATTATGACTCTTATCACCTTGAGGAGGAGGGCAAATTGAAGTGATAGATAGGCATGGAGGATCTGTAAGGGAGTAGGGAATCAATTTCTCTCTATCCCTGGTGCGAATTTTATTTGCATTGTGAACTGAAGGGCAATGACTTCAGGCTGCAAATTCTAACTTACCAATTGCTATTATAGTCCTGTTGCCTGGAACTGAGTTGCCTGCCGAGGAGTAATTGAAGCATTCAGTCTCTTGAGAGACCAGAACAGCATTTGGCTGACTATAAACTTGAAAGCAAAAGCTACAGATCTTCCTTTCAGTAAAGACAGACTTTGAATTTGCATTGTTTGGATTAATTTAGGCTTGTGTGTTTAACTCTGTGGTTTGTTGAACTGATTCCGTGCCTGTTTTCTTTTTTGAAGTTAAATGTGTACAAGTTTAATCCAATCTAGTTCCATAGGAACTACATGGGCAGAGGTTATAGAAGTCAGTTCTTACTTAGCACCTCATCAGCACACAATGCTTCATAAACTATGCAGCAGGAGCAATACGTTTTACTTTGACTCCAAGTTAATGTTCCCAGAAGGCTACCAGGGAGATATAGAAAACATCTCTTCCATCCTTTCTTCCAGACAGAAGTAAGGCTAAGTTACTACTGTAAATGTTTTATTATTATCATTTTTATTACTGGAAGATGGATTTGAAGAGATTCAAAGAGAGGGCAGACATATCTACAAGCTCCAACAACTTCATAAAAAATGTTGGAAGCTGTTAGTGTTTGGGGACAAACCCCCAAGCAGAGTGCACAGCAGCAGTCAAGCCAGGCAGCCAAATGAGAGAGAGAGGCTGGGCCCAAGAGTATACACACACTGGAGACAAAAACACTGTTTGTAGTTTTTAAATAGTTATTTAATTCACACAGAGATTAAGAAATGTCATTCAGTCATTCAGTCCATATGTCAGTATCCAATATATCCATCCAGTTACCTAGTCCATTAACAGTAAATACAATGTCTTTATCTGCTTGTAAATCTTCTCCTCCCGATACCTTTCTCTCAAAGACAACGCTGAGTATGCACAGCTCACCAAGTAAACAGTCCTTTTGTTCAGTAGAAAAAGGTATCTTGCACAGTAGCCAACAAGCAGACGTCTCATACAGGAGTAAAACAGCAGGCAGCAGAGATCAGAGAGACCAGCAGACCAGCGACCAGTAACACACAGGAAACAGTAACCAGCAACTAGAAACCAGGAAGTGTTACGTCTCTCACTCTGCCTTATTACAGCTGCTTTGCAACCGCACCCTTAATTATCAAATTACATTGCAGTTTTGTGCTTAAAGCTACAAACACTTAAAACTAGGTTTATACATTTATTCACCCAAACCTAGTTGGAGTATCCATATACCCAACAGAAGCTGCATTGCACCATTGCATTACAAGCTTTGCCTCTTTCATACATACATGTAATGTCATTAGGCATGTACAAAAAAGGTAGTTTGTTATGTGATGGTATGGTATGGTACTGAGTTCGCCATTTGTTCTTTTGATACCCTCCCTACAGATTCCCCTAAGAAAGGCATTGAAGGAAATCAATCCGTAAAATAACTCCATGAGGAGTTACTGGGGTCTTGTTCTGGTCATTTGACTTAAAAATCTCCTACATTATGAAATGTGTTGATTTTTTTTCCTATACTAACCCGTTTTCTCCTTTTTTTATTCATAAAAGGAGTTTTCTTCATTTTCTATGCCTGCTAAATTCATTCTAAAGTCCTTGATTAAAAGAAAAACACCCCACAGTTGCAGATGTAACTAATAATCTTTCTTCTTCTTATTTTCTCTACAATTCTGTGATGTGAGTTTAGCTGAGAAAGAGTGAATGGCCCAAAGACACCAAGTCAATATTCATGCCTAAAGGAGCAATAAAACTCACAGTCTCCTGGTTTCTATCCTTAACACTAAACCAGTCTAGCTCTTGTTTTAGGAGCCATTTATTTATTTATTTGTTTATTTAATTTAATTTAATTTAATTTATTGACCATCCATCTTACCACAAGGTAACTCTGGGTGGTTTACAACATTGAAATATTACAAAACCTATACACGATCAAAAGATAAACACTCATCCCTAACTAAAATAGGGAGTAGGGATGAGAGAGGGAGTAGGATGAGCAGGGGGGACGTGGGATCTGTTATTAGTCTGTCAAACACTCCCAATGTAAACCCCACTATTGGAGCCCCAAACCAGCTGGCCAGTTGGCTGAATTTTGATCATGTGATTGTGGGGATGCTGTCATAGTTTTAAGTATAAAGACTGGTTGTAAATAACTTTTTTTTTCAGTGCAGTTGTAACTTTGAACCATCACTAAATGAATGGTTGAAAGTCAAGAAGCTTCTGGTGTTGTAAAAAGCAATGCAGTTCCAACACTTCTGAAAGGTTACATAAAATAGTAAAGAAGTTCTGTTTCAGTGACCATTTAACCTCATAAAGACATCAAAATAAATCATACTTATAAATCATTCAAAAGAGACAAAAAAGCTAAAAGAAAACAAAAGATCAGAACACAACCTCCCCATCAGCCAATATCCCAGATAAGCAGGGATTAATATCAGGCAAACAATCAAGCAGAAAACATTACCCTAATCAAGGTCATCATGCATGCTGATGCTAATGGCTAGTTGGGATAGGGAAACATCTGCAAGCAAGCAACTAAGCTCAGAATGCGCCAAGAACTCTGGAATCCATCAGAAAATAAGCATGATTAAGCCACAATTGATTGCACAGTTTACTGTGAAATCTGTGGACTTATACCAGAATTAATAATTATATTTTTTGTGAAAACATATATAAGAGAAAAGGAAACTGAAACATCAAGTGGAAGATAGGATTTTTATATTTATGCAATGCTACAGAAGAAACCATGGACCATATGTTAAATCTGATTTTCATGATACTTTGTAAATCTGTCATTTTTAAGAGGATCTGGGGAACATGCTTTATTTTGGTGATGTGAAAGCTTATGCTGGTTTTTTATTGTTTTTAATGCTGATTTATTCCAAGGTATTGCAGTGACTGGTCTCTTTCTCTTACTTCTATAGTAAAAATCCTGCCAAATCGTGCAGTGAGCCAAATCTCCCCTTTTTCCCTTGAGAGAAAAAAACTGTCTACTTTGAAGACATACTTTCGAAGAGAGGACCTATTGCAGTGAACCAATGATGACTAAAACTTTTCTAAGAAATATCAGTCGGGATTTTCTGGTATTGGATTTCTTTTTCCTTTACATTTTTATGTCAATGCCAAGCTGAAAATTTTTCCTGCTCTTGTATAATTTCTCATTCCATTTGTAGGAGATAATTTGCTTTAGAATTTTTCCCAAAGAAGATAAAAAATTGGGGAAAATTCTCTTGACCGGAGCTTGTTTTTTTTCATTTGTTTACTTAAAAAATAATTTGTGGCACAATCACTTCTCCATTGATTTGAAATTATCATGATTGTTCATGATTTGGTAAAATAACAGAATGTAATGTCAAAAAAAGAACTCTTTCCTCTCCTGAAGAATTTGAGAGAAATCATCCATCAAATTGCTTTGCATAAAAAAATTGGGAGCAGAATTTCGGAAGTTCATTATTTATGAGCTCTGTTTTACACATAGTTATAACAAATCTATTCTCTGATTTTCATTGTCTTGCTCACAAATTTTCATTTTGACTGGGGAAAAATATAGAATATTACAGATCTTTGTCCATTTCCTGCTGTATGGGCTTTATGTAGTCTTTACAAGAGAAAGGAATTCTATAAAAGTTGTAGTACATCAGGATGATTTATTTTAATTATTTTAAGAATAAATGAAAAATGTTAATTCAGTTCTTGAGTGCTGCATTTTATTTGACCAGCCCTGAGAACTCACAAATATGAGTGTGTGGGGTTTTTTGGGGGGGTGGGGGGGTGGGGTGGGGTGGGGTGACCAAATATTATACTCAAATCCAAACTGGTTGAAAATTCTTCCACTAGCTATCCCAAACAATTCTTATTTATGAAGGAGATCTAAGATTAACCTGCCATAGATAGAAAGAATGTTAACTTTTCTATTAGGTATTACAACATTTGTAATTCTCTGGGTTTCCACCTAGCAAGGAAATCCCACCATTTAAAGAAATGTCTGTTTTAATGGCAAGTTGAATGGATATTTTCAGTTAAAAGATTCTATACAGGTTAGCAAATACCAGTGAAATATTTCTCACAGGCTTGAATCTATCTAGCCTTTCCTAACGCAACATCCTTCCAACATATTGTACTGCAACAGCCAGGTTTCTCTCAGCTCGTGATGGTGTATCTGATGTTCATCAGGCTGAAAAAAGTTCAGTTTAACTTGAATCATCCATATATTTGTTTATAATGGACATAGAAAAGGAATAACAGGCTTTTATGAGATGAGCTGGATATCTTCTTCTTCTTTTTCTTCAGCGTTTGTCTCGCGCTCGGGCGAGGTCCGCTAATGTCCTTGAGTACTGCTTCCACACCTCTCTGTCTGCCACGCGTGTCGGGTCTGCCTTCGCGATCTCTAGATCGGCCTTGATCGTGTCCATCCAGCGTTGTTTAGGTCTACCACGCGGTCTCGCTCCTCCGACAGTCACCTTCATTACAGATTTGATGATGGATTCTTCCTTGGCGCGGCTCACGTGGCCGAACCATCATAGCCGGGACTGCCTCATGACCGTGGGGATGGGCACGACGTTGAACCGTCTACGCACTTCTTCGTTCCTGATGCGATCGAGTAGGGTGAGGCCTACGACCATCGGAGCATTCGCATCTCCATTATCTGGAGTCTGCTTTCGACTTCTTTGGTCGTCGCCAGCACTCTGCGCCGTATATGGCCACGGGCGCACCACAGAGTTATAGATTTTCGCCTTCAGGCGCATCGGCATCTTCTTGTCACAGAGGACGCCCGTGACGGACTTCCATTTGCCCCACGCTGCATTGATCCTGGCTGCCACCTCAGTTTGTAGTAGGCCTTCTTCCCCAAGAGTAGTTCCCAGGTACTTGAAGGTGGAGGCGCGGTAGCTCCTGCCCGTTCACGTGGATGGAGCCTGTCATTTCATTGACTTCTTTAGGTTCAGCGGAGCCCGAACTGCTCGAGGTGGTCGTGCCACTGTTGGACTCGGTGCTCGAGTTCAGCCTTGCACAGGTTGGCCAGGAACACATCATCGGCGTAGAGCAGCGTCCATGGGGCGGGCGTGTACAGGTCGTGGTGTAATTGTGTCCATCACCAGAATGAACAGCAGTGGTGAGAGAGCAGAGCCCTGGTGTACGCTGACGGTAATATTAAACTCCTCTGATATCCCAGCTGCCGCTTTTACACGGCTTTTGTGACATCTGTATAGGAGTTGGACCCATTGTACGAGCAGCTCAGGCACGCCGTGATCTCGCAGTGCGTACCAGATGAGATCGTGCGGGACTCGGTCGAAGGCCTTTTCCAAGTCTAGGAAGGCGGTGTGGAGCGGGATTTTCTTCTCTCTGTGAGCCTCCATCAGCATCCGCACACCGAAGATGGCGTCGGTGGTGCCGCAGTTCTTGATGAATCCAGCCTGGTTGACGCTGATGTCGACGATGTCCCGAATGCGCTTATCAAGGGACGCGTTCAAAGATCTTCATAGTGTGTGACAGTAACCTGACCGGTCTGTAGTTGGAGCAGTCCGCTGGGCTGCCCTTTCCTTCCAGATCGGAACAGTGGTGCTGCGGTACCAGTCGTGGTGGCACTTTTCCCGTGGAGACGATGTTGTTGAACAGCTCGCACAGCCACAATGCCGAGCCCGGTAGTGCCTTTTTCCAGAAGTCGGCAGGGATGTCGCCTGGTCCTGTTGCCTTACCGTTTTTCATGGCCTTGATGGCGTCGGCGACCTCGCTGGCATAAATGCCTGAGACTGGGCCTTCAACTGGGTCACCTCGCGGGTTCGTGGGTGTGGGAACTCCTCGGTGGAGATCTTCTCAAGTATTGCCGCCACCTCTCCGCAGCGTCTCTGGGGTTGACGATCAAATTTCCCCTTTCGTCGTTGAGCTGGATATCTAGAAGATATATAAAAGAAACAGATCTTTATCTAGAAGATACCAAGAAGAAGTAGATCTTTATTTTATACGTTGAGTCACTCTTCAACAAATATACTGACTCAGGAGTAACAGCATAAAGTTAATGTCATGCATTCCGTTCCTTTAAACAATTTCTGTTTTGATTCCACTGAAACACATAACAAAAGGTCAAAAGGTTATTTCATCCAGACGGTGTACTTTTTTCCAATGCTATAGGCTTTTTAAAAATAACTTCTTTTCAAGGGCTGAATACAATACAGAAGATATGCAAAGCATATTAAAAACTTAACTAAATCAGATTATCTCCAAGAATCTGGTCCTCCACTGATACCAGTGGGAAGTTTTAACTAGAGCCTGAACAATGACAAGCTGGGTTTAGCTACATAACAGTTTGCAATACTTGATAGAACTTTGTACAGATCACCTTGCCCATGAAATAATCTCACTGACAAAAGGAAGGGAAATTATTTTCTTTTTCCATTGTGCATTTCTGGGTTCCTCAGGAAAACAATTTTTCCTATATCTTCCAAAGAAAACTACTCAGTTTTAATTGTAGAATTCTCCGTGCCAGGTGGAACTATGATATGCGAATGAAAAGGATAATTCATAAAATCTGGCCCTATACTTCCCTGCCCAATATTTATTTTATTCTTGTTTCAGTTTAATTCTACTCTTCATCCAGAGAGCTCAGGATGACACAAGTGGGGTAGTCGCTATATCACAATATATGTTATCCTTAGTCAACATTTTTTGAATTCATTGAGATTCATGTTGTGGCTGTTTTATTTTGCAATTTTGATGATGCAAACAACATCATACACATATAATTGATAACTCAATTCCTCAGGAGAAAGAAATATCTGATAAAAATGAATATTTTGTGGAGGAAAAAATTGCTCTGGCAGAGAAGCAAGATGTGAAGCTTGACATTTATTTGAACACTTATTTAAGTCTTCTCCCTACAATTTATGCACAGGCATGTGCTTGTTCAAGATGTATTTATATAAGTTATAGTTATGATTTAGGGGGAAGGATACCTTCAAGTTCGTACCTCCTGATGACCACCCAGGCATGTCCCTGAAGTTTTCTTGGCAAGATTTTTAGAAGTGGTTTGTCACTGCTTGGTTCCTGGAACTGAGAGAGAGTGACTGGTTCAAGGTCATCCAGCTGGTTTTATGCCTAAGATTTTTTTTTCTTTTTCTGAGACCATATCAATTTCTCATTTTGTGTATCAATATGCAATTTGTAACATTTTTAACCTCTGCTTCATTTAAGAATGTTGCAATTTACTTCTTTGAAGAAAATGACGCAAAACATAAGCATTAGGAAGTAGGCATATTTTTATTGGGACAACACAAAACAATTATTTTAAAAAAGAAGATGCTATTTATTTACTTTTATTTATTACATTTATATGCTGCTCATCTCACTATCAAAAAAAGATTCTGGGTGGTTTACAATGCAAAATTTACATGAAAAATGCAAAATGAGCAACACATATACATTTTTTTGTATCTGTGTGTAGTGTGTGTGTGTGAGGAATATATTTTTTGAAAAAGCACATCACCTCATACAGTTTCTGCTTTCAAATAAAATATCTCCTAAATATTAATCTTAATCACATTTTTAATACTTTGGAATTTTACTTGGTTTATCATCTGATTTTTGTTCAATTAATGCAATGCTTATGAAGAAAATTCCATTTATTTTTGCATTCAATTATATTGCTGCTGTTACATGTTCTATGTCAGAACACTGGCTTTTAGACTTGATATTTGGGCAATGTATACATAATATGTACTCAGAAAACAATCTCGATAAATTCAATGAGGCATATGCCCAAATGGGCAAGGGCTTTTCCTGTTGATTTCTGTGTATTCAAGAAAAAGTAATTTCTTCCCTGTGGCTGCTATTGACAAGTGGAAGAGCTTGCTTCATGAAGTTGTGGGTCCTGCATCACTGAAGCCTTTGAAGAAAGCATTGGACAGCATTGCTTAGTATAAAGATTTCTGCTCTGGGCAAAGTTTTGGATTACAAAACCTCCAAACTTCCTTTCAGTCTAATGGTTACATGATTCTGTGAATCTATTGAACATGAATAAATTTTGTATAGATGTATTTGGCAGTGGTGGGTTGTCTAAGAAACACATTGTTAAAAGTGGTCTGCGATAGACGATCAATCTGGCAGTTAAAATTGTATACTGAGGCAAATTGTCATCCAATGCAATTACTTAAAGTGGGGGCAGATTTAGAAACTATAGAAAGAACTTTTTTTTTTAAGCTGGGAGAAGGAGGAGGGTCACCAAGGATCATATGAGGATGCTGCTTGCCCATCCAGACAAACTTCTAAATTACAATGCTGTGTCTCTCTTATTGAAGCAAGAAACAAATCTGTGGAACATCTAATAACAGATGTTCTGGATCACAACCCTCATCTGTGAAATGAATGAGCTTTAACAGTGCATGTTTAAGGCACAATTCCCTTTAATCTCTCATTATTAAGCTTTATTTTATTTTATTTTATTTTATTTTATTTTCTTTTCTTTTCTTTTCTTTTCTTTTCTTTTCTTTTCTTTTCTTTTCTTTTCATCCTTGTAGGCTTTCTAAGGAATCCCAGGTTATCTTAGAGCACAATTTGTAAAACATTTAACTGGGTAATAATGAAGACATTTAAAGAATCCTCTTTGTGCTAGACGAAATAAGAAAATCAGCCTAAGTAGTTAACTTTTAATGGATTGACACAGAAATGTGCTTAAACATTTAGAGACTGATTTGAGCTGGCCATAATACATGCAGTTTGAGATTGATACTAACATATTTGAAATACATGATGCAGGCAAATTATTATGGAACAAAAACTGCCAAAAATCTGAGTTGCATCTTGGAAAAGATGGGCTGATATTAGAAGGGAATCCCATACTTCCATATAATCTAAGTTGAAAATTAGCTGTTATTTCTTAGAGAAATTCCATCATAGCCAAATGGAACCATTAAGGTAGATATTTCTTTACACCTGTTTCCAACCACAATTTTTGCAATTAAGTTTTACCATTTACAGCTATAAATGCCCCAAAGTGTGATTGTGTTGTTATTTTTTAAATGTCTGAATCCGGGTAGGTGGAAATTGTAGTAAAATGTTTGTTACTCAACTCAACTGTTTGGGAATATAAGCAGGGCTTCAGCTTTTCTAAATTGTGGGGCAGGGAATAAAGTCCTGGAATACACTTTGGATTGGCAGTGAAGCAAAGGCTCTCTTCATTTGTTCGGAGTCATGGAATGTTGTGTGTGGTACACATATATACAAACACACCATGTGTTCACAGCAAGGCAGGAGAGAAATGCAATAAAAAAAAAAGATCTACTGAACTTTGGCTTCATCCCAGGTGCTAAACAGTCATTACAACTTGATTGATGTTATTGAAACTGGATTCTGCCTGGAGTGCTTTTGTGCTCTAATGTTATATGAGTATTATTTGCATTATTACCTATGACCATAATAAATGAATCAGGGGGATTTTTTTAAAAAAAGACCAAGAATCATTGTAAAAAACTGTTTATTACTCTGTTTCAATCAAGAAAAATCAAGTTATGTTTCTGTGACTCCCATAAACTGGATGTATTTACTTCCATAATAAAGAAAAAAATAGATTATTGAAGCTCTTGGGAGCTGAAATGGAAGCCTTCTTATACAGCTGAAATAGAAGCATAAAATGCAAATTAAAAAAGAATTAATATGTTTGCCAGATTAATCTAGACTCCAAGTATCCAACTGTGAGACCAAAAGCTGAATTCCAATTTGGCAGGTTGAAATTGTTCAACTACCAGTTCCAGATTCTTTACTTGTATTTGTGTTGCTGATATTTTGTTTTGTTCCAGAACTTACCCACAGAGAAGCTTCATGTGAGAAAAACATTATTTGCCCATGCACAGAAATCTCCCAGCTTGAAATTGGTAAGTACTGGTCACAATTTCCATTTTTGATTGGTTAACATGGTATATAAATTCTTTATGTAAAGAATTTATATAATTCTTTATAAAAATAATTTATATACCATGTTAACCAATCAGTTAAAATTTAAAAGTTTAAAATAATATTTCCAATCGAACTATATGTACTGTATGTTTCCCTCTTTTTATTGTTTAAATTATCTTTTTTTCCCCTCCCACCACTGGGTGCCACTATAATACTGTAACTGCTAGCAGAGAATAAGGCTTAATTGATGGATAAAGAGTGGGCCCTAGAAAGTAGCCCTTCCTTCTTATGATGTCTATGGCTAAGCAGGATCAGACTTCTAAATTTTATGGAAACAGACTACACCTATCCTTTTTATCACCAACACCCTCATCTACCTCTCAAACCCCTGTTTGATTACTGTAAGTATGCAGATAGCAGATTTTCATATATTGGACAAATGTGACACTCTTCTCTCATATGGTTTCCAAACCACATGAATGTTGGCATACAATATGCAGAAATATTTGTGATAAGTGCCCCCCCCCCCCATGCCCACTCCTGAAGATATCCATGGTGCTGAGGTGGTACTGAGGAATAATATTATATATTCAGTGTATGTGTGCTATATATAAACAGAGAGAAACAAAGCAAAATAAATACAGCTGTGTAATACGTGTGAGAGGAAAAACAGTGTAGCGCTAGGCGTATTCATACCAAGTGTATTTTAAAAGCAGAATATTCACCTGGAATCATCACTATATCTCATATGGTTACAGAAATTATGGGTACAGAATATTACCCATATTCTCATATGGGTGCAGAAATTCATATTTAATATGAATAATCTTCATATTAAAAAGATTAAAGGAGGCTCCATCTAACTGAGATTATATTCAATAAAATGTCTCAGCCAATAGTTTGGAAATTACTATTGTTCTGCAGATTATTATAATTAATTAAAGGAATTTGTACACTGCCTGACTCCTAACAACCCTGAATGGTTCACAAGAAAATAACATTAAAGTAAAATAAAATAATATCAGCAAGACCAAGGAATAAAAGAGAGCAGTCCGATGTTCTTTGATGCAGGCACCAAAATGTTTTACTGGCCCCAATTATCCTGAAATTACCAAGTATTTCAAGAGTTTGACAACCTCCCATGAAATATCACAAAAAAATGGCACATTCACACACCCCACATACATACATTCATCTATGTAAAATAGTAGAGAGGAAAAAATATGCCATGGTATCCATAGACACTGCATCACTGATCCTTGCATAATATGGTCTTCTATAGCTCTCAGTAACAATACAGTAGTCCACATAAGGGAAAAATCTGAGACTCATTGGTATAAATCATGTTCCTTTGTTAGCTTTTATATTTCATGGAATAGCAGGAGGAGCAGGGAATCCGTACTATTATGGCATTAGTGAATTCCAACTCCCAGCAATCCTCCATTATTATGTTGTATAAATTTTAATGCATCAGCAGGAATCTCTGGAGAACTAAGATTCCACACTCCTGCTTTCAAAGCTTAGCATGTCCTTCCATGTTCAATTCATTGTATTCAAGAATACATGCAAGTATCCAGAAAATGCCAGTTATATATATGTATTTTTAGAGGAACTCATAATATTATTTTTCCAATACATGCCAAACACAGTGACTTAATTCAAATAGGATTGGATACTGTGCATGATATCTTATAGCCTCAATTAAATCTTTCTTGAAGTGATTTTTGAAGGTTGCCATAAATATTGTAGTCATTGTCCATCTCTATGATTTTTTCCTAGCATACACAGGATTCACTTGTTCAGATCAACTGAGTGTTGATCCATTTGTAGCAACAGAAATTGATAGACTGGCTTCTTTCCCCAGCATAACATTTTATTCTGAGAGAGAATGACTGGTCCAAAGTCACCCAGCTGGCTTTCATGCCAAAGACAAGACCAGAACTCACAGTCTCCTGGTTTCTAGACTGGTGCTTTAACACTAGATCAAACTCTAATATTTGTATATATGGTAATATAATTTATAACTAACCATATACAGAAATTTAGGCTTTATCTGTCATCTCAACTGCTTAATCAATTGATTGAATTAAATCTCACATTGTGTGTTTGTGCATGTTTCTATCAATTAGGGAAAATATATAGGAGGGTGCAATTGGGATAGGGATATCTTGTTGACCTTCCAGGTACTTGAATGATTTTTAAGAGGCTGCAGATATAAACATTGGTATTTGCATTAGTACTGACACCTGGAAAGAGCAACAAGCAGAAAACTGAGAAGAGATATAAAGATTAAGTAAATCAAGCTACATCTTTATAACATTTTATTTGACAATTTGTTGGCACCTCAGAGCAAAATAGTATTTTCTCCGTTCTCTCATCCCTCAAATACAGGACAAGGAAAACCAGATTTGAATTAAAGGAAGGGATATGTTGATGTTGTGAAAAGCTTTATAATGCTAAGAGTAGCTTGGCTCTAGAGCCTATTATCTAGAGAGGTGGCAGGTTCTGATTCACTGAATAAGTACAATTAGACAGGCTAAAATCTACTGGAGATGCTTTAGATTATCACAATTATCAGCATAGGCTCAATTGCCTCTATGATTTGGTTACAGTCATTCCAAAAATATTCATTAGGAGGACAAAAGAAGCAGTTTATTTATTCATATAGCCACCTATCTCACAAATACGATTCTTGGCAGTTAACAATATTAAACACACACACACACACACACACATTCCGAGCCAAGTAATACAAAATGGTTGTCAGAAACACTGTTTATCTGCAGTGTACTCCTTTCCTGACCTTGTGTGGGACAGTGGTAGTGAAGGAGAGAGAAACAACCAAGGTATTCAAGGCTTTCTGAGAGAATATCCTGAGTCATGCAAATGCACACACCAGCTGAACAAATCAACCAGTTTAGAGGCCTTTGCATTTTGAGATGATTCTAAAAGCTCAGCATTTTATTTAGCCTTTGTAGTTATAGTCTTAACAGCAATAACACACATGTGAAGCACAGTAGTGCACAGGCATTGCTTTGCACATGTTTACTCTTTTTTATTTGCATTTTCCTGCTTCTCTTGGCAGGTACGTCACATACTACAAACCCACCTATGAACTCTAACTTCTACATGGCAAAATAGTAAGAAAACCAAGCAAAAGAAACTGGCAGACATGTACACACAGTCTTCTTCTATCTGGCCATGTGCTTGCTGTTGCTTTCATCTTAGTATACTATTCCAATGTTTCTCAGCTTTGACAATTTAAACATCTGGATTTCAACTCTCAGAATTCCCAGAAAGGGGAATGCTGGGTGTGGAATTCTAGGGATTGAAGTGCAGGCATTTTAAAGTTATCAATGTTGACAAACAATGCTTTACTTATACATTGTTCAATCCAATTTAAATCAGCAAGTACAGAAACATGACTGATCCATGTTGCTGAAACATCTTGACTGGAAAAGGACAGGGGTTTTTTTCACAATAAAAACTCAAAAACAGTGCTTAGAACATTGTAGGACCCAAGGCTATATTTGAAATGATCATCATTTCTTTCACTTCTTCAAACCAAACTTTTGTAACAAGATACTTTGCTGTGAACTTGAAGTAGTCTACATGACAATTTTAACCTAACCCTACTTCTACAATGTTCTCCTTTTCCTTTATTCACCTTCTCTCATGTCATATTTCAATCTTTTGTTTAAATTTTGCACAAATCTTAATTTAGCCTTCTTTCTTTCATTGACTTTCCCCAGGATATTTTATTTTATTGTGAATTATAATGCATTACATAGCTGTATATGAATGTATTTTCCTGTCATTTGGCCTTGTACACAATACCGCTAGTCCAATTTTGCCATACTGTTATGAGTGAGACAGGGAGTAGAGACAAATTGGGATCATTGTGAAAACTTCAGAAATGGTTGGAACAAATTTACTGTCCCCAAAAGATAATGCAGCTTGAAAACACCTGCACTTATGGCATTTCTATCAAATTTGGTATGCCTCATTCTCTCATAATGGTGTAACTTTCTTGAAATTCTGCCCATTTGGGTGAGAAGCCAAAGTGTTATAGGCATTTATGAGCCAAATTTCAAGCATGCTACTCGATAAGTCCTGCACAGATTTCTAGTGTTTATTCCTTTATAACAAGCAACCTTCCCTGTCATTGTTAGTCTTCTTTTGTCCCAAACATTGCAGTTACAGGTGCAATCAGTTGTTTATGTTTCTTTCCACAAGATGTGTTTAATTAATACAATTTTGAACTTACCCAACTACAACATTATTACTGGATGGCTTGCTATAAAAAGAGG
Source organism: Pseudonaja textilis (assembly GCF_049901715.1). Lineage (NCBI taxonomy): Eukaryota > Metazoa > Chordata > Lepidosauria > Squamata > Elapidae > Pseudonaja > Pseudonaja textilis. The sequence continues at coordinate 56,593,122 of NC_141990.1, read as the reverse complement.
GTAGAAGATGGGAGGGGAGGGGAGGGAAGGGGAGGGGGGGGGAGAGGAGAGGAGAGGAGAAAAACTCATGAAGCAAACTCTCCATAACAAAAATGTTTCTTTGGAGCTCAATTACCACTGCCCAAGGCTTTGGAAAGCAACCAATGGATGGTAGGCATACAGACCTTAGAAGACAAGCTGTTCCAAAATGGCACATTTTCTGAGCCTCCATAAATTACACTATTTTATCAAAAGAATCCAAAATGCATTCATTCTACCCACTCTCACTAAATGGGCAGAAACAATTAGATGGAAGGGAATCTTAAAAAGAATAATATATACTTTTAGAAGAGAACAGTTGTTGAATACTTGTTCAAAGATGAGATTATTTAAATTGCAGTAAGGCAATAGAAACTGATGAATGGTGCTTCCAAACAAATGAAATCCTAATGTAAGAACAACAAAGGAGATACACATGAAGAAGGCTGCAGGAAAGAAAGAAGAACACAAAAATGGGTTTGTGTGAAAGGATGTAATGGCTTGTAAGAATAACCTAGGAGGTAATAAGGAACAGGAGGAGCTGCAACCTGGACAACAATCAGACAAATGATACCTCAGCCCACAAAAGGGATAGAGATATGGAAAGCATCCTAGAAGGGACCACTTTAGTTCTCAGGAAAGGAAAGCCAAGGGAGAAGAGATGTGCTTTCAAACTGCAAGTTGGTGTGACTGTAATTTTACAATAAAAGTAATATTAGGAGTCTTTGATTCCTTGTCTGGACTACCTCAAAGAGATGACAAAGAGGGAAGGAGTAGGAGAGCAAGATTCTCTGCATCCCCTCATTGAGTTGATGGGAGAGGGAGGAAAGTTATGTGGATAGGAAAGTAGGCACCTAGCTGAATTTACATTCTAGCTTTGAACATGAATAAATTATGCAACCAAAATTAATGAGTGAAAAAATAAGTTAAACAAAACTGAAAAGCCTGAGGGGATTATGGAACAATTGCACTTTTTCAACTAGGGACAGTTAAAATGCTGTGGAGAGAAAGACAAATTAACTTTACACAATTGTCACTAACAAAGGATGAGGACAAGATCCCAAAAGGTTTCTTCTACAAATTCTGCTAATTTTAATTTGGAAAATAAACCAGAGGATGTCCATGTCACTGGAATCAAACTTTAATTAAAATTATCCTTTCTCTTTCCTTTCTTTTTCCTTATTTCCTTATTTTCTTTCTTTTTTCATTCTTTCTTATGTTGTCTATCTCATCAAGGGCACCATTTCAAGAACCAATCTATTGCTGTGTCTTATCAGATCTTCTGATTCTTTAAATTAGACCTTACCTCTCTGGAGGCTGTTCCTACAGATTAGCTACAGAAATGAGTGAGAAGTTTCCCATCTGATAGATTGATATTAGCAGTTGTAGCCGAAGTCTTTGATAAAGTACTCCACAACATATAGGAAAAGAAACTGACATGATTCACATAATTTATGTAAGAATAAGTTATTCTGGTTTTCTTTATCAAGAGGAAGCAATATCCTTAATACCCCATTTCTTTTACATTTAACCAGATTCTGGAAAGCCGGAAAGCAACAAATGAATTGCTGCAAGACAATTAACACAGTGTAAGAACGTACACTGATTCACTATGCACCCAAACATCTTTTGATATTAGTCGCTTGTCTTTCTCCAAGTTCCTCCAATTATAATTCCCTTATGAATTTTTGAGAGTGATGATTTTATTTGGCAGGCAAAATCTGGCATGTTTCATAAAGTAAAATTTCCAGCACTACCTACCAATCTATATAATGCTATATAATCAGCTTTGAATAGTATTTGTTATTCTATATTTTATTTCTCTTTTATGGACTACATTTGTTGGTTTTTGCAAATTAGAATATTCAAAAAATATCTAATTTTGATGTGTATCATACCAATTTTAGGTATTTTTACAACTATCATTCCACAGAGGTTTGACATGAGCAAAATGTCCTTCCACTTAATCTCATGTCCAGGCTGTATGAGAAACTGCTTTGATCTTGAAGAATTTGTGGAAGTTCTTTGCACAATTCCTTGATGCACACTGTGACTTTTTAAATTCTCACAATATTTTGAAATCAGCACAGAAGACATTTGTCCCTTAATCAGAACATTTTGCCCCAATGTAGTAATTTCTGTAGTAACTTTTGGGAATGAATAGTTTTAATCTCAGTAAAAATCCAAGATATTTTGTGCTTCAAAATTCCCATTCTTGAAATGTATATACAGAATCTGTACACAATTATATACTTAACACAATATTATATGTTTAAAAAACTCATATTATTAACTTTAAATGCATGGAAGGTTTCCATTCATTGATTGGTAAAGAACAGAAGCTCTAGTTTTTTTTAACCAGAATAGCAGTATAGTGAAAGTTTTCTTGTTCCTTCTCTAGCTGTGATCTCTCTGAATGTCATTCTGCTCTCTGCACTGTTGTTAGTAATAGGATAAAATAACCCAATGGCACCAAAAAATTTTTTGTTCTGTTGCTGATTGCAGTATGGGAGTTGTGGCTGATGAGGGAAAGATGAAATCTCCTTTCCAAATGAATAATTGTTCCAGATTAAAAAAAAATCTGCCTCCCATAATTGCTGTTATATAAGCAACAGGCTCTAATATTATGAACATATGTATCTAATACACAGGCAATATTATAGAGAAAACAACTGTATATAAAAATGGGATAAATCGTATATTTATTATTATGCACATTAACAAACATTAAGATCCACTTTCCTCTTTTTCTTTGGTGATACATATTTCTCTGGGGATATTTTCTTTTCAGATCATCTTGAAGAAAATTACGACGAACTTAACTTTACACCAAAGCTTCTGCCTTTTGATAAAATGGGATAATTGGAAAGGTGCCACCAGACTGGATTTTTGCCATTATACATTTACACATTTTCCCCTATAAAAACCGTTTCACTACATTGTTGTATCCTTTCAACCATCCTATCCAAAGTATTGTTGTAGAGATGTACTTTCTTGTCCTCCTTTTGATCAAAATCTTCTTCAAGCAAAATTTTAAGAAATGCTATGAGAGAGAATGGGGGAAATTCTACTACAGTTCACGCTTATACCTAAAACATGACATCAAAAATCAAGATTGTAATTTTACCCATCCAGTCCATGATTTACATCTTGAATTTTGGCCCTTCCTATGGGTAGCCCAGTACTCAGGGTTATCTATCCATCCAGTTTACCAACTCAGTTCTAAGGACTCCTGTCTCCCCACTCAGAATTGTATTTGATACATGAATATCCCTCCTTCATTTTCTTTGGTAATTCAGATGCTAACATAGTCCTAACCCATAAGAGCCACATCAACAGGAACATTCATCTTGATCCATATTTGAAAATTTTGGATTAAGAGACCTGATTAGGACAGGATGAGAATTTCATGCTTATCCATCTATTTTCTGATAAGGATTTACTAGAATTCTTCATAAAATAATAAACCTCTAATGTTAGAGAAAGCAAAACCAGTGTACTTCTTTTTCTTGATTTCTAGTGTGATATTTTAAGACAAGGGTCTTCAAACTTGGCAAGTTTAAGACTTGTAGACTTCAACTTCCAGAAATCCTGAGCTAAACATGACTGGAGGAGGAATTCTGGTAGTTGAAGTCCACAAGTCTTAAAGTTGTCAAGTTTGAAGATCCCTGTTTTAAGATTTAAGATAATTTCACAATTTCAGAATTTATTTTGTTATATAAACCTGTATATGTATATATAACAGCATTGCCATAGTAGCATAACTTCAAAATTAGAGATAAAGAAGCCTGGAAAAATTCAATCATAAACACAATATGAAAGTTTTTGAATAATATATTTTTTGAGCAATTTGGCTTATAATTTTTGGAAAAAGCTTTCTAGAGGTACTTTAATATGATGAAATATATAGTAAACAGCTTTAGTCTACCTTGAATTCCAAATGTTTTCCCCTAATTCTTTACAGGCAACTTAAAGAAATATGCTTTAGAATTTCTAAATTTGAAGTCTTTATAAAAATAATGGAAGTCATGAGAATTGTAGCACAAGTAGTAGACAGATAGATGTGAGCAGAAGAGTGGAAAAAAGCAAACATTACTATCTATCAGATCTAACATGAAAACTTTAGTATTGTATCAAGGGAATTTCTTGCTATTTGTGGAGCAGCCAAAGATGATTTTCAGTTCCCAATTATTGTTGTTCTACTTGTTACTTTGTTAACTACAGAGTTATGCCTTCTTCCCTTTACTTGTTTAATAATGCAGGTTAAATAAATTTCATCTAAGGTTTTGGCACACAGTGATGTTCACTTAGGGAAATTTCATCATTTCAACTACAGCTGAAAAAACCTCTGAAGAACATACACCATCCCCAAAAACCTGCACACAGTTCCGAGTCCCCATTTATGACTTTTTATCATCAAACAGTCATTAATTTCAAGCAGTTAGAATTGGTATCTGAAGCATTTCTCCGACTTTATACTTTCATCTCATGTTTCTCCTAATAAATATATATTTTGAAAAAAAAATACTTTTCTACAGGATTTATTTCAGATGAGTATTATTTGTTTATTGTATTTGTATCTTTATTATTTTTCCAAATAGCTCAAGTTAGTGAACATATTCAACATGCTGCCTTCCTCCTATTTTACCTGTGAGGTGGGTTGGACTGAGAGAGAGTGATTGATCTAGTCAACTGGAAAGAAGAAAGCGAAAGAAAAAAACAAGGAAGAAGGGATAAGGGAAAAGGAAGAAGGAAGAGGAGGGGGAGGGGGAGATGCAGATTGGACAACCATTTGTCTGAAATGGTATAGGGTTTCCTGCTACAGCTCCTGCTCTAGGAAGAAGAGGGAGGAGGAGGAGGAGGAAGAAGAAGAAACTTAGATCCATTTGGCAGTCACACCAACAAAAATTCATTTGTGGAACTAAAACAAAGTCAAAGTTGTCAGTAAGAAACCAGCTACCACAGATCTATGAATAACATAGGAATTTCAATCCAATGCAAGAAAAGTTGGCTATCCTAAGTACTGCCAAAAAAGAATGCTATACAGATCAAAGTAAAAGTGGAATTAGGCAAAGCTACTTCAATCTTATTGAATATTACTATCAGTATTATCCAGAATTTTGCCTGAATATGCACAATATATTCAAAACCATTTGTTCTACTTTCAGATGGTATAAGCATTTGGCATAATCACTGAGTGTACAGATGAAGACACTGCTCACACAAACACTTTGGTATGGGTTTGGAAAAACTTGAATAATTTGTGCCTGTAATCAAATTAAATGTGCACCCTTGTTTACAAGCCCAGGCTGCTTTTGACATACTGCTAAAACAAGGCCTCAGCTGGATGGGTAGGTCCCTAATACAGGCCTATTTTGTTAAATATCTAAGAAATCAAATATCCTGCTGAACAGGGTGAATTGAATTTTCATTTCCTTAAACTAAATGGGGAAAATGATGGGTAAATGAGTGTTGCAGGGGGAGGATTCCAATTATTCTCTAAGTTCAGTGATGCCAATCTGATACCCCCTGAAGATGAAAACTATGCTGCATCATTTGGAAGGGGAAATGAATGTTCTTCTGATGCTTACATGTTGCGTTTCTTCTTAGGTCCTATTTACAAAGCATATATATAATTCATTACTGAACTAACAATGTGGTAGAGGTGAGCAATGCATCTACCTTTTATCTGTCTTCTTTTCAGATGTGTATGGATTGAATCCTGGCATTTAAAGGTAGAAGAAATGACTGTTTCAGGGCCACAGAAATCTCTACTGTCAAATTATCTTTTACATTCAGACCCATAACATTTTTTTCATCAACACTCTTTGAAGTGCAAAATAATTGGGAGATTGTGAGGGATGTTAGTCTAAATTCTTTGCTATCTCAGAGAATTTATCAACAGTCAGCCCACTTTCCAACTTCTCTCAGCCATAGTTGAAAGTCCTACAATGACTCTGGATTAGTACTTCTCATGAGCATTATGGTAATGTCAGCACCATTCAATAAAGATTGACTAGGGAAGGAAAATTGCTTGATGTTCTGGAGTAATGCAATTTCAATTCAAGGCAGTAAAGCAAAGCTCAAGTATTCTTCCAAGCTTTCTAGAACTCACAGGAGATTGTTGGCATTTGCAAAGATCAACTATCAATGTAAAATAGGATCCAAAAAAGCCCTAATCCTGACCCATCTGAAATGGAATGATTTCACTTTTGGTGGGCAACAGTTTGCCAGATTGTCTGCCAATGAATGCTTCTTTGAATTCTTATAAACTCTTTCTCATGATATGGCATCGATGATGACATCTCACTATCTTCTCTCCTTCTGGTCTCATTTTCTACAGTCTTCACTTTTCCCAAGCATCTGGGACTCTTTCAGTAGCTTTCACTAGTGAATCTTTAACTTGATTATCAGAGTTTCAAGTGAGAAATCTGGATTTATTTCATTTAGCATGAAGATGAATGTCCTTGTGGGCCAAGGTATTGTCAATATCTTTCTTTACAAAGGATTCATCTTTTTCTCTTTCTAATGATCCAGCTTTCACAGCCATACATTATGATATGAAGATGGTATGTATTTTTCTTAATGTGAAGTCTTTCACGTTTAATACATTGCCTAGATCTGTCATGCCGTGTCTCCCAAGAAGATCTTTATTTCATGGATACAGTTACACACATATAGAATTGTGAGTTCTTTAACATACATATGTAGTCTATTAATACTTCCATTACTTCTTCATGTGTATTTGGTTGTCACCTGCAATTGACGTAATCATGAACATCAGGCCAGTTTTTACACTTCCATCTTTCACTTTCAACAAGTCTTTTTTTAAAGCCTTTCTTATTTCTGGTCAGCAAAATGGTATCATCAATATACCCGAGGCTCTGCTTCCATTAGATTTAATTGCAATTTCACTATCAGCATTTTTCATTATATGTTTTACATGGACCTCTCTTGCTTTTGTATTATTCATTGGCTGTTGGCAAAATAATCCTGGGGGCCTTTTCAGAAACCACCTATATCTCTGATGTTTTCATTATATGCATTGTTGAAGTCTGGACTGCAGTATCATGAGCACAATCTGACTATAAGTGAAATTGTTCAGTAGTGTGAGCATTCTTTAGTACTATTTTTTATTATTGGAATATGCAGTACATTTATCTTTTCCAGTGCACTGGCCAGTGCTGTTTTCTCCATATCTGTTTACCCAACTGTGCATGGCACTTTAATTGCCTCATCTTTCAAGGCCTTAACCAGTTCAGCATGGATTTCATTATCTCTGGGAGCTTTGTTGTTGGTAATATTTTGTGCAGCCCAATAAAGTTTACTTTTAGAAGACCTGGCTCTTGTTTGCTTATCATACCTAGGAATATATAGATGATTTTATTTTTTCTATCATTCTTCTGCATATTCATACCATTTCTTACTCTTTTCATTAGATATTTGTCATCTTTGTATTTTATCTATTTTTAAGTAGAATTCTATTTAGAATACCAAAGACTCATTGGTTAACATCAGGAAAAACATTTAAAATCCCAATATAAAATTAATAGCTTCAGAATGTCCCAACTCCAAAGATTCTCTGGAAGATTTAATTTTGCCAAGTTCCAGGTTATTAGGATCAGCACTAACCTGGCTTCAAAAAGAAAGGTATTCCTTAAAATGAAAGCACTGAAGACCTCAGTCTCTCAAAGTCACCAAGTTATGAAACCACTGATAAAGCTTTATAAAATAAAATTGGCACTTGGGATTTATTAACAGCCCATACAGAGTTCTTGTTCCTCTTTTGTGGGATCTGGCATTTATAAATAATTTTTTCTTGTTGTTGCTACTTTTTTTCTGGCTCAACTATTTTCAATCTATCAATATACTAAATATCTCTATTTTTTTGCTTTTTACCAAATCTACCTTTATCCCTTTTTTGCCTTTTATGATGCAGACTATTTTTGATTACTTGATCTTCAAAGATATCACAATTTTTCGTATTAAATTCTTTAAATACCCTATCAAATCTCACCCATCAAATATGTTCTTTACTTTTACCACACATTCATATGGAATATCACTAAGACTATTTTGTTCTTTTAATGATTTTTTTGGTTCTTTAGTTTAAGTTGGAATTTTTGAAGAGGAAAATCATAATTTGAACTGCAAGCGGTACCATATTTTATTTTGGTTGACTGAATTGAACTTCTTGATCTTTGTTTGCCAGATATCCAGTCAGTTTGGTTTTGATGTTCTGTGTCCAGTGATGTCAGATTCTTGAAAGATATTTTCAAATACATATATTGTTCTCCCTTCTTTACATTCCATTCTTATGGGAAGTAACAGTCAGGTACAATTCTAAGTAAGGAAAAATCTTACTGAGGAATCTATCTATCATGGCCCATTCCTCTTACTTGTCTACCACATTTTGTCTTTATTCCATGTGTACAATGATGTCATGACAGTTAAAGCATCATTATGATTCCATAGAAGCTTTTGTCCATGTGTATGATTGCATGTTTCAAAGGCTGCTGCTTAAATAATCATATGTCAGAGTGAATAAACTATAATGCTCATCTCCCTGTTCATTTAATCAGCTACTATGCTGAAAATTAGAGTGCCTAAAGAGGCTAAAAGCCACAATTACAAGGCTATTTAATAAATTTAGATTAATATATCCATCATTAGCTGCCAGTAAAACATGCTCATTAGGGCTGAATCATACTAGAACATCATGTCATGTTGCTTGAACTGGCTGCCCACATTTTACCTTAGCTTTGCTGTCTCTCCATACAAACATAAATACCTTTTTGCCTTTTAGGCAAATTTGCATCTCTTTGGTTTACCAGGTGTTTAGGAAGAAGAGGATACTTGCAAAGACTGAGGAATAAGAAAAGCTTCTATTTGAAAAATGCAACTCAGTATCAAATTCCCTGAATAACAAATACATAAATTAAATCATTTCTGCCTATCAGAATATACCTCATTGATGATACCTCATACTGTCAAGGACCTTGGAGTTCTCATATCAAATAACCTAAGAGCCAGAGCTCACTGTAACAGCATTGCCAAAAAGGCATTAAGAGTTGTAAATCTAATCTTATGAAGCTTCTCCTCCGGAAATATTGAATTGCTAACTAGAGCATACAAAACTTTTGCTAGAACAATACTCGAATACACCTCTTCAGTCTGGAATCCACACTGTATATCAGACATTAATACAATTGAATGAGTCCAGAAGTACTTCACTAAAAGACTACTACACTCCTCTGCTCGCAACAGAATAGCCTATATCACCAGGCTTGAGATTTTGGGCTTGGACAACCTTGAACTATGCCACTTACAGTTAGACTTAAGCATAGCACACAAAATTATTTGCTACAATGTCCTACCAGTCAATGACTACTTCAGCTTCAACCACAACAATATAAGAGCACACAACTGATACAAACTCAATGTAAACCGCTTCAAACTCGATTGCAGAAAGTATGACTTCAGCAACAGAGTGGTCAATACCTGGAATGCACTACCTGACTCTGTTGTTATATCCTCTAATCTCGACTCCTTTAACCTCAAATTATCCACTATTGACCTCACTCCATTCCTATGAGGTCTGTAAGGGGCATGCATAAGTGCACCATCATGCCTACCATCCCTGTCCTATTGTCCCCATTTATTTGTACCGATTTCCTATATTCTTACTCATGTTTATACTATTATCTTGTAAGTGATTGACAAATAAATATTGCACGTGTTTCCTAGTTCATGATCCACAGAAAAAAAAAAAAAACGGGCTTTGATTTTGTTTGTGGCATACTGGCCAGGAAGTCTCAATGTTAACTAGTAAATGTTGCATGTCATACAGATATCAACTTTTAAGTTTCATTGTACACATGTTGCGCATTGACAATAAAAGTTTGATTTGATTTGATTTGAACCTAATCTATGCCTTTTATATATTATTAAAAGTATTATAAATAAATCCTTATTGAACCCAAAACCATGATGGGTAGTGGAGGTAAACATCGATGGTTCCTCTGATGAAACCAAATGTAATTATATTTCCTCTTTTTTCTGACTGTTTTTTGGTGGTGGGAGTCTTGCATTAAATTTCTTGTCTCAAAAGCAGAATAGGCACATGTGCAGCAAATAAATCAGCAAGAAGAAAGAAAAGAAAAAAAGCAACTGGTCCCTTCTCAGTTACATCATGTTGCCTTCTCCTTTTCTTTCCTTTTTACTGCCAGGGTTATTCTTCCTAACAGTGGTGCTTGATATTCACGTTGAAGCATGAACATAACTGAAGGAAAATAGTTGTTCCCAACCACAAACATTTTTGCTAAACAGAGAAGCTTCTTTTGTTTTGGCTTTGCCTGTATTTAACATACGTTCTAGAATCTGATCAAAATGCAATAACTTAAATAATAGGATAAAAATGGAGGGTAGAAGGGGTGACCATTTGAGTTTGGTCCCATCTGATGCTATTGGAAAAGTACACTGTTGGCCTTCTAAAAATTTTAGTTTTAATCAATAAAACTGTCTATTGTTCTGCTCTTCTTTTTCTTTTTGCTCTGCTTTTCCCTGATTGACTGGAAGAAATTACTGACTGTTTTTTTTTTCCTCTGAAGAAGAGAACAGAAAGCTCAAAGAGAGCCTTTCTCTTGGATCCCCTAAATTGTTCTTAAGCATCTATATATAGAGAGATACTTTTAGTGGTCTTTGTTATGATTTCATGTATCTGCCCTGCTAAATTCAAAACTCAGAGAATGAATTGGGCAATTCCTTCTAGAACTACTTCAGTTGTTTCTTCCAGAATGCAATGGGTCAGCAATGAGAAAACCATCCACATAATTTAATTTAAATAAGTGTGAGGGAAACAAAGGATTTTTAGCATGGTGATAGAGCAGAGCTGTCAATAGTAACTTATTAAAAAGATGGGGTTGTGGCCTTTTCCCAAATGCAAAAAATATTTAGTGTTTTATACATTCAGTATATCAACAGAACTAGTTGATAAACTGATAAAAAGCAACAAGAATGTTTGCATACTCGAAAGGGGTTCAATTTGTTTTCTTTTAGGGAATAGGAGCAATGCAGACAGGAAATGCTGAAAATGCTATGAATAAAGTATTTTTAGAATCTTGTTATAAGATTGTAATATGATACTGTAAGAAAAAATAAGCTTATGCAGTCATGTTAAGAAAATACTAGAGATATTCAACTATAAATGTAAGAAATGCTCTAACATGAATCCAGTGAAGGCTGCTTCAGGTAAACAATCTTCCAGAATGTTTTGAAATTGTTTATGAAAGTCCTAGAAGATAGAGAGGGTGTGCTGGGAAAAAATGTGAAAGGAATGGAATAGTTGTACATAACACCAAGGAGATATGCAGAAGGTGTTAATGTAAGAAGCAGCTGAAAGAATATCCAAATTAAGTGCACCAAAAGAAGAACAAGTCAAACCATATTTCAGAGATGAGGACTCATCTGGGGATAATAAAAGCAAAACTGATAAGAAACTTTTTAAGACGGTGTTTTTGGAATTAATTTGGAAAAGCTTTATGAAGGGCTGCATAGAGCAGAACAGAATGGAATAGAATTCTTTATTGACCAAGTGTGATTGGACAGACAAGGAATTTATCTTTGATGCATATGCTCTCAGTGTACATAAGAAAAAAAAATACATACATCAGGAACTATAAGATGCAACACTTAGTGATAGTCATAGGTTGCTAATAAGCAATCAAATCATACTAAGAAACTTTTAATTAAAGATGAGAGTCACTAAATTCAACATGGTTGTCAAAATGCCATGCATTGGTAGATGTGTAGGTGCCTAAGGGAATGGGAGAGCTAGTGATAAAATGACACCATGAGTGGAACATCAGATGCAGGAATGCAAGGACATAAAGGTCATTATGTCAGTTTGTGCATGTCATCATTTTTATGTAATCTGGGTTTGCTGCAGATGCTTATGAACAGTTGCCTAAGAACAGGAAGACAAATCTTTGCTGAAGATAAAGGGAATGGTAGGCTATATTACAGGGGAAAAAAAGGAAAAGAAGCAATTGAACTGATTGTTCAAAATGTCACATGTGTTCAGTTGCTAGATGCTAATTTGACATCAGGGAAATAAATCATCAAAATAACTAAGAAGTACATTTTTTTTAAGTTGGTCACTTTTTGTCAGGATTCTAGATGGAGTTTTAAGCAGGACTCTCCAGAAGGCTGGCCTTTATGAAGTAGATTGTATGAATGAAAAGATCAAAGTCACAAAACAATGCTACCATTTTAAAAAATCTGTTCAAATTGGCATAGATGCCAATTTGATGGAATGCAATATCACAAGAGAAAAGAGATATAGTAGGAAGCCTGAATATAGATGCTTGCAATATGGAATCTAAATGTATATAGCTTGTAAAGGCAAAAGGAATCACACTTATTTTTCTCAAGCATGAGAGAAGAGACACACCACCTCATAGAAAACTTTCACAAAGAGAAGAGTAAGAAAACAGGTATCTAGGACTTCAACAGCTATGCATTTATTTAACCTGGTTGGTAATGAGTATATTTAGAAATCAGAAATATATTATAGATGGAGTTCAGGTTCTGTATTCAGATAATGATGCAGCAATGTATTTCAGCAAGAGTTTACTGAACACAAGACAACATGGGCATCCAGAGAGAAATAAAGGAAGAAAATGACAACATACAGAAAAGGTGCAGCATTTCCTGATGAAGCATGTTTTTAGTGGACATGTAAGTTAGGCAGGATGCAAGATATCAAGCAAGTTCTGAGGAGAAGCAATCATTATTGCCATCTAGCTGCAAAATTATCAAATAAAACCACAGCAATAGCATCATAAAATTATGGCACAAGGAATCAACCAGTACATCTCATATCAGTGATGTAATAGCTATAGCACAGCACTTAGAGTTATATACCACTTCACAGTACTTTAACAGTTCTCTCTAAGCAGTTGACTGGATCCTCATTTTACCAATCTTGTAAGGATGGAAGGCTGAGTCAACCTTGAGCCGGTGAGAATTGAACCGCCAACCTGCTGGTAGCTGACAGAAAGCAGAATTAACCTGCAGTACTGCATTCTAACCACTGTACCACCACAGCTCTGTAATCTATTGTATACAGCATATGTACAATCTGTAAAGAGTTGCAATTAACCCAGAAGAATTTTTTGTTGAAGATGTTCAAAGCTGTTAAAAAGTAAGTACTAATTGTAACCACAGAAATGATCCAGGATGCATTGTGGCATGCATTGATGAGAAGGAGAAGCTAAAGTATTGGTTGGGCCACACGTCCAAATAGACATTCTAGCAGAATAGAACTCATTGGAAGCTTTTAGCCAATCAGTGAATTTGTATGGAAAGGGAAGGAAAACTGAAATTGTGGTGAGGTGCTCCCCAAGGCTGAACAAGGTAAGCCCACTCAAAAGATTATCCTACACAATGTGCATGATCTCGGATGTTGAAGGAACACTGACTACTGAAATGATAATGCAAAGGAAGACATTGAAATCCTACACAAGAACTCTCTTTGCATATTCACAGCATTCACAAAGGAAGCTAAAAGCTGAAAGTGTATCTTTGAAAAACAAGCATGAAGGGGCCATCCAGCATCATATTTATTCCTTAAAATGATGATGAATATTATATTTGCTCCATAAAGATGTATCTCAGTATCAGAACAACAAGAAGCATGTAGATCACTTAAATGTGAAGCTTCTCCGTATGCAGCACATTTAAATGTCAGACTACAAGAAGCAGTTATCGTCACGCTAATGGGATATGTATATATGCAAATTGCACTGAAGAGAGAGCATAGCATTAGTGGCATCTATTCTTCTATTAAGGTGGGAACAATCAGTTGGGCTAGCCAAAATCTGTCAGCTGTTATAATTTTATTCAGAAAGGCAGAGTATGTGTCAATGGTCACATACTAGCAGATTGCTTATCTAATCTAGAAACTGGTGAACCACTCTGTTCCATCTGGTCTGTTTCCTTCCTTTTCTCCTTTTCCTCACCATGAAAACAGAAAGTTCAGATATGTTATATTTTTATCACTGCAGCTAATGTTTGGACATATATAAATATAGGTATTCTTAATGAATTGTTTCTGCTAAATAGAGATTGCAGTGAACCAACTGAATATTTTTGCTCAATGGTACTTCAGGGTTTTAGTTACATAAAGGATCTCTAGTCCCATGGTTTAGTCTTAAAAAGATATTTTATCATGCTATGCCTGACTTATTTGCTTTGTGACAGTCTCAACAGGAAAGATGAAACCTCTAATACTAACAGCATAGAGAATTCTAAGATAATTCCAATAAGTGATACTGTCTTACCAAGCAATAGATTTGGTGGTACAATGATGTTAATATTCTTTGTTATTCTTGAATCTTTACTAGTCAGCCAGATTTAAATAGAACGGAGGAAGGTACTCAAGAAGAGATCATGATGACATGTGATAAATTACTCTCACACCTCATATTTTAGCTCAAAAGTAGGGGGAAGGGAAATTCATAATATCCATAACTAGAACTCCATTTTGTTTTTTCCTTTGCAAAATTTACCCAAAGCAAAACAGCTTTAATATCTACCTTTTCTTGTGACCAGGGTTTGAATGTTGGAATGTTGTGTTATGTTTATGGGTATGTTGTATCTTACAGTTCTTCTTGGTCTTTACCAACCTTATATTAGGATACTTCTTTCAGTAGAGATTATGAATACTCCAACTGGTTTGGGTGAATAAATATATGAACCTAGGTTTAAGTGTTTTGTAGCTTTAAGCACAAGAAACTGCAATGTCATTGTGGGTGCGGTTGCAGGCAGCAATAAAGGTAGGAAGGGAAACGTAATAGACCCGGCTTCTGGATGCACCTGGTTCTGTTCCTGGTCTGCTGCCTGCTGTTTTGGAACGTCTGTCTGCTTACTCTTGGAGGCTACTGTGCCAGATACCATTTCACCTGAACACAAGGACTGTTTGCTTGGTGAGCTGAGGATTCAGCGTTGTCTTTGAGACAAAGGTATCGGGAGGAGAAGATTACAAGCAGATAAGAACATTGTACTGACTGTTAATGGACTTGATAACTGGATTGCTATACTGGATTACTGACATATGGACTGAATGACACTTCTTAATCTCTGTGTGTAATAAATAACTATTTTAAACCTACAAACAGTGTGTTTTTGTCTTCAGTGTGTGTATACTCTTGGGCCCAGCCTCTCTCTCATTTGGCTGCCTGGCTTGACTGCTGCTGCACACTCTGCTTGGGGGTTTGTCCCCAAACACTAACAGTTGGTAACAAAAAATCCTCACATCATGCCAAGTAAAAATGAGTTTCAAATGGTGAAGCATCTATTGCAAATTCCTTTGTCTTCCCAAAGTAACTTTAACAGGATTCTTCACAATATGTTTTGACTTTTTCCAACAATTTGCCATGTTTTGCCTGCCAGGAAGCTTCTTCAGTTTTGGCCAAGATGCTGGAAGACAGATCTCTAAGTGCAAAGAAAGTGACATGTTGAGAGATTAGACTAGAGAGGAATCAATCAATTGGCCTAGCACTTAGATTTCAGAATACATTTAACCCTCCTGGATTTATAACTGCAAAGAAGCTTTTGAATTACATGGAAAAAGCCATCAAATATGCAGCTGGCATTCTGAGCTCAAATGCTCCCAGTTTCAACTTTTACATATTAATTTGTAAGGTAATGTGAGGCAACTTTGGCTGCCATCCCATGGCATAATTCAAGATCTAGTGAAAAGCTTACCATTCATAATTTAGCTGTTTTGGTAGGTAAGGTGATATATAAAAATGATGTGGGAAATGAAAACCAGGATAGTGACTACTGATAGTCTCCTGTTAATTTTTTGCATGTTTTTTCATGAAATATAGATTTCGTTTTTCTTTTATATTTTTTTTCTCTTCCATGTCCTCATTATTGATATCCAGTTCTGTCTCCCCTACTAATGAAAACTCAAGACTATCTTTCAGATTTATTACGGAAAACAAATATGCATGCTTGTGCTTCCTTCTGTATATCTTTGTTAAGCACACATTGTTTTAAAATAACTGAATTCAGTGATCAATATTTAGGTTATATTTCTTCTCTATCAAAGAAGAAATATGCATAGCTATGACCATACTCAGGATGCAATGAGAATGAGTGAAATAAGAAGGAAAAAAATCTTTGGAAATAAGTTCCATAATTTAACTTATTGATCTTAACTAATTTTGAGACTCTGTTGAGGGCCTCAGCTAACTAATGATTGGTTAAGAGAACTCCAGGAGAACTAAGGAAAATAGGCTACAAAGAATGAATGGTTTCTTTGTATTTTGTAAAATAATCCATGAACATATGGCAAAGTGGTCATCAGAAGTTCAGCTATATTTGAGGGAGTCCAACTTTTCCTTAAACCATAAAAAATATGGAAAGATAACCCATGGCTAATTTATGCCAAAAGATTTAAAGGACAGTCACATGGCTTTAAATGAAAATATTCAAGGAGGATTTTTTAAAATGACCAGTTCCAGTAGGTATGTTAGACACTATGATTTGGACAAGGATTTAATAAAGAATAAACTCAGCAAAGTTGTTGCCCAAGCAAACTGCTTGGGAACTTTCCAACATTTTTGAAATTCCTGAGATATACCATTGGAAGCTGGAACAGGGAAATGTAAAAGAGGTTTATAACAATCACCATGTGTTAAAAGGTAATCATCTCTACTCATTGGTTCAATAAATCATATCTATTTACAAAGATACTATCCATAATAAATACCATTAATAGTTTCTGGGTTAGGGAAAGGCAAAACAAACATTGGACAAAAGCCAGAAATGTTAGTTAAGCAAGTCCCTGCCTTCAGCATTCAATACATATAAAGAATGTTCCTCAAAGACTGTAAGAGGCTTCTGGTTCAAAAATACATTGACTGTTTTCTTTTCTTTCCAGCTTCATTCTTTAATGGCCGGGATGGGCTGAATAGCTGAATAGCTAAATAGCTGATCAAAGATAATGTAAGCCTTTTGTAAAAGATTCAGAAGATGAAAAACAAGAAGATTAATAAAGTGCATAGTCAGCAGCAGGATGTGATGCTCATGATGATTAGAGCAAATTCTAGAAAGATTCATAAACTTGCTAGCAGTAGGAATAATTAACAGTAGTTTACTGATCAAGAGAGGAGCTGGGTTCCCTTCTCTATAGGCTCAAGGATGATCTATCAGGGACAGTAAAGTGACATTTGCACTGAAGGGACATACTTAAACGGATCATTCCAATTCTATGAGTAAACTATTTTCAGTGTATATCTAATCAAAATCTGATGGACTTTTGAATCTCAGTTTATGTCACAAGTCTTTTCTTTTAGCAGATGGGGTGAATGGAAACTCATTAATCCCATTAATCTAATTTGCAATAGAAATAATAAAAACACAATTCTTCTGCTTTTCATATAAACAATTTTGCTTTCTACTGAATCATGTTTCTGTATTTTGGGCATTCTGGACCGCATGCCTGGATTTTATCATAACAATGTGTTGGCCAAATATGTTGGCCAAAAAATAGCACTGTGCCACAGTGGAACAATGAACCCAACTATTGTTTAGGTTCTAATAATAAAACCTGAATGGAGACATAAAATAATTTCAATATACAAAATGAATTTCTTGGAATGGATGAAAACAGTTGTATACTTGAAAGTATAATGCTATTCCTCTCCCTTCTGTTCTGCCCCATTTTAGTAGAAGAGTTGAATAACTAGATGCCACATTCAATGTGCAGTACACACTGCCTTTATCTTGACAATGAATATGTTAACCACATAATGCAGGATCATATTTCCAAGATATATGGAGCCTTCTGAAAAGGAATTTTCACATGAATACTCTCCCAAGTAAATCAAACTATTGAATTATTAATACCAAAGCACAGATTTTTTTCTAGCTGGGTAGTTGAGCCAGACATTCATAATAGAGATATGACCCAGCCCTAGCAGACTCTACTAGCTCAGCATGCAGAGGAGAGTTTGCATGCTAAATAATAATAAAAAAGAATCAAAACAAAACCACTTCCCATTGTACAATATATTAGGTTGGAAAGAAAACTTGCCATCATGTTTCTATGACATGTAGAAACTTTTAGTGTCATGCAGCCTTCTCTTCTTATGATTCAAGGAGATATGTAACATATGACAAAGGAGACAGAAAATGAATATTGGTAAACATATCCTTGAATCATGTACCGTTGTTAGCAGAGATGCAGAAGTAGATTGCCATTGCCTTCTTCCAAGGTGTTTGGCAACTTTGGAACTGCCAAGAGGTTCCCCATCTAAGTGCTACCCAGAGATTTCAGGACTGTTGCAGGCCAGCTACTTTCCTTCCGTTTTTGCTTGGAGCTGGGATGCTATAAAGGCTCTGGTCCATATAATATCTGACTGATGCTTTCTAAATCCTAGCCATACTCCTTATATTTGCAGATTCAGTGCCCTTATGAAAGATTGATAGAGCTGTTTTGAATCCTAGGTGTAGCATAGTCTGAAGATCTTTGGCAGATTTCATTCTTTATTGATTGTTCTTCTCCTTACCTATGCTATACCTGTGTTCAGGCTGGTTGAACACATCATTCCAAACATTTTCCTATACTTTCCTAATTCCATTTTTATGGTGATAGTTGTTTGGAGGAAAAAATAATACAGGAAGAATCAGCCAAACAAGTTCTTAACTTTAAGAAAAGAATAAAGACAGCAAGAATTGCCAGCCTTGTTTCTGGCTAGACTTATACATTGGTAATTTAATCCAACCATCTGGCTGTGTATTTCTTACTGTTGTGGTGGTAGTGGTGATTTTATTTTTTGCAAGCAGGAACATATCAGGAAAGTCATGAAAGATCAGAAGTCACTTGAACAATAGATTCATAGCCATTACAACTCCACTCTGTGACTAATTTTTAGCATGCTCGTTTTCATCTTTTCAAATGCTGAGGCTGTCAAAAATCAGGATCAGTTAATTTGCAGTAAGTGATCAGCATAAACAGATTTCTGAGGGCCATTTGGAGTTTAGCAATGTTTGGTGTGTGGTGATAACTCTCTGAATAATAACATTTTTTCTAGTTATGGCAACAGGGAGATTTGTGGTGGCAGAAGGATTTCATGCATGTCTTCAAAATGGCATACATATTTAAATTCAAGATTACTTTAAAGAAAATTAAAAAATCCCAATTCCTTCATTTTCTAATTATTGTAGTCCATTAACCCAACACCTAAGCAATAGCACATTATACAACCTAATCCTAAAGTGTATGTTTTTATATTATCTTTAGAAAGTAAGAAACAGACTTGGAATTAAAGATGACAACACTGAGTGAATTTATGGCTAGCTTTTATTCTTTCCCCCTTTCCTCTCCCACCTCCAAATATGTGTATCCTGCAGTTCATTTTTATTTACTTAATATTATTTATCACATTTATATAGTCACCCATCTCATGCAGTGACTCTCTAATTATAGAGAAATATCAGTTGTAATAAATTGGAATACTTTTAGGGTATTCAACTGCCAAGTGAGTTCAGTCACATCTCATCTTCACTCTGAATGAGATTTGAAAATGAGTTTGCTGCATTATATCTACTGTCAAAGCAAAAGATAGAAGCATCTCCCTCAACAGGGATGGGGAACACTAGAAGGAGTACATTCAATATCTGCCTAGCTACCTAAAGCATTTTTCATTCTGTACTGCAGAGCACATGGAAGAAAGAAGGCTTTAGATGCCAGAGAAACCAGTCTTTTGAGCATTTTAACACAGGGAGAGAAAACTGTTCATAACATTTTTTAAAAAATAACTAATATCTCCCTCCCCCTCAAAGTCCACTCTCTCATACAGTGGTTTTAAATAGATGGATAGATAGATAGATAGATAGATAGATAGATAGATAGATAGATAGATAGATAGATAGATAGATAGACAGACAGACAGGCAGGCAGGCAGGGATAGGATAGATAGATAGATAGATAGATAGATAGATAGATAGATAGATAGATAGATAGATAGATAGATAGATAGATAGATAGAACTTTCTCTCATGCTGTACATCCAAGTGTGTGTGTGTGTGTGTGTGTGCGTGTGTGTGTGTGTAAAAATAATTTTTATTTTCTATGAATTTTTGGTGAGCAATTTGTCTGACACACTTTGGAGCTATATTTTTCCAAAAAAATACTTCAGATTCTACCCATTTTTTTTAAAGATAGCATTTTATATGCATCTTTTATATTGCATGGGAAACTACATCTTAAGCTTAGCTTTGAGTGAATCTGTATGATCTGGTGTGAAGGCTTAGGTATTCCTTCAACTGAACGTAAAAAAATATGGTTCAAATGTCACAAAATCCCAGAAAATGTATATGCAATTTCACAATATCTTATACAAAAATTTCAGAATCTCAGCAATGATATCACATAATCTCATTAAAATTACAAAAGATTCTGGCAGAGTCATGAGATAGGGGATTTTTTTGAAAAATATATTTGAAATAGGAAAGTTGTGAGGACAACATATGGTCTATAGATAGATAGATACATGGTAGGTAGGTAGGTAAGTAGGTAGGTAGAAGATAGATAGATAGATAGATAGATAGATAGATAGATAGATAGATAGATAGATAGATAGATATTGTATAATTAGGTAGGATATGATATACCTATACATGGAAATACAATTTTATTTGATTGATTGCAGGGTTAGGGTTGGGGTGGATAATTCCTCTTTCAACTCATAAAAGAGGAATATTTTGACTACTAAATTTTATTTGGATTTGGGAAATTAAAAAATCCGGTGATTTTACAGTTGACTGAGGAAGTATTTTTGTCTGAAAGACAACACTAAACTGTAGTTAACTGTGTTTTAATTTAAAGTATATTGCCTTGGGTATTCTTTTAAATTAAAAGGCAAAAATAAATTTTAAAAAACTAAAACAGACTAGAAAAGGAAATGTGCACTTCTTATTAAATCTAGAGGCATGGAAAATACAAAATGCATTGGAGCATCATCATAAACAATTTACAGTATGCTACCACAGACACTAATTCCATCGCCCTTCCCATTCCCAGGTTTTGAATAGACAACTAATAACAAATAAATACATGCACACAAACACAACACAATTTTTCAGAGGAGAGTCACTTTTCGGTACTTGAAAGACTTGAAACCAAGCATGTCTGAGTTCTAATTCTGTCTTAGACACAAAAGCATCTGGCTCACTCTCTCAGCTTTGGGAAGCAGGGAATGGCAAACCACTTCTGAAATGTTGCTAAGAAAACTGCAGCAACTTATCCAAGTAGTTGCCAGAAAAAAAGGATTTTTCATAGTAAGAAGAGCTGAGTAAGTCTTCAGTCTTCTCAGGGAGAGAAAAAAAAATCAAACAAATTGACATGAGTTTTAAAAGGGGGAAAATAATTGATTCAAAGACAATATTAGGAACAATTCCTAATTTTAATGTTATAACTATGTCAATATAATTGTCATCTAGGTGATTATAATGGGAGATAATTTGGTTTCCCAATATTGTTTTACTGATTTTTTTCTTTCCTTTTCTATTTTTCCCCTTTCTCGAGTTTTTCCCTTTTACATGATTGCATGCACCTATCTTTCAAACAGTGACAAACAGTAAAGATATCAATGTTGATATCATATTTGGAGTTTTATAGAAATTTCAAATAATTTCTGAAGATAATACATTTAATGAATGAAAATAATGAAACAATGTATTTTTAATTTTTAACTCTAAATTCTTTGTTTATTTACTGTTTTACTTTTTAACCACCAGGCTTCTTCCTGAGTTCTTTCATGTAATTTTAAATGGGAAGGAAGGAAGGAAGGAAGGAAGGCATCTCTGGATTTGATTTAAATACCTTGAAATCAACATCTATGTATATTTCTTGGTTAATAAAATGCTCATAAAATAACATTTGAATATGTTATTAAGAAGAGGAAATAAAGAGCATAAAATGGGTAATATATGTATGCTTGTTCAACATCTGTCTACATGCCTATATGTCATTGAATAACTAATGGGACGTAGGTTCTCTGTTTTAGTTACCCCTAAATTTTCACTTACAAAACCTTCTGTCTGTTGCCCTCATGTTTCTTTTCTTGTTGTATACAGAAGATAAGAGAGGAGGTATAGAGGGAACTCAGGCCCAAATTTTACTGAATTAAGTATGTTATAAATTCTATCATCTAAAATCTGTCTGGATTCAGAACAAATGCCTTTAAACTCTGTCAGTATGAACCATATACTCCTCAAAGCAATGAAAGTTATCTGACTTATTGCTCTTGAAGAAGTATGGTTCTGTAATGTTGAGGAATTGAACTGAAACTGAAGAACTCCTGCAGCAGTGAAGTTGTACTGCCAACTTTGAAACATGAGCATTAATCCTATAGCTATGCACAATTTAGATTCATGACAGGATTATGAAGGGTTTCTGGATATAGATGTTTACTCAAGTATAATCCTAATATTGCAAGCCTGAACCTTAATCTGAAATCTATACATGATATATAGACACCATCTATTCATACAATTTAATAATTTGTATGTGTTCATATGTAGAAGCAAGCACGATGAACAATAATTCCACTGTGTAGTATATTATAAAATAATAACAATTACTTCAACAAAAGTAGTTCCTTAACAAGGACCAATAATTAGCTTTTCTATGCTCACATCTTTCACAAGTTGTGAAAGTACAACAATACAGAACAGAAAAAAGCTTTTTTGAAAGACAGAGGAGGGCAATCATTTTAATTGGATTTATATATTTACACACACGCACACACACACACACACACACACACACACACCATACTGGGTAATATAAAAGGTGCTTTTTTCCAAAAGACAACTGTACTTTTTTTTCCTTTGAAGATCTTTTGCTTCTCATCCAAGAAGCTTCTCCAGTTCACGAAGTGAAGAAGCTTCTTAGATGAGAAAATTTTTCAAGGAAAAAAAAAAAAATTCAGTTGCCTTTGGGAAAAAAACCACTACCTTTTGCACAGTATACTTTAGATAATCTGTATGGGAGAAAGAGAGTGAAGACGGAAGACATAGCCATGACCTGGATAGCTGAAAATCTCCATAGACAGTGAAGATGGACTTTCTGTAGCAATTCTTAGAGTTTATGTTTAACGATGAAAGTACTCTGCTTTAATTTGGCAAGATTTCTGTTTATAGGTGAATAAAAAGAAAACTGCTTAGAAGAATATCAACATGTTTTGCTTGGTTTTTGGAACATGACATAACTCCCTACTTCTTCAGATTTTCCTCATCGGGTTCCCCTATCTTCTTCTCTAATCTCCCTCCTGTCTTCTGGCAGCAAATCTATTAATAGACCGAGGCCAAAATGTCTTTCAGTAGAATCAGTAAACAAAACTTTGGTCTCAAATCCAATTTAAGGTTTGAGATGAATAAAGTTCCTTACCAACAGCTAAAAACCAAAGGACATGACAACCAGAACTATTCAGACAAAGAACTGGGAGCAAACTCAGCAGATATTATTTTAGAAGCTTAGGCAGGATTCTTAGTTCTTAGGCAAAATTTACTGACTGGAGAACCCAGCCTCCACAAAGCTGGTATTGGCATTATACTGTTGCATTGTCAATACATCAAGCAATTTTCAATTCTCACCCACCCACCAATTTGTAGTTGATACAATGAGTAAGTTATCTCTTATTTGAAATCAGTACTGTAAATTGAAATTATGGCTGGTCAATATCCAAGGCTCTAAGTAACCATTATTTCTTTTTAGATATGTACATGGCTATTTAATAGAAACACCAGAACAACAATTATGATGATGAATTTTAGTCCTAAAGTAGAGAGTTTATTTGAACCGCCATTTCTTCCTGAAAAAGTGCATATAAAATGTGAGTGTTTGGGCATTTCACTGGATACAGAAAAAACCCGAAGTGTTGAAATTCAGCATTGGTCTCGCTTGGCTCAATATTTGATTTCTCATCTCTAAATTGGGGGTATTGGTTTTGGAGGCTAACATGTTATACTGGAGAAGCAAAAGCAAAATCGTGCGGCAGGCTGACATCAAAATTTATTTTCATACGGGGTTTTTTAAATCATGTCCTTTCATTTTACAGCCTTGTGCTGAAACTAGAAAAGACACTAAAGAAGTTTTTATAATTAGACTATTTATTAAAGTTGCAATCTCATACACACATAACTTGGAATAAATACCACTGAATTCTATTAACGTTATTTCTGAACTGAAAGGTGTAGGACTGGTAACTGATCTTGGGGACAGAACAGTGGGTTTAATTTTAATATTGTAGTCCAGTGATGGGGGAAGCTTGAGGAATTTTTTAAATTAGTAACACCAGGAGGATCTGAGGAAGAAATACTTAGCTATTTTCAACTTTCTGGACAATCCAGGCAATTTTTCAACCCTCTTTCATCACTTGTCACATGAAGGGGAGACAATTATGGTAAAGTGATGTGTAATGCTTTGTATCCAAAGCATATTATTAATCTTAACACTAGTATTAATCTGGTGACTCATAGTCCCAAAGGTGCTTTTTCAAAAGTTCAGTTCAGTCAGAACTGAAGAAACTTCTTGGATAAGAAGTGAAACATCTTCAAGGAAAAATAAAGTCCAGTTTCCTTTTGAAAAAGCACCTTTGGTACATCCGTGACCTGGATGACTGAAAATCTCCAGAGACGCTGGTGACTGATAATAGTGCTGATTGAACAAAAGCCGACAAATTCTTCATATTCCTTCTTCTTTCTTCATTCTTGCAGCTTCATTCCCTGTTATAAGGAACCTGGATAACCCTTTTTCTCTCCCCCACTTTTTAATCAGACCCTAAATGGCTTATATAGTGGATACTTACAATCTGGACTTTATGCCCAGAATTCTCCCTTTTCTTTCTAAATATAATGAACAGAAGCTAAAAAACTTTCTCTTTGTAGGAACACTGTGATGACCCGTAGTCTCTTAAAATAACCCAAAACCCAAAACATATATTAAAGTCCAGTAAGGCCTTCAGCTTAAATTTACTGTTTTATTAGGCACAGTTTAAAGTCACAAAAGTAAATAATGAGGCAAAAAGAAAACCAAAACAAACCACATTGACGAGAATTCTGAAGCAAGCCAAGATAACTAATCATAAACTCCAGGAAAATAACCGAGTAGAGTCCATGGAAAGAACGCCATCAAAGATAAACCTCTTTCAAAGTAAATACTAAATTGACTCCAGCAATTCTGACTGTGCAGTTACAAACTTTTATACATAGCTCCCAGCTGCAAGCCACGAGGAGGATCATGGTAATCTCCTCTTGAGTAGACCTCGCTTTACCCTGATCCTCTCCTCCCTGCATGACCTAGGATGGATAGGGGTTGGGCCTGGATCCTCCTCTGACTGCTCAGCTGGCCTCCACCATTCCCCAGCCTCCTCCACCCTCTCTGGAGCCACACTCCCACTCCCTGTTGGCTGTTCCTCCTCTTCCTCAGAGTCAGTCTCCACCAGAGGAATGACAAACAGAGCAGCAAAAATTGAATCTTTGATCAGTGCCATGAATGGGCCCTATTCAGTAATAAGAACAGTAGAAACCATAATTCTCATGAACCAAAGTATCCATCATAGGTGATAAATGTTCCATGGCTAAAGGTATGGCAACTTCATAGTGTTGAGAACTGAAAAGAAGAAAGCTGTACCTGCTATTTCTGCTAGCTGTTAGTAAATTGCACCAATTCGAATGGCGATATGGATGTTCCCTTTTTAATTTTCATAGGAACTGAGAACCAGTATTAATCAGGGACAATGATTCAGATCCAACTAAAGCTGGGAAATCACCCTAAGTTTGAACCCTTTATTTTTTTGTAGTCCAACCAAACCACCAATAGCACTTAGAATTTTATATAACTTCATGGTGTTTTACAGCCCTCTCTAAGCAACTTACAGAGTCCCCCCAAAATCTGAGTCCTCATTTTACTGATCTCAGCCAAATGGAAGACTGAGTCTACCTTGATCTGGTCAGAATTGAACTCCTGGACTGAACAATGAGTTAACCTGCAGTACTGTACTCTAACCACTGTGCCATCATGGCTCAGCCAAGAGCTGCTGTTGTGAAGATAAAATGGAAAGTGACTCCATGAAATCCCTATGAACAGAAAGTCATAATTACTTTAATTACTATAAAAATGAGATAAAAATATGGAAAACTATTGAATTTCTGACATCCCTTTTTTACATATCTGCTAACTTGCAATATTTACCAGCATATATTACCTGGTGTTCTTCAGAAGAAAAGTAGGGTGCAAATAAAATAAATGAACTAATAAATAATGAAGCCCAGACATCCATGTGGAGCTATGACATTGAACAGCTGGGCCAAAGTCTGTTTTCCTTCAAACTGAGCCTGGATCAATGTCAGGAGTGCCCAGAGAAACCAACACGAGTTGCAGGGGAAATGGTGAGAGTGATGGGCCAGCATGCAGCTTGGCCAGAAACTGTGTGGAAGTTGCAAGCCAAGCCTTGGGCCCAGTTGCTTTATGAGAAAAGCTTGTTGACTTGTTCCCAGCTGACAGACAGTGTACTGTACAAACACAGCAAAGTAGAATCCTAATGTAACAATTTGTCACAGCAGGCAAGCCTAAATTATATGAAACTAATGAACTGCAAAGTCTCCCTATTCACTTTAGAACTAAAGCTGTTTGTTGATTGTTAACATTTCAAAACTATGGGTAATGAGCCAACAGAAAATTTGTTTTCTGTTCCCCCTCCTTTACTGTCAGAACTATGATACTAATTTAGTTTCCAGGTTTTTAAAAGTAATATGGTCTTATTTTAGTGAAGATATGCCAGGGTGGTTTCAGATGTTAGCAGTTAGTAACTCTCCTCCCTTTTTACTTGCATGCTTAAACTTCAAAATAAAGCAGCAGACTAGCAATAAGCAGCAGTAGAACCACTAGAGATTTGATACAGCCATGAGTGGCCTGTTTCACACACTGCAGGGAGTGAAGATTTGCTTAATTATGTTCAGTTCAGAAGCCATAGGACTAGGTTATTTCTTTATTTCATTTTTTGTCATGTTCATGCTATCAACTGAGCAAACAGCAGCACTGGTCCATGTGTGGCACAGTTTCTTTCTTTGGGGCCCTCAGAACCTCCTTGTGAATAAGACTCCTGAAAATCTACAGTATATCACTATTTCCCACCATTCCCCACTAGGAAATAAATGGAAACTGTAAAGTTAGCCCTGTGGTAGGCTTCCACTTAATAGCAACAAAGCAACAATAAAACATCACAAAAGTCCCCTTCCTAATCATATGTGACGTAGTTCCACCTACTTTGGTGTTGTTGTTATTGTTGCATGGTACACATGTGTATAATGTTCCTGTGCACATGTGCACATGTGTATGTGTGTTTTGTATTTGTTAATAAAAGACACAAATGAAGAAATTTAGTAATTTTGAAATACTAAAAAAGAAAATGAAAAAGAAGATGAAATGTGGTGTTCTATTTTGCTTGTCCTAAATTACAGAATAAACACCAAGAATTCAGTATCCAGCTGATACTCTGAATTTTCATCCTTTTGGTATTTAAGGTAGTAAAAATGACACACTTAAAGTTAAAGCAAATTAAAGAGTTTGGTAACATTAAAGCTCTGGCCGAAGAAAATGAAAAGGCTAAAAGCAAGAAGGTAAATGTAACAAATCAGAATCAGTTCCATAGATATTTGCAGGTAAACAGGCCTCTAAAAGAGTGAATTTCCATAGTAGAGCTTCTTGTCATGATTTTAAGTTTCTTGATAGGCTTATATCAAGATAAGTAGTAAATCATAGAATAGGTACGCTGTAAAGACTCTTAAAATCAATATCTTGAATTTTGCTCAGAAAACAGCTATAAGCAATGAACATCTTTCCACATTGGTATAATATGACAGTACTCATGTGCCCTATACACAGTAGCATCATGTTGTTTTTATTCCAATGGAAGATTTAGACATTTTTGTGAATATCTCTACATAGCACATATTGCATGATGTACACAAAAGATGGATCACTATTGGCAAATCTGGCAATTGAAGAATAGATGCTGATAGTGAAGTAGATGTAGCTTGCTGTCATTTTATTTACTCCTGCTGAAGAATCTGGTCTGGGACTTGAGGGTGCCCTGAGACTCATATCTCCTACTAGGTGGAGACTATCACCAGGAGGGTCTTTCCCTAACTTTACCTGAGAGTTCAGTTATAGTTCGAAGTGACCAAGATTTGGCAGCTATAACTTACTCCACTTTTCTGGACTACAGTCACAGCACTGCTTCCCAATAGGCTTTTGGGTCCAATATATAGTGCTGGTTATCATCTCTAAAATTGTATGTGGTTCAGTTTTGGATTACATAAGTCTCTGCATTATTTAGCATGATTCTGATCTTTCCTATATAGGCATCAAGGATGGACCTTCTGATAATCCCATCCAATGAGAAACAAGAAGTATGTGGAAATGAGGCCAGCCTTCCATACGGTGACCCACACCTTTTCCAGATACCCTCAGGAGTATATCTGGTCCCTATATTTCCACATTCAGACGATGTCAAAAACCAGCATTTAAAACTATTTTTGTGGATATTTTAAAACACCATTAGGAAGAGAAATAGGAGGGTAAGACAAATAATAAAAAAGAGATTTACAAGTATTTTAAAATGGAATACAAATTTCCTTATTAAGCAGTACTAGTTTAAATCAGTAGTGCTTATTAAGATAACTTGTATCAATCAAGAATGTACACATTATTAAAATCAAATACATATGCAACAATCATTATACAATCAGTATAATGGGAACCATAAGTCAAAGTGAAGAATTAAAAGATTTTTATCTGATCCAAGAAATCCATCATTATTTAGCAACAGAAAGAAAAGCTTAGACATTGTGTTAAGAGATACCAAAATTTTCAACCTGGTAAAAACCCACAGGAATTCTACATGAAAACTATACTTTTTAAACAGGCATTTATTGCTTAGCAATTCTCTGTGTGTGACCTTTAGCAATATATTTTATGCATCATGGATTTTATGTTGTTTTATGCTGAAAAATTTATGCTTGTATTTATTGTTATATATTGCTTTGTACATTGCCATTTGTTTTGTGTGGGACTGATATTAAAATGACATAAATAATCTAAAAATAATATTTGGAAACATTCAGCTATTTCCTGAAATGTCCAGCTATGCCAGTCAAATGTTTGAAAGGAAGTAAAATCCATATTCTGAATGTGAAATTTTTAATTCTATCTTCAAAGATAGAACTTCAACTTTTCATAAGTTTCATATTTAAAATGTCATTTTAATGATAAATTATTTTATATGAATTAATATTATAAAATGTTTTGTGATGTTAACTATCATTTGATATTTCATATCGTTTGTCCTCAGATGCTATAAAATAATATTGCTATCTATCAAAGATAACCTGAGAGCTGAGGATAATAGCCTAAATAAAACTACTTCAAATGAATGAATGAATGAATGAATGTATGAATGAAATCAAATCAGATTACATTCCATACTTTTATTGTACTGGTGGAACAATATCCACTAATATAATTGATATTTCTTCCTTCTTCTATCCCATCCACATATTTCCGGTTTGTTCTTAGATATAGGGACTATACAGATTGAATTTATGGATTTCGTAAGTGCAGTGGGGAGAATAAAGTAAAATTCTATTTATATTGGAATGCATATATGTCCTATTGGATGCATTAAATAGTTTAAATAGATTCAAATAATTAACAATTGGCAGTGATATATATTGATATATTTATAGTGCTGTCTAGTCACCGAATTAGATTTGGGAGAAGAGGCATGCTCTGGGTCCTATCTGCATGAAAGTATCAATTGCAACTTTCTGTGCCCTGGGGGGCCTGCTCTCTGGAATACTACCCCCCCATACCTACTGACCTTTTGCAAGGTACTAAAAACCTGGTTTTGCCACTGAACCCAGGAAGTTAATAGTATGGGTGAATCCATGTCATGGTTAGTTTTGGTGTTTATGAGTGTTCCCAGCTGCTATTTTTATATCACTTTGGTTGTTTTAATGCTGGTTGTTTCTATTCTGTTTTATTCATAGATGGCCTGTACATTGAATGAATGAATGAATGAATGAATGAATGAATGAATGAATGATACCCTAGAATGTTTTGTAAAATATATTCTAGGATTTGTCGTGGAGATGACTAGCTGAATTTGCTTATGAATTGAATTAATTATGATGTTGTGATTATGTAGCCTGATTTCTTGGACTTAGGGGCTCCAAGCTCATGTAGCAGAGAATTGCCAGCAGATCTTCATTAGCCTTGTCGGTGCTAGATTCCACAACTGTATTCAAAGTAGCAAGAACACATATTTCTATTCAGAAATAGAATTATCAATTCCACTGGGGATTATGAAAGATTCTTTTGCTAATTAAATCCATGCTAAATGGAGCAAGGCCAGAAGAATAAACAAAGGGCTTAAAATGAGACTAGGGTTATTAGAACAATACACAGATTATTCTGTTACATTAACAGTATGCAAATATATGAAAGCAGCATTCAGATCAATCACTTGTGAGATGACAAGTGGCAAAAAATGCAGTTCTTCCATCAGCCATTGGCTTCTAATTATGATGTTTCATGAAGGGACCACAAAAACACAAGTCTAATGCTCAAATAGTGAAGAACTGATTCACCCTATTACAACTTCTAAGGCAATTAAACAGAAATGTATCTTTGGCTGCTCTATTATTCAACGTTTGCATACATTATATTGTCCAAGCCCCAACCAATGACAAATTTCATCCTTCTCTGGCCAGTAAACCAATTTCCATTCTGCTATATGGTGATGATGCTATGCTGATAATCTTGTTTGTTTCCCAAATAAATTTGCAACATGGCCTTAATGTCCTACTGCAATTATGAAATGCTAAAATATAAATCGTGTAAAAACCATAATCAAGGAGCATGTTATCTACCTCAAATCTGGAAGATCAATAACTATCTAACTGAGCAAGTGAAGGCTTGCAAATATCTTGTCATATATTTCCAATCATTTTTTTTCCCAAATCTTCAGTCATTATTATTATTTTAGCAAACCCAAACAGCATTAGATAGAATCAACCTATAAGGGTAACAATTAGGAACCTCCATCAATTAATTTTCCCCCATTCTGTTAATTTAATAAATTAAGGCAAAGCCATTAGCAACACCTCTTCAGAAGTAGGACATTCTTGGGACTTCCTGGTTTGAGCTTCTTCGGCGACAGACCGAAACCGCAACTCTGTGCGGTTTCGATCCGTGCTCGCAGCTGGAGCACCCTGAGTCGGCTGGTTTCAGGGCTAAGTCAACCCGTAGAGGTGATGAAGAAGGGGGAGACTGCCTGCAGGGTTGAGGAGAGCTGCATCTCTCCTTCCCAGCTGGCCATTACTCCTTTTCCCGAAGGTGGTTGTAGTGGTGGTCAGAAATGGCCACCACAAAGAAGAACTCGACCAGAAAAGAATGTGCAGGAGGAAGATAAGAAGAGAAAGTTTTGGTTGACCGGGTCAAACAGCAAAAGCAACAAAGAAGGTACCCTGGAATTTAAACTTTAAATAATAATAATATTATATATAATACTGTTCGCAAAGAAGATCTTTAAGCATCAAAGGAGAGAGAAAAGGGAAAGGATTTGTTTTGTTTTTTTCCCCTATACTGACAGCTAAGAGACTTAAGCAAGAAATTGGAAAAAAATCCACTTTGACATTAATAGGCATTTAATGCTGAAAATAAAAAGTCAAAGGGATAATAAAGATTTCTGGATACTTAAAAGCTTTTGAAAACAGAAAAGGAGAGAAAAAGAATAAAAGGGCAGGATCTGGAAGGGAGGAGACTGCCTGGAATTAAAAAGAACTCACAGTAAAAGCTCAACAAGACTTCTAAAAGATACATTTTAACTGAAACATGGCAACAAAATAGTAAAACCCCAGGAAGAGAAAGTAAAAAAAGAAATAAAAAGAAATAGCTCAGGAGTATTGGATTACTTGGTGATCTCTGGATTCTTTGTTACTGCATTTGAATGACTAAAATCAATCAGGTGGTTGTTTAAAAGTGCTTAAAATGGCTCCACTCTTAGAAGAACTGAAATTGGAACTTAAAAAGTACAAAGAAGATGCACAAGAAGGGAGAGGTTCTTTTGGCTTCGTATTTCAGTTCTTAGAAATGGAGATTTGGAACTATGAGAAACAACAAGAAATGCCTGCAGAACAAGAAGATTGGGACAAAGAAGAAGCCATCTTTAATGAACAAGTAATTTTAGGTGGGGAAAAAAAAGGAAAGGGGGGAAAGAGAATGGAAAGTTTAAGACTGGGAAAAACAACCCCAAAAAAGAATGATTGAAAAATAAGTATAAAATCAGAAAGCAACAGAAGAGGGAAATGCAGAAGAGAGAATTATAAGTAGAAAGAGATAAGGGGGTAAAAAGGGGAGGGAGAAGAAGAGAGGGAAGAAAGAAAGGAAAAGAAGTTATAAAGGACAGAAACAAGATATAGAAAAACAGGGCCTATTAAGAGATAATGGGTGAAAAATCTAATTGAAAAGGGGATTCTGCAAAGGTTGTTATATTAGAAATAGAAATAATTTCAGAAAATATGAAATAATGTATGATTAAAATGTTTGATAAAATAGTCATCATAATTTAGTGGAATGTTTGTTAATAAATAAATGTAATAAAATGAATATTTAATGATTTATAAAACATATGTGAAGAGAAATAAGGGAAAAGTTAATTATGGAGATTATATGTGTCTTCAAGAAAGTATGATATTTAATTGAAAAGAAATGTTAAAGATGTTAAGATTTTAATGAATATTAATGATACAACTGAATTGGAATGGAATGAGGGTTTTAATTACATATATTTACAATCCTTGTTTTAAAGAATATAGTGCGTATTATAAGAATGTACCAAGCAGAATTCGACTGGAAGTTATGTATTATGTATTATATTGAATGTTACAACCTTAAGGTATCTATTGAAGTTTAAACAAGAGTTGAATGGATAAAATTAAAAGATATAAAGGTGTCATACTCCAATTAGTAACTACAGGAGAAAATTTGTTTAATGAGAAAAGATAATATGAAATTGAAACAGGACAGACAAAAGTATAAATATAATTATTTGAATTGAGATGAGATAATCAAAATAAAATTGAGAAAATTAAAAGAGGGGGGAAAACTATATAGAAAATGCAAAATAATAATAAGATATGGAATAGAACACAAAAATGAGCATGAAATTGAGTTTGTGTCTGTATAAAGAAGTGTAACCTGGGACCACGCTATTTTTTAAAAAAGATGTTTTACTTGTATTGTGTGTAAAAACCCAAATAAAACTTTAATAACAATAAAAAAAAGAAGTAGGACATTCTCAACCTGCTATGTAAAGATTGAAGGTTTAAAGTTTGATTCTGCCATAGAAATGCAATTGCTGATTTTTTTTAAAAAATAGGGACTTTTCTTACAAGAGAACTAGAAAGAAAGAGTTCTGTGTATGAAAACATTTCTTATAAAACTGCTGCTTATATCCATATCAATTGGGTAGAATTTAACACTTGTAATCCAAACTTCCAGTTTCCAGAAGGAGCTGTAATGGAATGTGTGAATTATCTTGAGAGATAAGGAGGTTAGATTATGCCTTGGCAACAGTCAGATGAAACAGAGTGGAGATTCCAGTGGCTTAAAGGGCAGAGGAAGAAACTTAGAAAGGATCTCCCTTAATTGATCAAGTGGTTAAAAGTGATGGTGGGAAATTTGTAACTTCAGTCTTGCAAGGTTCTATTAATGTAGCTTTACAATTAGGTAGAATTAGCTCATCTAAGTCATGCTTCCAGGTTTATCCAGAAGGTTGATAGGAGCCAGCCACATTACCAAAATACATTGATTGGAATAAAAGGTGGGATATTGAACAAGGATTTAAAAAAATAAAATAAAAAGCTGATTTGTGCTGTTTATAAAAACATTTATTTAGCAAAGTTTGAAAATATCTTCATAAACAAGATGTAAGACCTTGAAATATTCAAATCAGCAAAAATTGAAGCTAGAAGATTAATATACCACATTTTCCAACAATATATCCACTGTCCATGGTCATGAACTCTTCTGACTCACCTTTGCCAATTCCTGTTCTTCAGCACAAGATAAATTCAGGCAACACTGGATACAGAGACTACCAACTTATTTGTTATTACTTATTTTCAGAGAAGGTATCACTATAGAATCAGGGCACATTCTTTTCCAGCTCGTTCCTTCTTAACGAGAGATTTAAGTTTCCAGTTACCAATCTTAGGAACAAAATGTGTGAAGCAGAACAGAACATACTAAATTCTTTGGCATGCAGCAAGTAGAGTCTTATACCATATGTTTGATATCACAAGGATTGAAAAATAGAGATACATTCTGAAAAACTCAAATTGGGTTAAGAGATAATTCAGGGTAATTCATTGGCTTTAAAAGATAGAAGAATTTTATACTTCCTTCAGCTCATGGAGCTGAAGGTGCTTGACAGAGAGAAAAAATGGGTAATGAGAAAAAAATAAATCCAGCAGAAATTTAATCTGAAAAAGAGAAGGGTGAAGCACTAGAAGAGAAAATAATTCGATGAACATTTTTACTACAAATTTATTTAATTATAAGAGATAAACAAAAACCATCTTAAAATATTTTGCTGTTTTATAAGCTAAGAAATATGCTGAACAACCAGGAAGCATTTTTCATTTTAGTACAGGATATAGAAATGTGGAATTAGTATCACAACATGCAAATATTAGATTTTTCAAGTATTGCTGGTCAACAGTAGTCATTTGAAATGTGTTTCTAAAATCTTATTATCTGTTTGACATTCCCACAAACATCAACTTTTACAGCACCATCACAATTAATTGACAACAATCAGGTTTTGGACTAGAAGGTTAAGTGAATCCTGTGGGCTGATTCATTTGCAGCCAGTCCTTGTAGTAGAAATGGTTTGACCTAATACATATATTTACATTTATTCTGCTATTTCTGGTTGCTACTTGTATTCAGTTTTAATCCATGTTTACCAGCTAGAGTCACAGGATTTTGAGATGACCATCTATGTAAATTGCTAAAATGCTACATAAAAAAAACTTCTATTTTTTTTAAATGTATACCCCACTTTTCTATAAAAATGGTGCTCAGGGCAGGGGGTAGAATGATCCACATTAGAGTTTTCTAATTCTACAAACAAATAGAAAAGCAATCTATTATGGGTCATGGTCCTAGACATCATGCAGGGGTATTGATCTTAGACAGATCCACACAATTCCATCATACATTTGCATTAACAGGTCACCTGTTTGGCAATCAAATAACTCTAGGCATTTTAAACATTAAGGTGAATTTCTTAATTATTCTTTGATTTCATTAATTTTTTAAAAAATGGATGTTGATGATGATATAAACGATGATATATTAAATGTATGTGTTGCCAAAACCATTTAGATTTAATAGCATATTATAAATGATAAGGAAAGTTTGGTACAGAACTATAATTTCTTTACTCATTTTCATTCTTGTCAATTGTTTTGTCTAACTACTTGTTTAAATTAAATACATACAGTAAGTAGTTACAAAAGGTGTTCCAATTTTTACTACTGCCCTGATCTGGACATTTTAAAGACCGCAGCTCATCAAAAGAAAATAATCAGTGCTAATTTTCATGAAAAAGATAATAATAATAATAATAATAATAATAATAATAATAATAACAACAACAACAACAACAACAACAACAACAACAACAACTATGGTGGTAATCTCTGGATGCTCTCATCCTTAATAGGAAGAGAAATTGCCTAACATCACAGAACTCAATTTTATCGAGAAGATCCTGCTAGATATTCAGCAGTGAATTGATTAAAAAATGGTCAATTTTTCATTCATGTAAACAGCCAAGGCCAAATGCTTGTCATATCATATACATTCATAGTGTAGGTTTTGGAGCAATTGAGGTTGTGAAAAACCATGGAATGTCTTTATGATTATTATAGGCAATGCCATGAAGGTTGTTTATTGTATACCCAAATATGTACTGGCAGGAAAGGACTAAATAATGCTTCCCACAAGACTGCCATGGTCAATTAGGCCTATAATATGCATTTACAAAGCAGATTACAAATGCATATTATTCACACAATAAAGCACAACAGGAAAAGCTTTTGTGAAGCCAATAAATATTGTTTTGCATTGTAAATTCTGGCAATCTTATCAGCTTGAACTGGTATAAAGGAAAGTCTTAGTCCTTGAACTCTAAGAGTCCCAAACCATGATGGAGGACTTTGGGAAATAACTAGCAGTGCTTTGGGTCACTGTTGATTGAAATTTCAAAAGGTCAGATATAAATTGTGAGTCAGAATCATGGATGGGCATACAGTTGGGATGTGGAACAGGAAAAAGAGTGAATATAGATTTGTATGCAGAAAAAAACCAGTCAATCATTAGGCTGTGGTTACTAAAATCTCAGTAGTGGCTTCCTGAAGATAAGATGAAAATGCCTGCTTTTTCCCAGTGACAAGCAGCTAATGTTATGAAAGTGGTAGCATTTTGTGAAATATTTAATTTGTTGTTATCGAGGAATATTCTCTACCACTCCAATCATGTACTGAAGAATCTAATCCTCATTTCAGACTCTGTAGGTCCTCTAAATGAGCAGATAAGTGTATATATAATTCCGCATTTCCATTCTGTACGAAGTGGCAACTTTCTCAAGTAGCAAAAGAGATTTTCTGAATCTAATTAGTTCAATCATAAAAAGTCATGCCTTTACTGGGATGAAAAATGCAGCAGGTCAAATTATGTTGGAAAACTCTTACCTCTTCACCCCCCTCCCCACATGGAGAGATAATATTATGTCCACAATGTATTAAGACCTTTTATTCTGTTTAGATGAGCATTTGATCAAGAAATTCTTTAAAGAATTTGAAATTATTCTGACACATAATTTTCCTTCATATTGATTTTTTTCCCCTTAAATATGCTTTCACTTTTTTGTCAATCTATTTTGCAATGTTTCTGAGTGTGAATTCTTCTAACAGCAATAGCACTTACACTTATATACTGCTTTTTAGTGCTTTACAGCCCTGGTTGCCAACTTTTTGGACCTCAGGAACCATCAAACTCATAATTTTAGATCCCAGGGACCACTAACCAGTTCTGTGGGCATGGCCTAATTTGTGGGTGTGGCTTGGTGGTCATGTGACTGGCTGGGCATGGCTTGTATGTAAACATTATAAATATTTATATAAATATTGAATTTTTTATAAAAAAGAGCAACTTTTATCCAAAATCAGGCAAAGCATGCAGATTGAGTTGCTCACAGAATCACAGATTCATTCAGAGATCTATCTATCTATCTGCCATTGGCTAGCTCAGTCTGTCACATAAAATTTGCTTGCAAGCAAACTCATAAAATTAACTAACAACACACCATGTATGTAAATATTGAATTTTTTTATAAAAAAGAGCAACTTTCATCCAAAATCAGGTAAAACAGGCAGATTGAGTTGCTCACAGAATCATTCAGTGATTGATCTATCTGCCATCAGCTAGCTCAGTCTCTCAAATTTTCTTGCCATGAGTCTGCACTGAATTTGCTTGCAAGCAAATATTCAGTCTTAAGGGAGGTTCGGCTATGCTGAGCCGAAGATCTAAAGACTAGCTAGAAAGCAAGAAATCCAACCATTTCCTGCTTCCTAGCTAATCTAAATCTTCTGGCACAATAGAACAGATGATGGTCAGAAAAAAGAAAAATAGCAATTTAGCAGGCAAGTTTACGAGGTAAGGACTGAGTGGGCAGGGAGGGTTCCCATGGGCCATGTGGGTGGCGCAGCCTTGTGTTTCTGTGCAGCCTGGATTAATTGCTTTGTGGGGGTGCTCTGGGGGTTAGATTTCTCTGAGGCCCACCAAAATTTTCTTACGGCCCACCAGTGGACCGCAGCCCACCAGTTGGCAACCGCTGCTTTACAGTACTCTCTAAGTAGTTTACAGTGTCAGCATATTGCTCCAACAATCTGGGTCCTCATTTTACTGATCTTGGAAGGTTGGAAGGCTGACCTTGAGATCATCAGGATCAAATTTCATGCTCTGGGCAATACTTCATTTTAACCACTGTGCCACCAAGGTTCTCTTAATATACAAATAATCTTTATTTCAGAAACAAAAATTCTATTCAGCTGACAGATATTTTATTCCTATCTTGAGATTATCCCTCTTTAACATTAATTATATAAACTACAAAGCAAGTTTGATAATTAAAGACATGAGAGGTATGTGACTATTTTCATTAATAAAAAGAGTTGGGGGTTTTTGTGGGAGACAATCTATAGCATTCCTGGTTGCATTATGGCTTGGATGCTTTAAATTTGAGCAAGGAGAAGTTTTTGTGCACTTTTAAATCTGAAGTTGTATCACTATCAACACTAAAGTTGTATTGACTTATCATTTGATGGAAGACAGAAGCTTAAGGAAATAACTGCAAAATTTATCTCAGAGAGATCCATAGGTGTCCCCAACAAACACCTAGGAAAAATATGTAGATATAAATAAATCACTATGTTGTGCAGCTGGATTTACTATAGATTCATATCAATATATGGTATATTTAATACAATATTATTGCTGGAGTTCAATTACTAATACTCTGTTTGCAATTAAGCAATCATCTCTGCTTAACACAGGCTGGATTTTGTCCATTATTTATTGGCTAATTTGGTCTATTTTGTAGCTTTGCTTCTAGAGACAGCCTTTGCTCCTGTCTGCCTCATTGCAGACTAAATTTTCAGTGGTTTAAAACAAAAACAATAAGATATATAGAGATATATAAAGACTGGATACAGAGAGTAGTGCCATGTTATATAGGTGAGAATAACATATATCAACCACCTCAGACATCAAATTACTTTATAATGGCACAAGCATGGATCATCAATTTTAAGATCTAATTTTAGTGTACAGACCCATAGAAAATGTGCTGTGGTATCTTTTTTTAAAAAGTTTTTTATTTTTATTTTTAAAAATCAAACGTTCTGTGGTATCTTAATGGGATGGGCAACCTATTACAGACTGCAACTTCCACTGGTCTTTACCATTTTCTATATTGGGTAGGAATGATTGGAACCAGAATTCAACAACAGGCCTATTTGAGAAATAAATCTTAAGTCAAATATGATGCATAGCCCTGCAATTTATAATTAAAAAAGAGGATATAGATACGCATACTGTTTGTATTTACTAAAGTATTTTTGGATGCAGAATTTACAATTACTATAATTTAATAGAATAACAATGTGTCATATCTGACTATTTAATGTTTAAATTCCTATGGCCTAGCATTCAACAGTATATAATATTTAATATAGAAAACTGAATTATATGTAATGTCTGGCAACATTTAACAGATGATATGAGACAATAAGCAATATAAAATTACAATAAAAAGCCATTTAAAACATTAAGAGATGGAGATCAAATCTCAAGCACTCTAAAGCATTTAATGATTGATCTAAACAATTCACAGTAAGAAGACAATCTTTTATTTTATAGCCCCTATAGCAGCCAATTAAGTTTTCTAAAATTTAAGGTATTAATTTCCTTGTAATACTGGAAAGTTTTTTTCTTTTAAATTGAATTAATACTAGTCAAACTTTGGCTAAGTCAAATTAGTCTGGTTCAATATGATTCTGTGGTTCCATTAGGTAAAACAGAAGACTTAAGACACAACAGGAACTAGACTGAGATGACTAAGAAGCTTTATTAATTATCTGATGTATTAATGAACAGCAGAATCAGAGCTTCTGATTGTGTTTATATGAAAAAGTCTGACCTAAGGGGGGAAAGGCAGTAGGGGAGGAAAGGAATAAGATTAAGTTACTGACAGCTCTCTAGTGGCTTGCTTGCTATAATAAAGAGAATGCTTTTTTTTCCATGAATAATCTTATCTGAAAATCTCTCTGACTGAAATTCAGAACATATCCCCACTGAACAACTAATTAATGTCATCTAATTCTGTCCTAAAGAAGTAAAAAAATGGAGTCTAAGAGACTAATTCTAAATGGTCTACTTATTTTTTTAAAAGCAAGATCAAAGTATCTCCTCTGCCAGCATTTACTCCTAAATCAACCAACAAATAAACTAAGCAGAC
The DNA here is from genome assembly GCF_049901715.1 of Pseudonaja textilis. NCBI lineage: Eukaryota > Metazoa > Chordata > Lepidosauria > Squamata > Elapidae > Pseudonaja > Pseudonaja textilis. The sequence continues at coordinate 56,552,875 of NC_141990.1, read as the reverse complement.
ATTTGGGGATCATATTTTTGCCTTCAATGCCTCTATAAAAATCAGTCAATCTCAATTATTTTCCAAAGTGCCAAACTGCCTCTAAAACAAATCCAATGATCACTATTATTCACTGGAATGTTCGTTTGTCAAAATGTGTGGACCACTTTGTGAACATTAACTCTCCCAACTGGGATTGGAATTCCTTCCAGTTCAAGACAAACAAAAAGCACTAAAATTCTACTTAATTTTTTTATACTTGGTTAAAAAGAGGCAGCTATCCATTTAGAATGAATTAGGGTTTTTAAAATAAAAAATTAATTAATTAATTAAAACAATTTATATGCCTGAGCATCCACCTAATGTGACTCTAGGTGGCTAACATATATTTTAATTTATTTAAATATTTTAAAATGTAATTTTAATTACATATTGTGCACCAGATACACCCAATAAAATATAATTTCAAAGTAAAGTGGTCCATCAAATAACTTAGCCGATTTCATTTAGGACTTTACAGGTAATAACCAGCACCTGAAAGCACATGGGGAACTATTGCAACTCACAAAGCAAATGTATAAAATTGACTTCTAGATCAATTGAACATTTCAAGTAGTTTTCAAGGTTAGTCCCATGCAGAGCAGATTGTAGTAACCTGCTCTGGAATGCACGAAGCATGCATGTAGAGGATAAAAAGGTTGGCCTTGACAGAGAAAGGGGATATCTGATACTAAACAACAAAGAGGGAAATATTTCTGGCCTGATATATATCAATCTTTATCATCTGACAATGAGTCATTGTGCACAGTGCATCCTGATCCAAAAATGGGTGCAACTGGTTCATAATATGATAGCTGTGAAAAGCACATCTAGTCATGGCTGCCACTTGCTCTTTGAACAAGTGACATGAGTTCAGAGGACCAGCAAATGATAGTGCAACTCCATCCAGAAATAAACATGAAAAAAATCACCTGATCTGAGCGAAAAGCCACTTCAAAAAACAAAGCCACTTCATCTTGCTAGATATCAGCTGATCCGGTCCAGACTCCCACAGCCTAAGGTACTAAGGTAGGACCTTCACAACATCATTTGGATTGTAAAGAATCCAACATGAAAATTGGATATAGATTAGTTTGTTTTTTATTTTGGAAACAAATAGAATAATGTATATACAGGTAGTCATTGATTTGCGACCACAACTGAGCCCAAAATTTCTGTTGCCAATCAAGGCAGCTGTTAAATGAGTTATGTCTCCCTTTATGACCTTTTTTGTCACAGTTGTTAGGTGAATCACTGCATTTATTAAGTGATCATGTGATCCTTAAGTTAATCTGCCTTCCCTCATGGACTTTGCTTGTCAGAAACCAGTTGGGAAGGTTACAAATGGTTCTTACAGGACCCAGGGACAATGCAACTGTCGTAAATACATGCAAATTGCCTGAATTTGGATCACGTGACCATGCAGCTTCTGCAAAGTATGAAAAACAATCATTCGTTAGTTTTTCAGTGTTGTAACTTCGAACGGTTACTAAATGAACGGCTGTAAATGGAGGCCTGCCTGTATGTGCATGTGCCATTATATGGGCATGTATATTTATTTTATGTGTGTTTCAGTGTTTGAATTTGCCAAAAACTTAATTATACTAAGCAGATGTAATCCAAGATTGACTAACAAACTAGATGAGACAAGAGATATAGAAAATTACTAGTACCCCCAATGCCCAGCTATCTGTTTTTGGAAAGCTTGCATGAATGTATAGGAATAGCTTTAACTGTTATGCTGAGGTGAGTATTAAACCCTGGCGTGATATTGTCAACTTTTCTATTCTTGAAGGAGGATGAGGAGATAAATGATAGACATACAGGCATCATTAACCCAAATTGGGGAAAGTGGCAGAAATTTTCACAGATGGGACAATAAGCACTTTCTTGCTGCAGCTTATTGTTTAGTCAGCTGCAGCAGGAAACATTGGTTGTTGTTGTTTTGTGAGCTGGTCTTCAACAATCTTGATTCTTTTTATGGGTAAAGAATTGGTACAAACAATTGCATGAAAAGCAAGAAGTTCACCTCTTCATGTACCAGTATGATTAGGAAATACCACTTCTGCACTGAATGGAAGACGTTACAGGTCATATTTGAAGAGGATTCTAGTTGCAGACTAATTTTCTGGGTTGTGTTAAATATAAGAATTTTTTTTTTCTGTATGCTAGCTGCAGGCACACTCACAAAGATACACAAGCAAATTGGTAGGTACACCTGATATGTGGTAATTATCAGAAGTTGGAATATGCCACTGTTGATCTTAAGATCATCTTTAAACAAGAAATGTTAAAGATAATTGTTCAATCTTAAATGAACTGGTCTCATTCATACTGCCTAGAATTAACATGTCAGTTTTTCAGACTGCACATTTCTCTGAATTTTGCAAACTAAATTCAAGGCTCAAATATTGCATATAAAATGATTTCTGATAGTAGCACTTCAGTTCAGCTATCATGGATGATATTTAAAAAATGGAGGGAAAAAATACCAAGAAACTCATTATGTGAGATGAAACCTTGACCAAACAAATCAATAAAAGTCTTCAAGGCAACCCATTTGATTAGTTATGTGAATATATATTCAGCCCTAATTAGAATTTATATTTATGAATTATGAATATGAATTTATGAATATTTATGTTCTTGGTAATATTAGTCTGCTATTGGAAAGGTTTACTCAAACACAAAGGGTCTTGAAAGGTGGAGTTTGCTGAGCTATGTTAAAATATGATAATATGACCTATGTAGCTGATAGTTTTAAACTGCAAAAGAGACACTTAAAGCTTTAGCTGTACATTCTGTAGAAACAAATATGAGAAAAGATTGTGGCCTAGACACTAGAAAAGAATGATGTATACACAACTGTACAAAGAAGGGAGAATCAAGAAAATTTTCTACTTGCTCTTACTACATTGCTTTTACTCCTTAGGCAAATAAAATTTTGCTTAATGTCTTAAAAGAAAAAATATAGCTGTGTCTGGGTAGAGAAATTCTAGATTTAAAAAAGTGTTAAGAAAGGCAAAAAGATACAAGATCATATTAGTGACATAAGGATAATTAAGAGAGCAACTGAACACCAGAAAGAGGTTTATTCATGCTTTAATGATGGCACAAAAGACTTTGATTATGAAGATCATGCCAGGAAACAAAATATATAAATCTTAAGGTATCTCTGGACACCTGCATAACTGGATAGAAGCATTCCTGTCAAACAGACAACAAAGGGTCAAAATTGGGAGCGTCCTATCAAATTCTGTACCTGTCAACAGTGGTGTCCCCCAGGGCAGTGTTCTAGGACCAACTCTCTTCATACTCTACATAAATGACCTCTGTGATCATATTAAGAGCAACTGCATTCTCTTTGCTGACAATGTAAAGCTATTCAACACCACAGACAATACTGCTACCCTTCAAAAAGACCTCGACTATGTATCAGAATGGTAAAAAAAATGGCAACTTCAAATCTCAACAAATAAATGCTCTGTCTTACATATTGGCAGAAAAAATCAGAAAATAAACTACAAGCTGAATAGTCAAGACCTTGTTGATGATCCAAACTCTGTCAAGGACCTTGGAGTATTCATCTCTAATGATCTAAGTGTTAGAGCCCACTATAACTACATAGCCAAAAAGGCAATTAGAGTTGTTAACCTAATCCTATGTAGCTTTTTCTCTGGTAATATCACAATACTAACTAGAGTATACAAAACATTTGCTAGACCAATACCTGAATACAGCTTAACAGTCTGGAACCTACATTATGTATCTGGTATTAACACAGTTAAGAAAGTCCAGAAATATTTCACAAAGAGTTCTCCACTCCGCTACCCGTTTCAGAATACCTTATGCCACCAGACTTGAAATTCTAGACCTAGAAAACCTAGAACTACGCCACCTTTGGTCCTAAGTATAGGACCAAAATATAGTATATAAATATAGTATATAAAATTATACATTGCAATGTCCTACCTGTCAATGAATACTTCATCTTCAACCATAACAATACAAGAGCACACAATAGATACAAACTCAAAGTTAACAGCATCAAATTTGATTGCAGGAAATACGACTTCAGCAACAGAATGGTCAATGTCTGGAATACTCTACCTGACTCTGTGATTTCTTCCCCACACCCCAAAAACTTTAACCTTAGACAGTCTACTATTGACCTCACCCTTTTCCTAAGAGGTCTGTAGGGGGTGTGCATAAGTACACCAAAACGTGCCTACCATCCCTGTCCTATTGTTTCTTTTTATTTTTTTCTTATATGTATCCATTTCATGTATTCATAACTATGTTTATATTTATACATATTATCTTATAATCACTTGACAAATAAAATAAACAAACAAATATATTAAAACTAATACTAGGTAAATATATGTAGTTCAAAGTTATTGTGTGCAAGGTTGATATTCTCTGAGCTCAGTTTTTGAGTTTCAGAAGTTTCCTTACTACTGTATATTAGTAATATGAATCCAGAAGTTTTGGTGAAGTATGGTTTGTCAATCAGCTGGGATGATATAACTTTGAAATGCCCGATTTGTCTATGCTTGGATGGGGTAGTCCTATTAATGGATGTTGTCCTGTCTTATTTCTGTGTTGGTAGTCTCCTCTTTAAACAGTAGTCTTGACAGTTATGTGGTGGGATTGGATTGCTGAGAAGATACTTTTCTTGTATTTGCTGAATTTCATTTTTTTAATTATTAGGTTCATAAGGAAATGGCTGTCATACATCTGAGTGTTGTTTAATTGCTGTGTGATCGTATGAATACTGTTGTCTGTTAAGCTGATGTGCTAAAATCAAAAATGGTTATTTATTTATTTAGAAAGTTTATATTGCCGCTTACTTGCACATGGCAACTCAAGATGGCTTACAGAACATAAAAACACAATATAAAAGAAATAAAATAGGAAATAAAAATAATAAAATAATAACCCCCACCCCTGTGACAACACATATTCATATCAGCCATTTGATGGGTTCCATCCCACTTCGGGTTCCCCAGGCCTGCTGGCAGAACCACATCGAAAGACCTAGTCCTCCCAGATGTATCTCCTTAGGGGATGGGATTCACAACATTCCTTGCCTACCTGCTCTAGTGGATCAGGTAGATGTGTCTGGTAAGACATGATCTCTTAGATAACCTGGTCCCAAGCCATTAAAGGCTTTAAAGGTGACAACTAGCACCTTGAATTGCACCCAGAAGCAAATTGGAAACCAATGCAATTCCTGCAGGAGAGATGATACATGTGTGCACTGAGATCTGCATAAAACATGTGGGCTGCTGCATTTTGCACCAGATGGAGGTTTTGGATGCTTTTCAGGGGTAATCCCATATAGATCCCATTGCAATAGTCAAGACAGAGGGTGACTAGGGCATGACTGACTATGAATAGGGATTGTTGATCCAGGAAAAGGCATAACTGGTGCACGACCTGCAGTTATGCAAAGGCCTTCCAGCCACAACTGCCACCTGCTCGTCAAGCAGGAATCGTAAGTTCAGGAGAATCCCCAGATTACACACAGGGTCTGTTTGAAGCAATGCCACTATAACCAAGACCAAAGTGGCAATTCTCCATGGGACAAAGAACCCCAAGCCTCCTTGGTTTTGCCAGGATTCAGTTTCAACATGCTGCTGCACATCCAGCCCATAACAGCTTCCAGGCACTGCGAGAGGGAGATCACGGCATTGCTTAACTCACCACAGGCTGAGATATATAGCTGAGTGTCATCAGCATATTGATGATATCTCAGTCCATAGTGAAGGACAATCTCAACCAATGGCTTCATGTAGTTGAACAGGACTGGAGAGAATATCAAGCCTTGTGGGACCCCGCAAAGCAGTGGGCAAGGGCTGGATCTCTCACCTCCCTATTAACACTGACTGAGAGTGGCCACAAAGGAAGTGAACCAGGGTAGCATAGAGTTTCCAACCCCTGAAGCTGTTCCAGAAGGTTACCTTGGTCAATGGCATTAAAAGCCACCAAGAGGTCAAGTAGAGCAAGGATGGATGCACTACCCCCATCTTGCTCCCACCAGAGATAATCAAAAAGTGTGACAAATGCTATTATTTGTTGGGCTCACGGTGGACTCTCTGAGCCTGACACTCAGGCAGGGTGTCCCGACACTCACTAGCTGCCTATCTCTTCACTCTCGTGGCAGCATGCCTACACCAGCCAGGAGGACACTGATAGAAGTGACGCTGATCAGTGTCTATACTGCAGCTGTATGAAGCTGAAAAATGAACTCACAGTGTTCAGCAGTCCCATTTTGACAATTGGAGCACGCTGAGAGGAACACCGAAATGCAGCAGTGCTGCTGGCATGGGACTTACTTGCCTAGCCGTCTCATAACTGTTGATTGTGTGTGCGGGGTGTTGGTGATGGATTTGGTTCGGTGGAAATAGGTGTGGGATAGAGGCATAGTAGAGAAGGGCGGATGTAAATAGTGGGTTTGGTTAGGTGTATGTAGGTCCGGGGTGGAAGCAAGGGCAGATATAGGTTAGAAGATGGGTTTGAAAGACAACTATAATAAGCACTGGAAGGCAATAGCCTTCAGCACTAGCATTGCTTGGAATTGATCCAGTGTCTGTCTCCTGTTTCTCAAAATCATTTTCAAATACCTTTACAGGTAGTGGTCATAAGATGGAGTTTTGTGTAATTTTTGACATAGAAATGAAAATACACAGGCCCATTTGTTCTTGCATTGTGTGATTTGTCCTTTTTCTATTTTCTGAGGATTTTCTGCTTTATGTACAGAGCTAGTACTCATTAGACCAGTGATTGCTAACCTTTTCAGCACCAAGTGGCCAAATGGTGCATGTGCACATATATGTGCATATCCCCATGCATGCGCATGTGTCCCTCATGCATGCATACACACATGCACACACCTGCCATGCGCCCCCACCCCCAGTGTATGCATGGCAGAGACCCAAAGACCAGCTGGCTGGCAGGAAGTACGTGCTCCTGTGCCTGCAGAAAGGGCTCTGCATGCCACCTCTGGCATCTGGTTCACCATCATGGCATTAGATTGTAGGTTTTAATGTGATTGTTAGTCAGGTACATTGTGCTAAGTATGTCCATGATGACTGTATAGAATGCCAGAGTAGTTCATTTTTCTTCTATGGAATCTTTATAACATAACAGAAGATGTAGTAAGAACTGAATCTGGAAATACAGAGTTGTTCAGAATAGAAAATAAAATATTTACCCCATGTTTGTTCAATTTATTATTGATTTCATTATAAATGAAATGAATATATTATTAAGAAAGGCAATACAGGAAATCTGGAATTTGAATCAAGTGAAATATATTCAGAATTTAAAATACCCAGGTAACATTTTGTTAAAGAAAAATATTAGGGAACTTGTTGCTGGTTAATAGGTAAAAGAGGTAGATAGCGTTGTGTTTTTGTGATGGGGAACAGATAAAGATGGTCAGTGTACTAGAATACTATAGAGGAAATTAATCTTTAGCAAGAAGGCATGGACAAATTTAGACAATATCATGAAGGATTAGGATACTTTTATGACAAGAAAGATCAGAATAATTCAAGCAATGGTACTTCTAGTAATAATCAATAGATGGGGTGGTCTGTCATAAAGGAAGAGAGGAAAAATAACTTACATGTCTTCGAACTATAGATCCAAAGATAGTTACCAAGAGTAGCATGAATTGCAAGAAGCAACAATCAATCCTTGAGGAAATAAAAGCTGATTGATCCCTTGAGATGATGATTAAGGAGCAGTTACTGACAGACTTTGGTCATGTGCTATGAGCAGATGATAAATTAGAGAAAATGACTCTACTTGGCAAGGTTGAAAGAAGCAGAAGATGATGATAATGGACAGTATAAAATAAATTATAGCAATGCCCTTGGAAGATTATTATTGGAGACACGTTGATGTGGTAAACATTTGTCTACACAGTGAATAGAAGTTGAGCCTGATCCGAGTATACAAAATTAATTAATTAATGGAGAATTGGCTGAATAATTATTTCTAAAATATTGCTTTGAGCAGCATGCAACATGCACCATGTCTTTCTGGTCTACAGAAGAAAGAAGGTTCAACATGCATATACATGAACAAAAGAGGGACATAAAAATTACAATATTCATTTGGGTATAGAAGATTGTAGTTTCTTTTTTTAATTTTTTTTATTTTTTGTTCATTTTTTTAATTAAATTTTATTGGTTTTTAAAAACAAACATAAACAAACAAAACATAAAAACATGAAGCTGTCTTCCATAGGTGTACATACAGTGTGCCGGTTGGTTTACAAATGGTTTTGTGCTTCCACTTCGCAGTCTTCAATTACAATTACATCTAATCTCATATTGTCAATCAGAAACTAAATACCTTAGTATCATTATTAATCAATCATTTGACTATACTTTTATTCATTCATGTTTTACAAGATAACCATAATTTACTTAATTTATTGTATAACAGTTCATATTATCATCCCAAATCTATCCTAAAATCATTTTGTAGTTATAATAAAAAGTACATCTTTATATATTTATTATTTTCTAGAAATCTACATATTTCATTTCTGTACTTTGTTATCTAACCATTGATAGAAAAGATCCCAAATTTTATAAAATTGTTTATCCTCTTGTTGTGTAGTTTCTAATTAGATTACAGTCTAATCTGTCATATCTGCAAGTAAGAACACATTGATCAGTACATTTTTTAACATTATTAGTAGTTTCAGGGCTAAACCAAAGCTGAAACTACCATTTCTTCAAGATGTTGACAACACATTAGACTATGCAGACTGGGGCTGAGACTTTTAGTCCTGACTGGGGTTGCTTGTCTTCCTTCAGAAATTGTACACAATGTGAGAGTACTTTTGACTCAAAAGTCCTGCTAAAGTAGCAGGTGGGAGGAATGGCTAGGACAGCCTTGACACTAATTCATCTGGTATACTAATTGTACCCATTCCTTAAGTAAGAAACCCTTAGACACTAGAAACTGGTAGCCTTGTGGTTGGACTATTGCAATGAGTTCTACATAGGGCTGCTCTTAGAGATGAGAAGCTGCAACTAGTCCTGAACACAGTGGCATGGTGGACTTATGGACATGCCATGGTGTGCCTGAATAGCATTGCTGCTTTGTAACTTGTACTGGTGTCAGTTATCTACTAGATGCAATCTGCATATAAAACTTTTCAGGGCCCAGTTATTTGAGGGAACATCTGACTTCCATGGTTTCTATCCATCCTATGGATAGTAGATCAATATGCTTCAAATCTCATCAATTATATGGGACCTGGGCCTTCTCTGTTAGAGATTCTGCCCTCAAAAAAAATGTTCCCAAGAAACTTGTGTGGGCCACACCCTGATCCTATTTAAACAAGCCATTAAAACCTGGCTTTGTCCCTAGATCTTGAACTAGTGGATAAAGTTCCTCTTTAGATGCTTGTGGTGGTGCTTTTTCTAAATATTTGTTTTATATGGATTATCTTGAGGAAGTCTGTGGGTGGTTATTCATTTTTATTCAGCTGAACTGGTGACAGGTGAAACACTTAGCCAACCAATTTTGAAAAAAGTTAAGCATGTAACACTTGCTTAATAGGTTAGAGGAGCTACAATGAAATTATAGGTGGTAAACCTGATTGGGAAACTGAGAAACATAGTGGAAGAAGATACTGGGAAACCATTTTAATGCAATTGCCAAGAGAACTATAGGAGTATGTCCATCAATTCATCAGGAGTTGAGCATGATTTAAGAAACCCTTTACCTAAACATATGGTTAGACCTTATGCTTCTTCCTCAAAGTGGCAGAATGCCTTCCTGTTGCTAATTTTTGGCAATTGCCTTTCAATGCATCATCAGCATAGAGAAAAATATTGGGGTTTGCATGTTTTCATCACACTCTAGATAGCTAGGGGTCTCTATGCCAATGGATATGCAGAAAGGAAATAAAAAAGTTGTTTAAAATGTTCATTTTTAGATAAGTGACTTTTTATGCATACCAGAATGAAATTCTTCAGTTCAATTTGTTTCTATGCAAATACAATAATATTGCATAAAAGACAAATGCCAGCTAATATAGTGGCTTTATTTATAGTACATGCAAACCTCTAATTATTATAGAATTAACTAGTAACCATAACTAGTGACTAACTTGTTTGGGAATTAAATTATGTTGTCCCAAATCAAATATTTTGATTACTATTCTTTTGTGTGTGTGATTACAAACAATGATTTAAATTACTTCATTAGGAGTCCATCAGCAGGCTGTGAATGTCATTTCTAACTCCTTTGTCAATTGTGATGGCTTCTCAAAGGCACCATGATACAGGAAGCTCATAATACACAAAGTGTTACTCCGATGTCTTCAGATCAGCTACTGTTTTGCATTTGCTACAATAAAAATGAGTAGAATCTTAAATATCATTTCTGATCATTTCCTGGTGGGTGGACTGTTTCTAAAGCATTCCTTTTCTTACTGCCAGACACTTGTGATAAGCTGCAGATCTGATCTGAGATTGGTCAGAAAGCCAAACAGTTCCTTTCAAAGATTGCATTACAAAAGCATATAACAAAAATAAAGATGCATTTATAATACAAAGGTTTTTTTCATTCCTTACTCCCAGAAGCTATTCGGATATTTGCTCTCCATTTTCCTGTTCCAAATTAGAATTATTCAATTCTAATTTATTTACAGTTACATAACCCATAATTTCATGGTTCTAGAATCCAGGATTCTTTTCATGTATTCTTTTTTAACTTCCATTTCTTTTTTTAAAAGAAGAAGTTTACTGAAGCTCTTGGACTTCTTTTATTCTTTCCTAACCCTTCCTGTCCCAAAGACACTAATGTACCCTCAGAAGAATGGTTTTGGATAGAGAGGTAGCATTTCTATCCTCCTTTTACTGCTCCTTAAAGACTGCAGCTGCTATCAGTACTTAGTCTTCCTGATTAACAACTGGTACTACGCAGAAGTAGCTTCTATCCAATTCTTCACATTGCTAGCACCTGATTCCAGAATAATCAACTTCCTAAATTTTCCTGCTCTGCTGTTACCAACCACTGTGTAACAACATTCTTGGAATGACTGTGTGTGGCTTTTGGTGCTCTGCATATGTCATTTTGACAAATATTTTGTACAGCTCCTACTCAACTGTTACAACTGGATTTCCTCGGATCTAGCAGTGTTGCTGCTGACCCCACACATTCACATCCAGAGGTTCTGTTATTTTTCTCCCCTGTGTTTTAGTGTCTTCAGCCCTCTTTTGGTGTTTTGTGCTTTCTCCCTCTTCTCACCTTCCTTTCTTCTTCACTTATTTTTTTCACTGTTTTTTTATACTACATCTTCAACTTAAGGGGCTTCTTCCTCTCATAATGGTATATATGTTGAATGGTGATTATAAAATTTTCTTGGAATCAAGGAAGTAAAATTAAAAAATGATTTAAAAAATGATCCAAACTCTCAACAAATATATACTCTGTCTTACATATTGGCAAAAAAATCAGAAAATAAAATACAGGCTGAATAGTCAAGACCTTGTTGATGATCCAAACTCTGTCAAGGATCCTAGAGTTCTCATCTCAAATGATCTAAGTGCTAGAGCCCACTGTAACTACATAACCAAAAAGGTGTTAAGTGTTGTTAACCTAATCTTAGGTAGCTTTTTCTCTGGTAATATTACACCAATAACTAGAGCATACAAAACATTTGCTAGACCAATACTCGAATACAGCTCATCAGTCTGGAACCCACATTACGTATCTGATATTAACACAGTTGAGAAAGTCCAGAAATATTTCACAAGAAGAGTTCTCCACTCCTCTATTCATTGCAGAATACCTTATGCCACCAGACTCGAAATTCTAGACCTAGAAAACCTACAACTACGCCACCTTCGGTCCGATCTAAGTATAGTATATAAAATCATACATTGCAATGTCCTACCTGTCAATGAATACTTCAGCTTCAACCATAACAACACAAGAGCCAACAATAGATACAAACTCAAGGTTAATCGCACCAAACTTGATTGCAGGAAATAAGACTTCAGCAACAGAGTGGTCAATGTCTGGAATACTCTACCTGACTCTGTGATTTCTTCCCCAAACCCCAAAAACTTTAACCTTAGACTGTCTACTATTGACCTCACCCTTTTCCTAAGAGGTCTGTAAGGGGTGTGCACAATCACACCAATGTGCCTACTGTCCCTGTCTTATTGTTTTTTTTATTTTTCTTATATGTATCCATGTATTCATAACTATGTTTTTACTTATACCTATTATTGTGTAAGCAATTGACAATAAATAAATAAATATTAAAAAAGAAAAATCCCATAACAATTGCTTCTGTATCAAACAAAATTTTCAAGTGAAGCATTACTTAACTGCCTAACAGAAATTAAATCTATATCAATAATACAATTATAGTATGCCATTATAGGATGTCATTGGCCCTGCATTAATAATTGTCTGTAATTAATAGAAGTGAAGAGTAGAAATATTAGGTGATTTTTCACCTTATATTACCAAGCTAAGAAATGTTTACAAAAACATTTTATAAATAAATTTTCCTGATAAAATGCCATAAGAAGTAGGCAGAAGCCCTCAGGAAAAACCTATTGGTCAGAATCTACTTGAGCAAATGCCAAGTATCTGGATATTGATTTAGATTTATCAATTAAACCAGAAAAAAATGTGAAATTTCTATATACAGCTCATGGGCAAGCAAGGCAACTATCAAAGGATAAGTAGTATAATGTTCTTTCCAAAGGAATCTAGATGGTACCAATACCAATCCAGAAACAATTCTGGTTTTCCAGATTTAAAAAAGGACAGAAAACTCCAGTAGCTCCCAAGACAGCAAGTGCACAAGTTCCATCTGCCTCATGTTTGATTAGGCTGGCTATCCAAATATGCAGTGATGCAAGAATGATGGATAGATGACTACAGAATTATATACAGCAGTAAAAAGCTGACTATCATCTGCTTCTTCCTACACTATATTTTTTAATCTTCCTCAATAAAGATTACTAAATGATGAGCAATAATAAATTAATGGTCCAAGTCATTTTCCTTTGAATCCAGTCTTAGGTAACACTACTTAAGATTCCTACTGTGACAGGAAAATGTGAGCAAAACATACCTTACTCATTTTTTAAAAAAAATAATGTCTCCATTTTTATCAAGAATATCTGGAAAAACTTTGAGTATTCAAGTAAAAATTCACCTTGGCTCCTAACTGGACATGCAGGTACTTAATGATACCTGAAAGGTGAAGGATCAGTTGTATGAAGTCAGGACTCTGGATTGTCAAGGAGTGGTTTCTTTTCAACCTTACAACTAAAGTGACAGCTGTGGTTCTGCCAAAAGGACTGTGCTGTCAAAATACTTGACATTTTGTTGCCCAAGGCAATCATATTTCCCCTAGGTCATCCAGTACAATATTCAAGGCTGTTTTGCTACCTGAAAAGAAACCCTCATAAGTGTCAGTTCAGCAGTGACTACTTATGTTCAGCCCTTAATTCTTAACATGCAAAATCAACCACTTAGAGCAGACATCTCATCCTATCAAATGTCAAAACCAGTTGCTCTGGGGATGGGATAAAACACAAAAAGTTTTTATGAAAACAAATCCACAGTCCAAGACTGGAAAGGAAATAGTGCCCATTGAATAGATGCACAGGGGCATACTAACTCTAGCTTATTCTTAACAGACCTGATCCTGCAGCTTCTTAGGGGAATTCCTAGGGTTTCAGATCCAAGCCCAATTTTATCCATCTTAGTCCCATATAATCAAATGTTCCGGATGCAGTACTTAATGCTAATTCTTAGAATCTTAGTAGCCATTTTAATTTACAATTTACATTTTTTTTTTTTTGAAAGTCAGGCCTCGCAGACAAAAATCAGTCCAATGGGCCATTTATTATATAAATGTACATGAATTAGTTAAATTGGTTGACATTTTCTGAACCATTTGATTTCCTAATCTTTGAACATTCCTAAGTATAGTAACATTTTCTTTGAAACAAAACAAATTGAAATAAAACATACTGTGATTGGGTCTGACTTTGGGTACATCTTATGAAAATATCAGCATTCTAGCCATGGAATGTTTGTGGAATATTAGAATATTCCATTTTTATTTCTTGGAACATGCCAGTCCAGCTCTTCTGGGAACAGTGCATCCTTTTCTGGGGAATTCATTTGTTCCCAGAACAGTTAGATCAGAGCATTCTGGGAGAAAAGTAAAATATTCTGTGATGAAAAACACCCACACACAATCTATGGTGCTGTTCAAATGTCAGTAGAATTAACCATGGAATAATATTTAATTAGTTATCTACTTACATAATAATACCTATATGACTAATTATTTCACAACTTATAATTATAGGAGAATTTATCCCTAAAACTCAAGCTGCTGATCCTGTAGGGACAATATTCTAATCCTATATAATTGAGAAGATGTAGAAAATAGCTGCTCTTTCAAAAATTTTGTTTATTATTATGTTTGTGATTCTTAATTGAATGGATTGAACATTCTTTAAAAGAAAAATATATATAATTTTTTATGGTTAATATTTCCTATTTTATGCTGTTTTTCCTACAATGACATTTTATATCAAACTTTTCTATTTGATATTAGAAAGAAACAACCTTAATGTGCATGGATGTCACAGCCATTATTCCATACATGCTTATCAGAAATTGGCAGTCACAGATCATATGCAATACCATCAGGCACACTAAATAGGAGAAAGTGCTCCATTTCCTAGCAACTAAATGTTGCCATTTGAGTGCTGGGATAATATAACATCCCCACAGCAAAACATCAGTTTTGAATGAGGGCATATGGATCCTATGCACACAGAAGTAGTAACAGCTGTCCATTATTGTTCAAACCAGTCATCCTGAAAGAGCCATCAATCTCTGAGAAGTGATCTACATTCAGAAATATTGCTAATCCAAACTGCTATACAATGGTCAAATGTACCAGAAACTTTGAACATTGAATATTCCCTTAAATCAGTTTGCCCTTTCCTTAGAAAATTAGGGACATGTGCTAGTATCTGGATTCCATGCACAGGAAGTTATTGAAATACAGGAATATTAGGTAGGTAGGTATTAGACTTCTTCGCCAGTCCATCTTTTGTGGGTGCCCCATCACTGGAAGTTTTTAAAAAGAGATTGGATAACCACTTGTCTGAAATGGTATCAGGTCTCCTACTTGAGGACGGGGCTGGACTAGAAGACCTCCAAGATCTCATCATCTCACCTCACCTCTCCTCTCCTCTCTCCTCTTCTCTTTTCTCTTTTCTCTTCTTCCCTCCCCCCACCACCCTGTTAAAAACTCAGTTTGTCAACAATTGTTATTGTTACTCTGCAATTGTTATTACTATATTGGGGCAGGATATTTTCCACATCAGTTCAGCATAATATAGATTCATTGCTGGACAATTTAAGACTGCTTTGCTGCATTTTTCTTCACACACTCTCTCTCTGCCTTAAAAGTAATGGGGGAAGAATATTTATATATTATAACATAATACACAATACATATTTAAGACATCTAATTGAACTTAGCAGGTTGATGTTTTCTAAAGAGTCCATCATCTCTGTTATTTTCCTCTTAATCTGTCAAAATATGCACCATTCTAGCCTAAGAATTAATCTTTTTAGCATTATTATTAAATCTAGAAGTGGCTGGAATTAAATTAGCTTGCCCGCAGATCTTGAATCATAAGCTTGAAGTGATGAAACTTAAATGGAAAAGGACAAGCTATTATTATAATTAGAAATCTGGAACGATGCTACTACTCTTCTGCTTGACTAAGAAGTTATGAACGGAAGTTAAAATAATATATAAATGAAGCCAGTAAGAGGAAGTTAGAAATTTTGTAATCTTTTCTAACAATGAGCTGAGGCAGGAATTAATGAACGAACAGTGTTTATTGTAGCAAAGAAACAGGTTACCCATGTCAGCCGTTATGCTGCCGAGTTGGCCAGCTGATGTCGTCTGATAGGTCCCTTTTATAGTTTGCTGTCAGACTGCTCAGCCAATCAAAACATACAAAACTCCCGCTTAAAATGAGGACCAACATTAGAACTTTCATAGAACACAATACTCCTTTCCCCCAGCTAGGAGCATACATAATCATTTAAATAGGTGGAGCGTCATCTCTCTCAGCCCGACCTGTGCAGGTCAGACTTTTCAGCTGGTTGGAATGGATCGGCTGCTACCAAACTCTCAAGAAGTGGTGGCACTGGACTTCTTGCTGAAGATGAACCAGAATTCTCAGGAACTCTTCATTAGGTAGGTACATGCATCACTCATTAGTGTCTTGTACTCCGGTTCGTCATCTCCACAATATATTCCCTCTGTTTGTTCATTTCCCTCTGGGAAATGGGATGAACTTTGGGATGAGCCCCAATGACCTCTCAGTTAGTCGTTATGGTGGCACCATATTCTGCCATCCTGTAACCCAATTTTATAAGACCTGGGGCCGTGACAGCCACCAGTTGCCCTGGAATCTAAAGAGGATTTTCCCCAAAATTTCTAGCATATACAGAGTCATTTACCTAGAATGACCTCACCTGACTAAAGGAATCTAAGGGAATTGAAGGAGAGTAGCTTGGATGGAGCCTATCTAAATTATTCCTAAGCCTCCTCCCCATCAAGAGCTCTGCTGAAGAATGATTTGTCACTGATCTGGGGGTGATATGGTATGACAGTAAATAAGTGGCTAATTTTGAGTGCCAATCTTCTCCCTCAAGTCTGCCCAAAACCTCCTTGGCGTCCCTTACAGTCCTTTCAGCTTGCCCATTTGCTGCTGGGTGATAAGGGGCTGTCAGCGCATGCCTGACACTTTTCTTAACTAGAAACAATTCAAAACTAGCTGATGCAAATTGTGGACCATTGTCCGAAACAAGAACATTTGGAAATCCATGAGTTGCAAACAAATGGTCTAATGCTTTTATGGCAGCTTCCAAAGTAATAGAATGTGTGAGGAACAACTCAACCCATTTGGAGTAAGAGTCCACTACAATTAGGAATATGCGGCCATGGAAAGGACCTGCCAAATCTATGTGGACTCGTGACCATGGGGACTTAGCTGATTCCCATTCTCTAGGATTGGGAGCTGGTGGGGCAGGCCATGATAGTTGACATGCCTGGCAGGTCCTGACCTTAGTGGTTATGTCTGCATCTATGCCTGGACACCAGATATAACTCCTTGCCAGTGCTTTCATTCTGGCAATACCCAGATGTCCTTCATGTAAACTATCAATTATCCCAGGCCTCAACCTGCTGGGGACAATGACACGGCAATCCCATAATAAACACCCCTCCTGGGTGGACATCTAATGCCGCCTGGCTCTAAAAGGTAAGAATTTTGTGTCTAAATTTTCTTCGTGCCAACCCCTTCTCACCCAATCCAAAACCTGTAGTATTACCTGATCTCAATGAATATTGAGCAATATCTGCTGCAGCCATAGGTAATTGTTGATCATCTAATGAGAACACATTTAATGATGGCACGGGGTCAATTACAGGGATTGCTAAAGGACAACGGCTCAAAGCATCTGCATGACTAAAGTTTTTTCCCGCTCTATGTATTAATGTATATGAGTAGGCAGCAAGGAATATTGTCCACCTAGTCATTCTTCGAGACAGTATTGTAGGACTTGGATGATCCCCAGACAAAATGCCTAATAAAGGTGTGTGATTGGTCACAAGCTGAAAATGGTGATCATGAAATTTTTTAACAGAAGTGACTGCTGCTAGGGCTTCCTTATCAATCTGTGCATAATTTCTCTCAGTACTTGATAAAGTCCTGGAGAAATATGCTATCAGTGCTTCCAAGCCATTTGGCAATTTGTGTGCCAGCACAGAACCTATCCCAAAAAGGGATGCATCGCAGCAAATACCAAAGGTAAATCCCTGTCAAATTGTATTAATACACTGTCAGATGATGGCAGAGCTTTTACAGCATTGAAAGATAATTCTTCTTTGGGCCCCCATGTCCAGGAAGCCTTTGCATCCAATAATCTATGTAACGGTTCCACCACAGAAGCCTTATGAGGGAGAAAAGAGCTATAGAAATTCAGGAGCCCCAAAATGCTTGCAGTTGAGTCTTATCGGATGGTTTGGGGGCCTCCTTAATAGTTCTTACCTTTGATTCAATGGGATGAATACCTTTGGCATCTATGTGGTATCCCAAAAAATCTACTTGGCTGACTGCAAATTTGCATTTGTTTTTCTTCAATTTAAGGCCCGCTGTTTTGAAACAGGCTAGGACGCTTCTGAGGTGTTTGAAAAGTTCCTCTTTGTTGCATGCAGAAATGGGGGCACTACACCCGGGATTCCCTGAAGTAGTCTCTCTATAAGGCATTGAAATAACCCTGAAACTCCAAATTATAATCTTGTACATTTGAAAGCACCATGATGGGTGACAATTGTCTGTGCCTCTGCTGTAAGGTTGTCAACAGGTAGTTGTTGATAGGCCTGGGCCATATCAAGTTTCACAAAAATAGACCCCTTTCCCAGTGAGTGCAACAGATGTTGAATTATTGGCACTGAGTAAGCATTGGTTTGCAAGGCCTTATTTATGGTACTCTTACAATCAGCACAAATCATGCTTCAAAGGTGTCACAATAGGGGTCTCCCACTTTGCAAAATCTGGGTTCTAGAACCCCTTAGGCTATTAGTTTATCCAATTCAGCATCTGCTTTAGGTCATAATAAAAAGGGAACTCTTCTAGGTTTTAACCTGATGGGTGCTATATTGGGGTCCAAGGTAAATGATATTGGAGTTCCTACATATTGCCCTAATTCGTCACTAAACACTTATTTAAAATAAGGCTTGTAAATCCTGATCCTGAATGGGATGTATTCCAGATACTGTTAGTCCCAAAGATGTGAATCAGTCTAAACCTAATAGGCTTGGTAGGGTGCCTTCTACTATTGTGAGAGGAAGTAGCCCCTCAGAATTTTGAAATTGGATACTAAATTTTCCTGTGCCAATTCCTGGAATAGAGCGCCCTTGGTAGTCTTTTAGTGACAGTTTGCATGGCTGGAGATGTTTCTTTGTGATGGCAGGAACTAACCTTTTTAACGTGCTCCAGGATACAATGGATAGCAATGAGCCGGTATCAACTTCCATTGACATTGCTTTCCTTCTAAGGAGACAGTTACATGAATTTTGTTAGTGTAAATCTGGTTAGAAAAATTGTTAGGTGACTTATAATTGTAAGAAGCCCTAGTAATAGTAAAACATTCTTCTTTTTGTTTCTGTGATCTAACTTTAGGCTGGTATTGTAGATTAAAGTTTTTTCCAGATTTGCAAACCCTAGCTATGTGTCCCTTTCTTTGGCATTTCAAACAAATTATGTTTCTAAATCTGCATGTGGATATTAAATGATTACCACCACAACTCAGGCAGGTTGATTGTGGTTGCATAGGTTTGTTATCAGAATTCTAATTTTTCCGCTGTGGTGGGGGCTGCCCTCTGAGATGATTTACATCTTCATCGGTTTCAGAAAATTTGCCAGAGAAACTCTCATCGTAATGCATGGTAGCATTTGGTTTGGTTGTAGCAGTGCAATTAGAGCCTTATATCTCAGCAACAGAGATAATTGACATTTCTGCCGCTTGAGACTCCTCAACAGCCATCTTAAGGGTTAAATCACCCTTGGCAAGCAAACATCTTTGAAGCCTGAGATCTCATACACCACATACACCACATATCAAGCAATTGATCCTCGAGATCCCGGAGCCCGCAATGTAGTGCCACTTTTCGGAGGGTGGCCATGTAGATACTGATAGTCTCTCCCTCAGCCTGTACTCGTCTCCTGAATGTGTGCCGCCTCACAATCCTAGAAAGTTTAGGTGAGTAATGATTACTTAAAAGTTCTTATAAATCTTCCCAGGATACTGCTTTAACAGTCTATGGCACCAACAGTGCTGTGGCGGTATCAAAAACTGCAGCTCCACAAAAGCTTAGGAAATATGCTTTTTTCCTATGGTTTGAAATCTCAGACAAGTTAGCAGCATCTAGGAAACAGTCAAAATGATTAATGTGAGATTCCCAAGTGTCTGAGAATGGGTGGAAACACGGAAATGTCAGAGCAGTCAACATCTTGTCTTTCCTGAGGTAGCAAAAAGGAACGACAATACTTCCGGCTCTGTTCTTCCTCAGCTTTCAGAAAGGCATCCCATCCTTGTGGCCAATTTTGTAGTCTTTCTTAAGAATGAGCTGAGGCAGGCATTAATGAATTAACAGTGTTTACTGTAGCAAAGAAACAGGTTACCCGTGTCAGCCGATATGCTGCTGAGCTGGCCAGCTGGCGGGTAACAGCTGATGTCATCTGACAGCTCCCTTTTATAGTTTGCTGTCAGACTGCTCAGCCAATCAGAACATACAAAACTCCCGCTTAAAATGCAGACCAACAATAGAACTTTCGTAGAACACAATAAGAAATCTGAAGAAACTTGGGTGGACAATGTTGTAGAGAAATAGATCCCTAACCCCTGGTCTGTGGACTGGTTGTTGGTTTTGTAGAGAATATACATTCAAGAGATCAAGAGACAAAAAACTGAGCTAAAGCAAAGAAAAACAGGAGGCTAAAGTTCCAATACACAAACTTAACTAAAATTGCCTTGTTGCTACTGGCATCCTTTGTATTATTAGCAGCATGGAAAAGAAATCCTATCATTACAGCATTGGATATGGCAGTTCAAATACTTTCTTGTTTATTTCTGGAGAATTCGTTGCATGCAATGTTTAGAGTAATTTGCCTGAACTGTATTTACTTTTTAAAAATGCATGTAAAGAGGTAAGTGGTCTCTTCAACTTAAAAAAAATATGCTAAAAGTTAAGTACTTTATCAACAGAGTGGGCTCTTCTCTTTTTCAGTACTTCTAGAATTGACCTTATTAAAGTTGCTTCAGTTATTTACTTAGTTACTTACTTACAAAAAAAATGGTTTCTGCCTAGGGTTGCTCCTGATAGCTCCTTTCTTGGGACAAACACTATGTGTTTTATGTCCCCAGGACTGACTGTTATCAGAAAGTTTTGGAAATTCAGCCTGCTTCAATGGCAAAGATTCTTCATAACAACCAGACAGCATTTAGTACTTATACAAAGGCTGTTTTTAATCATTTGAGGATTCAGCTATCACAGGCAGAAGAAGTTGCATGTTTCATAGAGCAGCTTAAATATGAGATTCATGCTGTATTGAAAAAAAAACTGTTTCTCAGTCATCCAAGTCATGGAGGTAAGAGGCAATTGTACTTTCTCAATCATCCAAGTCATGGGGGCAAAAGGCAATTGGACTTTCTGGATAAATAATGTATAACATTATCTTTCACTTAGATCAGGGGTATCAAACTCACATTGTCACGGTGGCATCACATGACATATCGGGACTTTTTTCCCCTTCACTAAACAAGGTGGGGGCGGGGCCAGCATGTGATGCATCCTGTCTGCCGCCCATGAGTTTGACACCCCTAATTTAGATTATTTGAAGTTCTGTATGTCCTCACAAAAAGTACAGTATAGATATTGTCTTAAATAGCAAATGCTTATGTAGCTGTAAAACAAAAATAGTCAGATTGTTTACCAACTGTTAAATATTGGGGTTAAATATAACAATACTTATTCACCACCCTTCACTATCAGTATCATCGGAATTTAGGTTTGAAATAGCATGTTGATATAGACAACTTCTTCTATTTCTATAGATTCTGATTAAGAATTGCTAAAAACAGTTATATTATAAGGGCATTTTTATCATAGAGAGAGTAGGCTAGTAGGCTTGTTCTTCCACTTACCATGCAATTATGAAGAAAGAACAGTTGAAATGTCATGATGGAAATGTTTTTAAGTGACACAGAAAAACCCTACAGTAACAGTGTGACTTACTCAAGCATTCTGCAAAAAGCTAAACTCAACACACTATTTGGCAGCTCATTAGCTCTGTCTCTAACATCTTGTCTATGACATCAGCATGGCTCTTTTTCCTGCATTCATCAAGAACATTTAAAGAGAGGATGCTTTGTATCTTCATGAAACGGTGCTAAAAGAGAATATTGCATTGTGTGGAAGCTTCCACTTATAATATGTATAATGTGCCTGATGCATGAAGGACTAATCCTTTCAAGCTGTCACACTAAGTACACAAATACTTCCAGGACCTCCCGTCCGATGACTATGAAATAAAGCTAGTTGGTCCTTAGGCTCTGGATTCAGTGTATTTCTTCCCAAAATGTCTCAATGAGGACCATAAATGATAATCTACTTAAGATAGATAGTCTGCCCCATATAGCAGTGTAAAATGAATTTCAACATGGATTCGGTGAGGAATTTGCAGCCTATCCAAAGGGGTTAGGCTAAGGAACATTGATTTTCATTGTATTTTTATTTATTTATTTATTTATTTGAACATATTAGCTATCTAGCTCCAATAGACTCTGGGCAGTATACAAAACTGGAAAATCCATAAAAGTACAATAAAAGTCAAACCAAATAGACAATCCAGTTAAAATAATCTTATAGAGAACTGAAATCAAATAAAACAGGGCTCTACACAAACAATAATAAATCAGCCCCAGGCCTGGGATTGAAGCCTGATTTTCTGAGCTTTCTAGAACTCTAAGAGAGGGGTACGGTCTTAATTATGGTGGAGCGGGTATATGCTACTCCAGGGAATGGGGACCTCAACAGACAAAGTATACTTCCTTGATCCCACAAGATGAGAACATTTAATAGAGGGGACGTGGAGCACACCCACTCTGCTGGAACATACTGAGTGGGCAAAAAGAATAGGAGAGAAGCAGTCCCACTGATATCCTAGCCTTATGCCATACGAGCTTTATAAGTAATAACCCATACTTTGAATTGCATTCAGAAGCCAAATGGAAGCCAATGCACTCATTGGGCATACTGGAAGGGGCTTGTTATTGCTAACATTGTTGCATTTTGAACCAGCTAGAGCTTCTGGGTGATCTCTGGGAAGACAGCTCCTTGTAGAGGACATTGGAATGATCCAGTCATAAGGCGATCAGGGAATAAGTAATTCTCTGAAGGGCCTCTCAACCAAGGAAAGGACATAACTGGTATACAAGTTAAAAATTGCTCCTGCCCACAGGTGTTACCTGCTCTTTGAGTCCAAAAGGACTCCCAGATTGTGCATTTGAATAGGAAACTACAGCCCCATTCAAGACCAATGATGGCAACATTTCCAACTCTCAAGATCCAAACAGCAACAGTTGTTAGGATTGAGCCAAAGACATAAACAGCCTCTAGACTCTGAATCAAAAATGAACAACTTCACCTGTGCAGTTCAGGATTGAGATGTAGAGATGGGCATGTTCAGAATACCGAAGATACCAAATCTCAAACCAGTAGATGAGTTTACCCAGTAGTTTCATTTAGATGAACCCCGAAACACTCCATGCTTGGGGGGCTGTGGACCTGATCTCTCCCTATCCTCTGTAGTTGAGAGAACTGGTTAAGGGAAGATGTAAATCACTGGACCACTGTGTAGTACACAGATTCATCTAGATTAATTTGGGATGAAAAATGCCATATGTGTAGTTTAGTCGATACATCAAATCAGATTGATTAAAATATAAGAGCTGTGGTGGCACAGTGGTTAGAATGCAGTATTGCAGGCTAATTCTGTGACTGCCAGCAGTTTGATTCTCACTGGCTCAAGGTTGACTCAGCCTTTCATCCTTCTGAAATGGGTAAAATGAGGACCCAGATTATTGGGGGCAAGATACTGACTTAGAGAGGGCTGTAAAGCACTGTGAATGAGTATATAAGTCTGCTCTCAGTATTGCCACAGTGGAGTTAAGCCAAGACAGAGGAAGAGGAAGCCAAGACACCTCTGAAAACCTATCTAGACCAGAGGAATTAACATTTTTTACCAGAGCCTGGAAAGGGTCATATCTAGGGGTGCAGCTATAACTTTGAAGTCTCATTCCTGAGTTCTCATAAAGCCTTAGGACTTCAGAACAATAAAATGGCAAAAGAAAACCTAGCTCAAAGCAAGGACATTTCTTCCTTACATCAAGCCACTAAAGATAAGGCCTCCATGAAGACCTGGACCTAACCAGGATGTGCAAACAGTGGCACCCATGGTGGTGGGGGGAATCAAATTTGCAAAATGACAAGTGAAATAGGCATGTACACAGGGAACAGGGCTTGGCTTTGTGGTTTCTTGAAGACTTTCGTATGGACATCTCATGTATATCTGGGCTCTAGAGCCTTTTATTCTGTGGTATAAAATTTTCTGTAAGACACTTGCCTCCTTGCTTTGGTCTGTGCCAAATACCATACCAATTTTGCTGAAGTTCATACTAGAATTTTTTCAACATTTCCCATGCTAATTTAGCAAGTTCAGCAAGTCTCCAATAGCAGACTTAATGGGTACTGGATTATTTCATTATTGATAATTAACTATGTGTACAGGCTCTATCTTGGCCAAGGACAACTCACTCCTGGCTATGATGGTTCAGGTTGCTTAGCATAAAATTATTTCCACTTCAGACCCCCTAGGTAAACAAGACAGCAAATCGACCAAAAGAGTTACTTCTATTTTATATAATCTTGCAAGTCTGAAGGTATAAACTTCCCACTACTTCTAACTGCCTGATCAATTAGGGCAAATCCTTCCTAAGTTTCTTTATCTACCATTAATTCACTGGGGGATCCTGCCTCCCTTGTCAAATTGTTTCCTAGGCAGAATCTCTTCCATTCTTTCCCTAAAGTAATTCATGTGTTCCTTTACATCTGGTAAAGGGAAGCAGCTCTTCTTATCAGTTTGAACCAAGTGGCAGCAGGTTTGACTGCTGGTGCAAATCTCATTTGAACTGATTGAGACAAGCTCCAGTGAGCAGGAACTCCCTTCCTATTGTTTACAAACACAGTAACTCTGCAACATTAATTTAACAAGGAACACTTCTGAGCAAAGAGTTCCTTTCTCTGTTGGGTTGTTATGAATGATTGTGGTGTAAAGCTATATTAAGCCAATTAAGCATCTGTTGTTCCCCAATTTACAGTGTATTGTCATTCTCCACATTTGTTGTTTGTTTCCACACTGTAGTCCTGGGATATTCATTTTAATGTTCTCTTTTTTTGTTTCTGTATCTTTGGAAATAAACATTCAGTTCCCTGGAGCAAGAAAGCTACTTGTCTTCATCCCCACCATAGCTTCCCAAAAGTCTAACTTCCCCTGTGATAATCTTCAGAGTCAGGTCTTTAAATATTGAAATATAAAGGTAATGCATAAGTTACTTAGCATAATGAGAACAGAAGTCTGAACCATTTACCAGCAAAGAGATAAACCCCTGCTGAAATTATTCCTTTGACTATTAATTTACAAAGAAAAGTTGGGATACAGACTCATGCTCTAGCCAAGGATTGATATGTAGCTTCCAGAGTCTTCCTACAGTACTGAAATGAGCCAGGAGGATTTTTTCCCCATTGTTATTGTAGAATATTAGCAGTACATAAAATCTGCAGTATGTTTGTACAACATGAGAAAGTTTTACTTCAACTTACGTTAACATGAAAAAGATATAGTAACTTTTCCAAACCCTTAGAGATTGGGGGGAGGGAAAGTCTCTGTGCAACTGCATATTACACAAGGCTTCCCATTTAAAAAGTCACCATCAGTCAAGAATGAGAAGACTGAGGCTGAAGTCCATCTCATTAAGAAAGTACACCTCATAGGATTTTGGTTGTTGGGAAACTATGGAGATTCCTATATCAGTTCTCTTGATCAGCTGCATGATAGATGTGAATTAATGTTTACAAGCAAATAAGTTAACAGTGAAACCATTACTCCTTCTGAGAGGCCAATTAAAGTGGGGCAGTGATGACATTCTGACATTCTCCACCAAATGTTTTCACCAAGAAAAAATAATTTTTCAACTTCTTCTCAAATTTCTCTTTAATAGTGGCCTGATATCTTCTTTCCCTGAGATTTAATGGAAGTGTGGGAAGTCAGGGCTGTTGGAGAGTTCTGGTACTTTGTAAGAACCAAGATAGACTGGCTACCTTGTAATAAAAAAAGTGCAAAAATATCATAGTCCACTCATGAGAATGTCACAAAATTCCCTTCTAAATTTCACATTTAGAACGTCTTCACATCTCCTCTGAAAATGTTTGAAAACCATTTTCTTTTCATCAAAATGACCAGCCCTGTTCCTTTTACTATGTATATCTTGAATATATGCAAACATAACTTTCTAAGATGCTATAGTCAAATGAGCTGTTAACAGTTAGGCCTACACAATTCATAAATAGCTTGGCAGTCATGCAACTACCAATCCAAACACTTAATTATCTTTTCTTCTTTTACAATCTCAGCCCAGACACACACAAAAAGCCAATATTAAACATACTTCCAAGAACCATCATCTATGTCTGGTAGATTCACTTTTTTATTTCATTTGGATATTTTTTCTTAATAACCCAAACCCTACCAAAATGCATTAATTTCTATTTATATAATTATATGCATATTGTAAAATTGTATTATATAAATCCATATCCAAAACCAGTTCATTTCATTTCATGAATGGGGCAAGACTGCTGCTCTCAACAAATCATCAAACTTCACCTGAAGAATCAAATGCTTTCAGACACATTTCTGTTTCTACTTAAAATATTCTGAAATAACACTAATGTTGAATCAACAAGACAAAGAGGAAAATTGATAGTTGGATGTGAAGTGTTAGACTTGATATGATGACTTGTGAATATTCAGTAAATAGTTTCTTAGAGAGCCTAACATTCTGAAAAAACAAACAGGTTAGTGTTGTTCCTGTTTCTTATCATCATCTCTGTTCCAGCTGATTGTTTAGCCAGGGTTGGCATGGGGTAAGAAGAAGGATCATCTTTCCAAATCTTGTAAGATAGAAAAAGAATTATCATTTTTATCTTAATTTCATTTCTTTCAGTAAACCTATTGTTTTCTTTCTAGGTCAAGAAAAGCCAAATACTATCTCAATGAGAAAACTACCAACAATTTCCTGGCATCTTATCCAGTTCACTGGATTGGATGTGGCTTCTTGTGAGAATCAGTGACAATGCATATTCATCACTGCAAGGGACATTAGCATAACAATCCTGCTCAGAATGGAACCTGCTGAATGCATTTGCCTTCATTGCAGACTGTCAATAAGCCAGTGCAGATCAAAGTAGGGATGTTTCATTTCCCTTGGGATTAGAACAAGTTGCTCTATGTTTATTTTTGTTTGTAGGAAAGATCAAAGGCATGTCTCCTTCAAAATTTATTTTCATTGTGTATTTTCAGTTGGCAGGCAGACTTAGCACCCCAGCTCCTTGTGATGTCTCCCTCTTGGCCAGCAGTTGGAACCACATTCTTAATGATGCCAAAATCCATGTAGACACCAACTCTTTAACTAGACTTAAGGGAGCCTTACATTAATGGAGGGGGAGATGTTAAGTAGAATTTTTCTAATGGTTGAAAGAATATCACATGAAAAAAGTAATCCAAGATGTAAAACAAAGAATATTGGGACTTTCTACATGGGGCTCCACATGGGTCTGCCTTTGAAATGTACCCCAAAGTTTCAACTGGTGGCACTGGCAATTTTGTAGCTGTGGAAGGACAGCTGTTACACCTCTGTTCTGAGAATACATTGGTTGCCAGGTCCATCACTGCTAATACTTCTTTAGAGCTTTGGAAATCAGCATATAATGTTACCTTCATCAGACTGTCTGGTGGTGTCATCACAAAATGATTTGTAGTAAATGTCTACCAAAGCGAAGCCACATTATCTTCCAGGGAATCAACTTCCATGTACGGACATACAGCCAGCTTTATTGGCATGCTAACCAAAAATTTTGGAAATTGTAATCTCCAAACAATTAAAAAATGCCAGACTAGAAAAAGATTGCCATACAGGTCTATGGAGAATCTCAATTATCCAAGTCATGGTTGTCTTGAATAAGAAGTGAACATTTTCAAGGAAAACAAGAAAATCCAGTTGCCTTTTGAAAAGCATCTTGGGATTGCCATACAGGGTCATAGACATAATCATATGCCATAAAAAAACATTATTAATAACCTTAACATATTTAAATTATGTTTTAATCTTACACAAATGGACAAACACATTGTAGGAACCTTGAATATCAGAAAAAGGAAACAGATAATCTATACAACATCTCTCAATAAGATGGATATCAATGCAACTTTATCAAAATGTGCCTGATTGTTTAACCTAACACAACCAACACAAGCTGTGAAAAGGATAATGCTATCATTCATCAAAAGTATCTCAGAAACAACCAACAAACTGTTACAACCACATGGCATCACCATAGCACACAAACCAACTAAAGCCCTCAAAAACATCCTAAACCAAAAGGCCCAGCAGTTGCAGAAGAAAAAACAGAAATCATCTATAACAGGGGTGTCATACTCGTGGCTTGCAGGCTGGATGCATCAAACCCACTGGTTTAGCAAAGGTGGAAAAGTTATGATATGTCACATGATAAGGCTGTGTCGTTGCAAGTTTGACACCACTGATCTACAATATACAGTGCAGCTAACACATAGGAAAAACAGGCAGAAGATTAGCAGAGCACAACCTTGAAAACCAGTTAGCAGTCAGAAGACATGATGAAAACTCCTTAACTTCACAACTAATGGACAAATTTAATTATAGTTTCACCTGGGAAACTCTAAGTATCCTAGACCAAGCCAAGTCCAAATATGCTAGGAGACCTCTTAGAAGCTTGCTACTGAAACAAATTGGACACATAAAGATAAACAGCATCTACATGTCATTTAAAAGAGACTGTTATAAAGCCAAAAGGGAACAAAAAAAATATCAAAATATCCCCCCATCAGCAATTAAAATCCAGATGACCAAAGATTAATATAAATAGTAATGCTAGGCCAACATCAAGAAGTAAACAATACCCCAATCAAGGAAAACCAATTCAGACAAATAAGCTAGCAATAAATAACAGCCTAATCAAGGAATCACCCAGACAAATCCCTTAAGACTAACAGGGAAAGTTAGTAATATATAAAATGAGATCAAACACCATAACCTTCTAGCACTGATGTTGTTACCTTGTTTGGTAATGTCTGCAAGAAAACAACCCAGCTAAGGAAGCACTAAGGATTTCCCAGAATTATGTTGTAAGGCTCATATGTAAAATTTGCACCAGTAACGTTGTGCTAGCATTTCAACAACAGTAACATCATGATAGTCAATTAGATGCTATTGAACCAGGTTTAACTCCTGGTGGTTTCATTGATAAATATTCACCAATTCTGTCTGTCTCTTCAATATAGCTCCTCCAATAACATTTCTGCGATTTCTTGGATCTTAACCATCTTTATTACTTTCCCTTTCTTTTATTTCCTTCAAATTTTGTCAATCATTTGTTTCTACTTCATTGTATCATATGTTCAGATATAAAGATTTCCATTTTCTAACCTTCACCTATAAGGAACAATCTGTCATTATTTCATCTAAGATTAATTGGTTGGTTGTTGCAGCATCTGCCTTACTCTTAGTAACCATTTCAAAATCCATAATTCAAAGACATCTATCTTCCTCTTGTGAGTGCATTTGAAAGTATGCATATATAAGTTGATGGGAGTCGACTGATACTCTCCAATGAATAGTGAAACTGGAAGAACTAGAGATGAATTGGGGAGTAGGATGTGCACCTTTCTGAATGAATGCAAAACAGGGGAAATATTATTCTGCTTGCTGACAGGAATGAATTGGTAGAGGTGAGATGAGGGAGAGCAGAAAAAATGATTGGACTGCTTGGAAATCCAAAGAAAATGAACATGCCGACTGCTTGGGAATATCTGCTTGGAAAAAGACATGCTTCAAATATATAATTTAAGCATAACTGTTTTCATATGTTCACATGGACGGTGAATGAATAGAAAAGCATGATTGATTTGATTATTTACAAAGAATGATTGCCAATCAGTGGGTGAGCCTTTTGGAGTAGATTTTGGTGAAAAAAAATATGGAAGAAAGGAGTAGAAACAGTAAGAGTAAAGTGAAAGTAGAATGCAGGAATAGTAAATTAATTTTGAATTAAATGTGTTAGAAAATTTACCAACACAATGAACAGAAGGTAAATGTTTTTTAAAAAAGAGGTGGATGTGGAGGCTGTTTCAAAAAGAGAGGACAGAATTGTGTCACAGAGTGTTATCGAAGTGTGTGAAGTTAAGTTAATAGTAACATTTTGCCAAATAAGTTGAGTGTAACATAGAGCCAATTAGGGATTACTAACAATTGATCTCTGAAAAGAAAAGACCTCAAGAATTTTTACCTTTATTCAACTATAGAACTCTTGTGCAGGAAATAGTGTCAGTGAAGTAGTTTCACTAGTTAACATTATTTAAAGGCATGGCACGTTGAATGCTGCCCAGTTATTGACTTTTCATAATCAAATGACTAATTTGAGAAGAAGTATTCTGCCTCTCAAAAGACTTCAAGGCTATCAAGTAATAAATTATCACTAGGATGTTCATAATCTATAAAATTTATCCTTTGTTGAATAGATTATGGCTTTGTGACAGTCAGCTGCTGGTCTTTTGGTATGCAGGAGCCATTGATTGCCTTCTTGCTGATTGTAAACTCTGTTCTCACAACATTACGCTTGGGCAGAATGAAACCCACCAGTCAAGAGAAACAACACAGAACATAATATTAATGATGAATGCACTGATACCAATAGATGACTCAACTAGCAATCTTATGAAATTCACCTTCCATCCCTTAAAGAGATTTGAGTAAAATATAGTGAGGCACTCAAACACAGAGAATTCACAGCTTCAGGACTTGATTTGTTCTCTTGATTTTTCATCTATTTGCTTACACTACTAGGAATTCTGTTATGGAAGGAGTTTGAAAGAATGCTTTATTTATTATAAATTAATTTACTACAGTAATTTGTATGCTGCCTCCTCATCAAAATCTAAGTAATCTGTAACATGAAAACAACATACAGTATAACAACTAACTAAACTATCTCAGTTGCTGCGCTCATTAAAAATCTTTCTCTCAAAAATATCTGATACCATTTTCCGAAAAGATAAAAGGATGGGACTCATCTAAAGACAGGAGGCAAGCTGGTCTATTGGAATGAGGATACTACTGAAAAGGTCATCTTTGGCACCAACTCCCTGGGTGTAAGCAACCAGTTCATTACAAGAAACAAAAAGCAACTAATGTGTAGCATGGCTGCAGTTATAACTGAATATCTAGAATGCAAAATCAGCAAAGAAGAAAAAAAGAGCCACAGCACATGATCAAAACAGAAGGTTGGAAAATAAGATCAGCAAACCAAGGTCAGATGCAAACAGATGAATGAAAAGAAGCTGAAAAACAAGAAAATCAAAGAACACTGATCTAGAAACAAGAAAGATTTAGGAAGCACTGGATATAATGAAGCAGCAAATAAAGGTTATAGCAAAAGACACAACATATTGAAAGGAAATGAAATTGAAGATTGTTTAATATCTGGCAAAACCTTCTTGTGTCTGAAAGATCAATAAAAGATGCAACATCAAACAACTACAGGACAATTACCTGCTTCCCAACAACTTTCAAATTATTAACTGGTGTTGTAGGTGATGCAGTGCAAAAAAATCCAGTTGCAAACAAGCTCTTTTCCATTTGAGAAGAAAGGAAATCACCCAATCAACAGAGGCATAAAAGATCAGCTCCTAATTGACAAACTGATTTTGGAAAACTGCAAGAGAAGGAAGACCAATGTGAATATACCTTGGACCAAGTACAAGAACACATTCAATTCCCTGCCATATGACTGGATAATCAAATACCTAAAAATAACATCAGATGTTTTGTACAAAGATAAATGGGACAATGAAAGACACAGTTACTGATCAATGGTGATAGACTGGGAGAGGTTAATAGTGAGAGAGAAATCACCATTTCTGTTATAAAATATAAAGTAGAATGACAATGTAAAAAAACAAAGATATTATCAATAAAATAAGTACCTTGTATACAATTCTAAAACTTCTGGAGCACCGTTTGAACCCCACAAGCACAGAGAAGATCATCACCTGTCAATTGCAGAAGGCAGCTTTACCTGGAACAGCAACCCATGGCTCTGGAGCTGCATGAAGGTCTTTTGGCCCTCTGCTGATCCCACTACTAGCTGGTTCTCCCCTCCCCTCCCCCCCCAAGTCACTCCTTGCCTGGACTGAGAAGGGAAGGGTGATGTCAGGGGATGGAGACTCGCTCCATATTCCAGAGCAAGAGCGAAACAACCCTTTACTTGCCTTGCACAGCAACAGCATTCCACCTTCGTTGTGGTACATTTGTGCTCAAGATAGCACTTGCCTCCCACTGCTTCAGGCTTGGAGCTGTTGCCATCTTCATGGCCTGCCCACTGCTCTTGCAGTGCCTTGTGCAGCAGTGAAATTTAGCACGCTTCACAATGTTGAGATGGTGTCCCCTCCTCCTTCTGGAGCCCATTACAATGCAGAGCCACAATGCGACCCTGCCCCACTCGCTCCTGGCAACACAGCGGCAAGAGAGAGGGGTGGGGTGAACAACAACCATGGCTGGGTATGTCAAGAAATGTCTGGGAGGGGAGGGGTGAGGCAGGGCCGGGCAGGGCAAATAATTTAACAACTAGTTTTCTGCCCTAATGACCAGCTGGGTAAGCATGGCCAGGGGGGGTCATGTGACTGGGTGGGATTGAGTGATGTCGAGTTGGACGTTCCCACCCAGTCACACCAGTTGTTAAATTATTGGTTCCTGGTGTTTTCTTTTCTGTGGGCTCTTTGAGTGTTTAAGGTTGCAGACCCCCCCCAACCTTAAACAACATCTGCCTATCCCAGGTCCTTGATAAGGACTTGATAGTTAATTATAAACAAAAATATCAAATCCAGTCTAAACATCTGGTTAACAATATGAATATAATATAATATAATATAATATAATATAATATAATATAATATAATATAATATAATATAATATAATATAATATAATATAATATAATATAATATAATAATATGACTATGCGATGAGTACCAAAACCAGAAATTCTGCAGTTCAATATTCCCAACTCTTCTAGTTACATTGGCTATTGTATATCATTCTTTGGCCATTTTGCTGGGCTATTTTCCATCAAGCTAGGCAGCTTATTGTAGATTTATATCTGGCACTGGTGGGCAGGGCATGCTGTTATAGACATCTGTGCAAAAAAATAGTTGTTCCTTGATGGAGGTTTGCCTACAATTGTCTCCTTTTTGTGCCAAAGGTGCTGTTCAAATAACACCTTTGGGACAAACATGACCTAGATACTTGAGAAACTCCACAGACATCCTCTCATTTGTGTGCTTTCTGAATTGTTTGATAGCCAATGTGGTACCAATACAGGAGACTATAAGTAGCTCAGGGTTGAATTTTGGAGACTTTGGTGCAATATGTAAGCATTGCATAAGCATTGCAGCAGCTAGTTTTGATTGTTTGCTTGCAAACACTTCATTACCCAATGAAATAAGTAATATTATCAAAAAAAGTAAACATGGGGTTTGCTCCCTGTTTATATACAGTAGTTTGCCTTCCCAGTTTTGGTGGACCCATATATATTCTCTTTTATTGAAAAAGGGCCCCTTTTAGCATTATGATTTTACCTTATAAAATGTAAAAACAATTCACATCCTTGGTATTATGGATATTCATCACCATAAAATGGCTCTGCATTCAACATGCTTAGGAGTTTCCTTAGATGACTGTGGCTTCATCCATGTCTTAATATTTGATTCCTCTTTTATGTCTATTTTAAATGCCACTGAGTAGATCATTTTTTATTTACATTAATAACCTTAAAACAAGTAATATGCCCAAAGCTAAATACCATTGCTTTTAAGATGAAAAAGTAACTCTCAATTAGCAAAAAGTGTGACCAAAGGCTATGGCAAAGCGCAAATTGCTAGACTGAAGGATCTTAATTTTACATCCAGAATGTATGTAAGTGGTACAGCTAATTAATCATAAAATATGTGTAGTGTGGCATTATTATAATACTTTATCTACATTTAATTGTTATTGGCTTTTAAAAGAATAATTAAGAATTAGGTCTCATGCACTTATCTACTGAAACACAGAGTAGATTGGACTAGAAATAATTCTGAAACTTATTTATATTCTCATAAACAAGGGACTCAATAAGATAGGGATGCTTTACTTTCAAATTCCCACCCTCCTTGAAAGAACCATGAGGCATAAACCTTTGGTAACATTACAATAAGTAAGCTAGCTAAATATCATGCATTGAGAACTTCTGTTCTAGATCCTCTGTTTTGAATCTGTGTAACAAAATCGAGCTGCCCCCCCCCCCCAATGTTTTTGTTGGTTCTTTTTTTTTTTTAGAAACATGGAAAATCTAGCTCCATTACTAATTTATTAGTTTC